>NC_133144.1:33948100-34258441 GCF_048418815.1 Hemitrygon akajei
AACACAATCAAAGAACACACACAACAACCTATGTACAAAAACAACAAATCCTGCAAGTACAAAAAGAAAATAATAATAGATATATAAACATAAATATCAAGAACATAAGATGAAGAGTCTTGAAAGTGAGTCCATAGGTTTTGGGAATAGTTCAGTGTTGAGGTGAGTGAAGTTGAGTTAAGTTATCCCTTCTATTCAACAGCCTGATGGTTGAGGGGTAATAACTGTTCATGAACCTGGCAATGTGAGTCCTGAGGCTCCTCTACATCCCTGCTGATGGCAGCAGCGAGGACAGAGCATGGCTGGATGGTGAGGTCCTTGATAATGGATGCTGCTCTCCTGTGACAGCAGTCTGTGTAGTTGTGCTCAATGTTGGGGAGGGCTTCACCTGTGATAGACTGGGCCATACCCACTACTTTTAAGCCATTGGCCATGATGCAACTCCTTTCCCTGCATGTCTATAGGAGTTTGTTAAAGTTTTAGATGACATGCTGAATCCTTGTAAACTTTTAAGAAAGTAGAGGCACTATCATGCTTCCTTTGTGATGTGTGTGTAAATGAAGTTGTCTGAGCAAATGGTAGAGGTAGATACAGTTACAATATTTAAGAGGCATTTAGACACCACATGGATAGGAAAAGACTAGAGGGATATCAGCGAAATGGTACCAGCTCAAGTAGACAACCTGGTCAGCAAGGGTGGGTGGACTGAGGGGTCTGCTTCCCTCCTGTGTAACTCTATGAATCTATGACTATGATCTGGCTTTTACAAAATTCAATCGTCCTTACTATCTTTAGTAAAACAGCAGCCTTTTGAAAGCTAGACTGAATGCCAACCTTACAATGTTTATTGTGGTGATGCTCGACCAATCCATTCTTAGCTCTTAACTGGGCAATATCAATGTTAGGGAAAGTCTCTCTTGACTCTTAGAATTATATTGTTTAAATATACTGTAACATTGCATTAATTAAATTCAACCTTTAAACAGCTTTAAAATGTTTTGGTAATTATTTATGAAGGCTTTTACTGAACAATTTAGTGATCTCCTGTAGCAGGAAACAGTACTGCCCCCATATTTATTTTCATTATATTTGGACACACTGACTGCTTTTAATGAAGGATGAATAGCCTGTTGGTTAATTGACTTAAAACTGTCTAATTGGTCAAGACTTCATTAATTTGGAAAAGGAATACATATGAAATGGCAGGAGCAATTTTAGAAAGGTCTGCACTGTCTAAATTTCCTTCCTGAGTCTTTCAATAGAGTATTATGGCACCTCCGGGAATTTCCCTGAAGATATTTACCAATAACAGTGGAATAATGAAAGAGTAAATAGTGCTCAGAGATTTGGAATTATTTCCAACAAATGTTGATTCAGTGTTTTTCAACTCTTGTTTAAGATATTTCTAACATGGAATTCGGGTAAAACAGATGAGCTTGGAGTAATTGTCTATTGTAGAGCACTCAGTGAGGACACAGGGATCTCTGGCCTTATTCTGGCAGAGAGAAATGGGAGTGAGAGCAGAAATGAGGGAAATTTCAACAGCCACCACCATAAATCTGTCCTATGGTCGGAAAAGCCATAGTTAATGAAAAAGAAAAATGCCTCAGGAACATAGATTTAGAAAATCAGACCAGATCCAACTAAAGCAGAGAATGGTTTGGAGTCCTGACAGGAAGCAAAGTAGGAGAAAATGTCTTCAAGGTAGTCAGGAGTCTGTGAAGCTTTCATAGGATTTCACTTAATAAGCATCCTCTGGGATGGAGATATGGGGACCGATGAAGGGTCTCGGCCTGAAACATCGACTCTTTACTCTTTTCCATAGATGCTGCCTGGCTTTCTGAGTTCCCCCAGCATTTTGTGTGTGTTGCTTTAGATCTCCAGCATCTGCAGATTTTCTTGTGTTGGGGTGGAAATTTTTATTGGAATTCTACATAAACGCCAATATTGAAAAATTATGCAGGACTTCAATATTGTAAAGTACAAAACTTAAATTTTATTCAGGAAAAATATTTTTGTATTTTGCAGCATTTAAGTGAGCCACAAAAAAGGAACAGAATTTAAATTTCATGTCAGTGACTTTCAATCAAAGTTAACTGTTCCTTCCTCCACAAATGCTGTCTGACCAATTGAGTAATTTCCACATTGTCTGTTTGTGTTTCAAATTTCACCATCTGCAATATTGTGCCTTCGTAGAAAAGCCTTGCTCTTTTCTTCTATCTTCTAAATTTCTAGTGTCCCAAACTGCTCCACAGCAAATGAGAGGGTCACTGTTGTAAAACAGATAATGTAAGCAGATAGCAGAAAACTGGAAAATGAGACAGAGATGAGCGACAGCTTGGAAAAATCCTGGGGCTAGGAAGCTGGAAGGGATTGTCATCCTCACTTCTAAAGGAAGGGTAGTCTGAACGTTCATGTGAAGGTAGCTTTGAGGCCATAGATCTCAGTAAAAACAAAGAACGCAGTTGCAAATGTGAGAAAATCTGCAGATGCCGGAAATTCAAAGCAACACACACAAGACACTGGAGTCCTGATGAAGAGTCTCGGCCTGAAATGTTGCCTGTTTACCCTTTTCCATGGATGCTACCCGGCCTGCTGAGTCCCAAAGAACACATTTGAGTTGTTGACCTTAAGATATCGAGCAGGCTGTTAGTAAAACTGTTTGTTAAATCTGGTTATTTTCTAAGTAGGTATGGACAGTTATTTATCAGACCAGTGAAGATGAAAAATCAACGAGGAGATTAACTTTGGGTATTGTACCATGCAGATATCACAGGAGAAATTTACAAGATATTTCCCATCACCAGTAACCTTAAACGAGCACTTGTTTGTGGCATGCATCAGAATCTCATTTAGAGAATAAAACTAGAAAATGCAGGAAACACTCAGCAGATCAGGTAGTAACACAAGAGAGAGAAACAGTGAATGTTTCACATTGAAGACAGTTCATCAGTGTTTACGATAGGCTGTCAATTTCCATGATACTTTCTGCTAACTCATCCACAGCCAGATTCATTTAATTATCGTTCACTCTAACAAGAATTAAACTGATGACTTATTAATTCCTGTTCCAGTGACACAACAAATTTATCACTGTATAAACAAGCTTGCTTACTAAAATAGATAGCTAGTTCAAATATTTCTGATATTTTATTGGTTGCAGTGAATTAACTAAACTCAATACTATTGAAAATTTCCTCTTGCTGAGTAGACTCAGGTAGTGTGAAAATGTTTATCCAGTCCGGGAGCTTGTTCTTTTCTCTGGTCAACCATAACTTGAAATATTTCCCTTTCTTGTTGGTACTTAGTGAATCATTATGGTTACTATATAAGTATTTGCAATTAAAAAAAAAAATTATCAACAGAGGAACAAAATGAAATTATGCTGGAAAACCACTGTTCAGGGATGGGACCCAGAGAGTGTTTTGGTAGTATGGTGAATGACAGGTGGATATTGTAATGCTTTGTTGATGAGCACCAATCAGCAGATCCCTTTCTGCCTTGTTGTCATCTGGCGCTCTCAGTAAAGATGAATTTGATTGACAGATGCATCAAGGTCACAGTTTATTGGTTTCTGCAAAAGAGCCAGATATGCCAATTTAGACAGAGAGTGACAAAAAGTTTCCATCTAAATGGAATAATTTTACTACAGGGAATTCTAGGCCAAGGAAGAACGGAGGCAGCATTTTTAACAAGGGCTGAATGACAAACATCTACGACACTTAAAGGCTGACAGAACATCGACTTTGACACTTCACTGGGGAGCTATGAAATAAACAATAGAGAGAGAATTGAATTACAACCAGAGGAGAACACATACTAAAGAAGGGATTGGTTCAGGGCAGACAGCAGTCTAAAACAAATAAGTCAGCCTTAACATCAAGTAGAATTTTTTTAAACTTTCGCTTGCTATTCCACCTGGAGTTTCTACCAGACATTAGCACTGATGTTTATCATCTTTCTACTAGAATTCACACCAGATAATGGGCCCCCATGGTTAATGACAATTTCTCACTTTAAAGGGAAACATTTGTTCAGGCACTGACTTATTCCCTGAGTGTTCAAGGTTTGATAAATAAAAACGATTGGATAAATTGTCTAGTGGTGGTCACAAGAAAGACTGTTATAATACTTATTCCTCCGCCAAATTAAAGATACGGGAGGAGGGTTTTTGAAAATAATTTTGACAAAATGACAGGAATTTTCTCAATTTTAAAGAAAAATAAGGACATACTATATACATATAAGATTTTACAAATTACTTTGAAGGAGGTGTATCAGATCTTTCTAAGCAATCATCAAGTGATATTAGATACATGCTCTGTCTATTGGTAAAAATGTTGAATGCAACTGTAGCTCAGCTAATACTTCTCCTGCCAGGTTTGTTCTTCAAGTCTCATGTCAGAGACTTAATCCAGTTTTCCACTCCAGTGCAGTGTTGAGAGAATGCTATGCAGATGGATGAATTTTAACAAGCGCCAGTTGCCTGAAATGGACATAAAGATCTCATGGCAATATTACAAAGGGCAGGGGATTTGATCCTGTTGGGTTCTGCCCAATATTTATTCCTCCATCAATATTTCTGGAACACCCAAAGTGATTATTATTACGCGGCTGTAAATGGAAGGGTGTTGCACACAGACTGACTGCCCCGATTCCTACATTACAATACAGCTGCACCTAAAGGTACATAGGTTTGAGTGCCTATACAGTCCAGCTCAGAGGCTCACATCTGTTTCAAAAGAGCGACAATCATATCAGTACCCAGGAAAAGCAGGGTGAATTTCCTCAACGACTATTGCCCAGTTGTCTTTACATCTACTGTGATGTAGTGCTTTAAGAGGTTGATCATGGCCAGAATCAACTTCTGCCTAAGCAACGGCCTGGGCCCACTGCAAATTGCCTACAGTGGAAGTTGCCTCAGTGGCTCTGCACTCAGCTTTGGATCACCTGGACAACAGCAGTACCCACGTCAGGCCGCTGTTTACTGTTTACAGCTCAGCGTTCAACATGATCATACCCTCAATTCTAACCAACAAACTCCAAAACCTGAGCCTCTGTACCTCCCTCTGCAAATAGATCCTTGACTTCCACATCAGGAAACCAGAGTCAGTGCAGATCAGAAGTAACATCTCCTCATGGTTGATAATCAACACCGGCACGCCTCAACAATGTGTGCCGAGCCCACGGTTTTACTTTCTCTAAACCCATGATTGTGTGGCTAAGCACAGCTCAAACATCATCTATAAATTTGCTGATGACACAACTATTGTTGGCAAAATTTCAGATTGTGATGAGAAAGCACACAGGAGGGAGGTAGGTCAGCTGGTATCGCAAATACAACCTTGCACTCAACATCAGTAATACTTCAGGAAGGGGAAGTCAATGACAACTGCTCACAATCACCACCTTTTACAGGTTCCCCTCTGCATTGCTCAGCATTCTGACTGGAAATATATCACTTTCCCTGCATTGTCTCTGGGTCTAAATCCTCGAATGATCTCCACAGCACCTCCACCAGAACTGCAGTGACTTAAGAATGTAGTTTACCACTGAGTTCTCAAGGAAAATAAGGGAGGGACCATTAATGCTGGTCTAGTGTGTGAGGCACAGAAACTAAAAATGAATGTAAACCCAAGACACACAAAATGCTGGAGGAACTCAGCAGGTCAGGCATCATCTACGGAAATGAACAAACCATCAACGTGTATTAATTTCCATAGATGCTGCCTGACCTTCTGAAATCCTGCAGCATTTTGTGTGCTTTGCCTTTGATTTCTGGCATCTGCAGATTTTCTTGTGTTTATGAATGTAAACACCTTTTTTTCCAATACCCTGCAAGGGAATCCTGCACTAGGATACCCAAGTCCCTTTGCATCTCCAATTTCTGAATGTTCTCCCTGTTGAGAAAATAGTCTATACCTTTATTGCTTTAACTAAAATGCAAGGCCTTGCACACCACATTCCCCCCCCCCCACCTTATTCCCACACTTTGCCTCCTGCCAGTCAGCCAATTTTCTGTCCATGTAATCTTTCCTGTAATACCATGGACTCTTATCTTGTCCTAACTTATTCAACTTTTCCCTCTAACTCAAGTCTTTATGTCTCCTTGTAAATTGTCTCTGCACTCTTTTAAGCATTGATATCCTTCTTGTAGGTAGGTGACCAGAAATGCACACAATACTCCAAATTTGGCCTCAACAATGTCTTATGCAACTTTAGCATAACAATGCAATTCTTGTACCCACTGCTCTGATTTATGAAGCCCAGTGAGCTAAAAGCACTCATTACCTAGCGATAATCTGTATTCCCAGATATCTTTGTTTTATTGCACACCTTTATGCTCTACCATTCACTGTGTAACTAGTATCCTAGATTGGCCTGTCAAAGTGCAGCACCTTACATTGTCTGCATTAAATTCCATCGGCCATTTCTCAGCCCATTTTTCCAGCTGGTTCAGATCCTACTGCAAGCTTTGATTGCCTTTGTCACTGTCCATTACACCACTCCCCAAACTTGGTGTAATCCACAAATTGGCTGATCCAGTTTTACAGGTTATCATCTAACTCAGTATGTCTATGAAGGTTCTCAGTCATCAAGGTCATTATATATCAAGCAGCAGCAAATCCAGTTGTTTTGATTTACTGCTGCTTGATATCTGATTCAGTAATATAGATGAAGAACAATGGGCCTAGCACCAATCCCTGTGGCATACTAAGAGTCACATGTCTCCAGTCAGAAAGGCAATCATCTACTGCCACACTCTGTCTTCTACAACTAACCCAATGCTGAATCTAGTTCCCTACTGCATCTCGAATGCCAAGTGACTTAACCTTCTGGACCAGCCTCCCCTGTGGGGCTTGGTCAAAGGCCTTGAAAAATACTGAAAGCACTCAGCAGCAGGCAGAATCTGTGGAAGGGAAAACAGTGTTAGTGGTTCAGCTCCATGATCATTCTCCGGTGAATGCTATACAACCTGAAACTCTCTTCATAGATGCAATCTAACCTGCTAAATTCTTCCAGCTCCATTGTATGTTGCATAATTTTCCAGCATCTGCAGTCCATTGTGCCTCTCTTTCTCCCTCCCTCCCTCCCTCTCTCTCTCTCTCTCTCTCTTACTCACTCCCACCCCCACCCCCTCCCCCCCCCCCCCCCCATTGCTGGGCATTTTCAGGGTTTCAAGCTTACAGAAATTGGTTTGATCTACCATACTGAATTTCACTGTGGGCTCAAACCTTACCAGTGAAGGGAAATTTATGCCTTAAGGAACCCATAAAAAATGAAAGCCTTTTTCATAAGATACTTATTTTTATTTATATATTTGTACATAAAACATTATAAATCACAAAGGAAGGTTCCCTCCAGAATTAAAAATTTAGAGTTAAGTGCCTTGGCTGATATTTGCTGACTGCTTTATCTGAATATCATATAGTTCTCACTGACTGGCTCTAATCTATATAAATGAATACCATCACCCTTTCTCACAGCAGCCAGAAGGCAGATATAAATCTTTTCTCTCACTTTATCCACTGAAAAGTGGCGACTTTAACACCAGGCTCTGTTTTATCAACATTCAGATTATTCATTTCGTAATAGCCTGAACTTAATGTGTGGAAAACTTTGTACTCATTTCTCTGCTATGCCGTGATGGAAATTCCCAGAATAAAATTGAGCGGATACTTGGTTGTTCCAGTATAAAAGTATAACTACAATCCAAAGCATGTACGTTTAACTACATCAGTGGCAAGCAACAACTTGTGTTTCTGGACCATCCAGAACATTTTAAGAATGTTTCAAGGCCTTGCACAGACATGCCATTACACAACATTTGCCAAAGAAACAAGAAATTTGGATAGATGACCAAATATTTATTCAGAGACACATGTTTTAAGTGTCACTGGAAAGGACCAAAGATAGGGAGGTAAAGGCACCAAGTGAAGAAAATCCAAGGTTTAAACTGGAAAGACAATGATAAAGTTGGATTGGCAACAATTTCAAATTGATATTGGTTTGGGTTATTATTGTCACAAGTACCAAGATACAGTGAAAAGCTTGACTTGCATGTTCATACAGATCAAAATGATTAGATGGTGTATGGAGGTAGAAGAAAATTAAACAATAACAGTGTAGAATAAAGTGTAAAAGTGACAGAGGAAGGGCAGTGCAGGGAATCAATAGAGTGCAGATCATAATGAGGTAGATCTTGAGGTCAGGAGTCTATCTCATTGTAGAAGTGGTCATTCAAGAGTCCGATTAAATCTGGTAGAAGGTGTCCTTGAGCCTGGTGATATGTGCTTTCAGGCTTCTGTATTATCTGTCTGATTAAAGAAGGGAGAAGTCCAGAGTGGGTGGGGTCTTTGATTATGCTAGCTACTTTACTGAGGAAGTGAGAGTTGTAGACAGTGTCCATAGAGAGGAAGTTAGTTTCCATGATGTGCTGAACAGTTGCCCATATGAAGCCATTATGCATTCAGACAAAATACTTTCAGTGGTGCATCAGCAGATAGATACCAGAGATGAAGGGGCTCAGTAATGTCAGGCGTTAGAGGATGTTATCATAGCAGGTGGATGTGAGCTTTGAAGAGGACTATAGTACTATTTTAATGAGCAGCCGATATAGAGTGTGGCAATGATAAGTTAACAATACTCCATGTGAGTTACGTGGAGCCAGTTGGTTGAGCTCTAGTGCACAGTGAAATATATAAGACTGTCCAAGAAAATAGTGGAATTGAAAGGGTGTTAGTATTTCACAGTATTAATCTTCAGAGAATAGCATCCAGCATTAACAAGAAAGTGTGGTATATTTCCAAATTAGGATTGCGTAAGGCTTGGAGGAAATCTTGCAGGTGATGATATTCCCATTTACCAGCTGCCTTCCTTTCAGAAATTACAAGTGTTGTTGAAGAAGCCTTTAGAACTTGCTACTTTCCACCCTCTGGTGCTTTACTAAAGCTTTTGGTGCATTGGTGGTAGAGGAGCTGAATGTCTGAACAGGGAAAAGAGATGCCAATTAGACCATGAGACGATAAGACATAGAAGCAGAAGTTGGTCTTTCAGCCCACTGAGTGTGCTTTGTCATTCCACCAAGGCTGAATTATTATCCCACTCAACCCCATTCTCTTGTCTTCTCCCCATAACCCTTGACATATTTTATAACCCTGCTTTAAATTTGCCTCATGTCTTGGCCTCCACATCCATCTTTGGTAATAAATTTCACAGATTTACCACGCTGTGGCAAAATAAATTCTTTCTCATGTCTGTTCAAAATGAAAACTCTTGAATTCTGAGGGTATACCTTTTGGTCCTAGACTTCCCCATGATAGGAAACATCCTCTCCACATCCACTCTTTCTAGGTCTTTTAATGTTCAAAAGGTTTCAATGAGATCCCCTTATTCTTCTAAGCTCCCGCGAGTACAAGCCCATAGCTATCAAATACTCCTTATACATTAATTCTTTCATTCCCGGGATCATTCTCGTGAAAATGCTCTGGACCCTCTCCCATGCCAGTGCTTCCTTTCTTAGAAAAGATGCTCAAGACTGCTCACAGTACTCCGTGCAGTCTGACCAATGCCTTATAATGCCTCAGCATTGAATCCTTGCTTTTATGGTCTAGTTCTCTTGGAATGAATGTTAACATTGCATTTGCTTTATTTAAACACCTGCAGGTTAACCTTTAGGGAATCTTGCACAAGGACTCCCAAATCCTTTGTTCCTTTGCATTCTGAGTTTGCTTCCTGTATAGAAAATAGTTAACACCTTTATCCCTTCTACCAAAATGCATGCCCGTTCACTTTCCTACACTGTATTCCATTTGCCCATTTCCCTAACCTGCAGACTTCCTGCTTCCACAAAACTACCTGCCCCTCCACTTATCCTTGTATTATCCAGCAAGTCACCAACTTCATCTTACAGATAATTGACATGTAATGTAAAAAGAATCAATCCCAACACTAACTCCTGAAGAACACCATTGGTCTCAGACAGCCAACAAAAACACTCCTCCCCTTTAGAAGCCTGGCTCTTGTTTAGCAGCCTCACATGGGTCACTTTGTCAAAGGCTTTCTAAAGGTATAAGTAAGCTACATCTACTGACTCTCCGTTGTCAATTTTGCCTGTTATTTTCTCAAAGAGTTCCAACAGATCTGTCAGGTTAAGGAAATCATACTGACTTCAGCCTATTATATCCAAGATTTTCTAATTTTTATTTGAGATTTCTGTTATAATCGGATGGTGACCAAGTTATCTCTCAGGCAACATGCAAGAAATAGGAGCAGGAGTATACCATACAGTCTGTACTTTCTGCCCTGATATTCAGTAAGATAATAGCATATATTCTGTAGTCAGCAACTCCGCATCCAAAACCTCATCCTTAATAACGAGCCCCAACATATAACCAACCACTGAAGTCAGGCTAACTAGCCTAAAATTTCCTTTCTTCTGCCTTCTTAAAAAATGGAGTGACTTTTTCTATATTCCAAACCTCTGGAACAATTCCAAAATCTGGCTATTTTTGAAAGATCATTACTAATGCTCCCACCATCCCTTCAGTCACCTTTCATTACCCTGGGGTGTAGTCCATCAACTCAAGGTGACTTATCCACCTTCAAACTTTTCAGCTTCCCAACCACGTTCTCCTTGGTAATAGCAACTACACTCACTTACAGTCCCTGACACTCTTGAATTTTTAGCACACTGCTGGTGTCTTCCACAGTGAAGTCTGACACAAAATACTTATTGAGTTTGTCTGCCATTGCTTTGTGCATTTGTTTGCCACCCGCCCGGCCCAATTACCACCTTTTCTGGCATCATTTTCCAGCAGTCCAATATCCACTCTCGCCTCTCCTTTAATGTTTATATATCCATAAAAAATATTTTTGGTATCCTCTTTTACATTATTAACTAGCTCACCTTCATATTTCATCTTTTCTCTCCTTATTTTTTCATTGCCCCGTTATTATTTTAAAAGGTTCCCAATCCTCTGGTTTCCCCCTTTTTTTGCTATATTATATGCCTCGTCTTTTGCTTTTATGCTGTCTTTGACTTCCCTTGTCAGCCATAGTTGTCTCATCCTCTCTTTAGAGTACTTCTTCTTGGGGATGAACCTATCCTTTGCCTTCCTATTTGCTCCCAAAAACTGTTCTGCCATCATCCCTCTAGTGTCCCTTTCCAATCAGGCTTGGCCCGCTCCTCTCTCATGCCTCTGTAATTAATTCCCTTTACTCCACTGCAATACTGATACAGCTGAATTTAGCTTCTCCCTCTCAAACTGCAGGGTGAATTCTATCATATTACGATCACTGTCTGCTAAGGGTTAAATGGACTGCTTTGAACAAGCTGGCAAGAGCTTCTTGATTATTGTGAGATTGCACTTATCCAGGGAATTGGAGAAAATTACACCACATTGGTGGCTTGTACTTTGTTCATTAAAAGGTTTTAAAGAATCCAGAGAAGGGTTACTCGCCACAAAATACCTGGATCCTTACGTCTTCTCATAACCATGGTACTCATGTGCTGGCCCAGCTCAGCTTCTGATTAAAGTCAATCCCTAGTGAGTTGTTAGTGGGCAACATGGTGAGAGTAATGTTAAACTGACACTGGGACTACCTTAGCTGGCATCTTGGTCAGCATGAACCAGCTGTGCCAAAGGTCCTATTTCTGTTCTGTATTGACTTTATCACTCTATGGCATTGCCTGATGATATCTGAGAGTTATATGGATTACTTTAAAAGTCTGAAAAAAATTTTGATGGAAGGTTATTGACCAGAACTAATAACCGTGTTTCGTTTCCTCTATTACTATTTCCAGTATTTGTTTTTATTTCAATTTTCCAGCAGCAGCAGTATTTTTTGCAAAAATGTTCTTTGTAGAAACTACCCAGCTCAAGACACCTTCCTGGTCACCTCAATTGTTTTACAACTAACGTAAACATCAGCTTTTATAGGTTTACCAACAAGCAATGTTAATAACTCTTTTTCACTGTAGAACTTTTGCACAGGAACAACGGGCCAAATGGCCTCCTACTATGCTGCATGAACCAGCTACTTACGATCTTAGGAGTCTTTATATAGACTGAAGTGTTTCAAAGCATAGTCAATATCGTAAATAAAGAAAACATGAACACCTCACTACCAGTAACACCATGGGAAATCTTGATAGTCATTCATTTTCAACATAAATTCCTAATTTCAATTCGTATTAGTCAGAATTAAAGAAATACATAGCATGGTAATAGTCTGTGGATTAGTTGATAATAATGTAGGCATTTCAATATGGTTTCCAATAATAAAACCTATTTCAGCTCTTAAAAGATTTAAATTGAATGTTCCTCTTGAGCCTGTTGGATGAACTGATGCAAATTGTGTCTGGAAAAATTCAACAGGGGTTGTAACAGGATGCTGTTATGGAAATGAGAAAAGTGTGGCATGCTTGGACTGACTGATATATTCACTGTCTGCATAGATCCAAGCTGGAATCATTCCAGGTGTTTTATGAAAGTATTTTAGAAGGTAGCCCATGGGTGCCAACATGAAATTATATTCGTATGTGGACTTTATCAACACATGGTCTTAAATCTGTAACGTCCGGGTAATGATTGTACCGATAGTGCAGAGGAATAAAACCATTACAATAATGAAAATTGGCAGCACAGGCATCACACAACAGAGATTTTCTGCACAATATTTTCTTTTTTCTTTTCCAATTTTCTTTTGAATGTTTTAAGTGCTTGTTGCCTCTGCACTGGGGTATTGTTAAGTTCTTTGTGACCTCTTTAGATGCAGTATTAAACTAGAGGTATTTCAGCAGTAATTTGTTGTGACGGATGAACGGCCAGGACCCAAGAGTGATCAAGACTGCAGATGTGGTGATATTATAGAACATGTAAGTTTGTACCCCTGATGTTAGGCCAATGAAGCTGAGGCAAGGAAATCTCCCACCAGTCCCTTGCCTGCATTTGCCAATGACCTCAACGATAAGAACATACTTTCCGTTTATATCTCTGCTATTGTCATCTTTCTAGTAATAGTGCCCAATCATTGACAGTGATGCCATGTGCTGTGGTTGGATCATGCACAGTACACAGCTTCTGTGTTTCTGAGGTGAAGGTTACAAGGATGGAGGTAATGTATAACTCATCCTGCCCTTAGTGCTTGTTGTTCTTATTGGCAAAATCTAATGATCGAATTGCATTGTATTCAGTGACAGTAGCTCCACTTCTTTCTTATAATGGCGACAAGGAGGCACAAAGCAGTGAGATAGGTTGGCTAATTGAGTGGTGCTGAAATGACAACCTTGTACTCAATGTCAGAAAGACCAAGGAATTGATTGTGCACTTCAGAAAGGGGAAGCCTTTGACTTTCTACCATTAGTCAGCAGTCTTCAATGAATAAAAGCAAGAATGGTCAGGATGGGAAACAATTTCTTCCCTCAGACCATTAGGCTCTGAACTCCCTGCCAAATTGCATTCAGTGTGCTACTGGTTAATCTGTTCTGCACCTTACAATATTTAATTTATGCACTCCAGTTTGTTTATTTATGTGTAATCCATTTTAGATTTCATTCTTAATTTCGTAAGTTATGTGTTATTTGTACTACAGTGCTTTACACCTTAGTCCAGAGAAATGTTGTCTTGTTTGATGGTATACATGTATATAATTAAATAACAATAAACTTGACTTGACTTGAACAGACCCCAGTGTTCATTGAGGGGTCAGCAGTGGAAAGGGTGAGCGGCTTCAAGTTCCTGGGCATCAACATTTCAGAGGATCTATTCGGGGCCCAACATAGTCTGGCCACTGGCTATACTTTATGAGGAGTTTGAAGGGATTTGGTCTGTCATCAAAGTCTCTAGCAAATTTCTGTAGATGCACCATGGAGACCCTTTCAAATGTTTGAATCACCACTTGGTACAGAGGCTAAAATGAAAAGGATGGATCGAGGCTGCAGAGATATGTAGACTCAGCCAGCTCCATCTTGGGCACAAGCATCCCCAACATCGAAGACATCTTCAAAACGCAGGCCCTCAAGATGCCAGCATCCATTAAGGTCCTCATCATTTGGGACATGCCATTTTCTCATTATTACCATCAGGAAGGAGGTATAGGAACCTAAAGATGCAGACTCAGCATTTTGGTTCTTCCCCTCCACCATCAGATTTCCGAATGGTCCATTGACCCATGAATTATTCCTATTTTGCACTATTTATTTGCTTTGTTATTTACTGTAACTTTTTTTTATGTCTTCCACTATACTGCTGCCACAAACAATAAATGTCATGACATATGTCAGTGATAATAAATCAAATTCTGATTCTGATTCTGATTCTAATTCTGGAAATGAATTGGGTGAAGGCACTAGATGTGCACTGACTCAATATGCTGGGGTAGATAGGACAATAAGCTGTGTAAGAAGCCATAAACAGATCTAGAGGAATTAATTGAGTGGACAAAGTTCTGGCAAACAGAATGTATGGCAAAATGGGAAATCATGTATTTGTTAGAAAAACATAAAAATAAAGCACATTGTCTTTATGACAAGAGGTTACAGAGATCTATCCCAGAGCAATGGAATGTTAATTTTTGCTGCCAAGGAAACTGAATACAAAAGGAGGAGGGCTGTTTATGGTATTGTTGGGAACCTATCTGAAATGGATCAGAAATAAATTTTACTAGACTATTACTTGGAATGAGCAGGTTATATTATGAGGAAAGATTTCAGGCTAGGTTTGTACCTTGGTGAATTTAAAGATCTCTTTGCAATTCATTCTGATCTACTTCACTATTAACAAGACCCCGTAATTTATTGCCATCAGTAAACTTGGCTAATCATGCCAGTTGTATTCATATCCAAACTATTTGCAAGAATAATGAGTAACAGAGGCTTTAACATTTAAGCTGGAGCACCTACTAGTTACAGACCTCCTGCTGAGAAATGATCTTCAGCCATTACCCTCTGTTTCCTGTGAGCCAATTCTGAATTCACCTCATGAGCTCCCTCTGGATATCATGTGACCTCGCATTCTGGATAGGCTTGCCATGCAGCATCTTACCTCCTGCATTCACATCCAAGTCATTAACATATATTAAGAACAACAAACTCCTAGCATTGATCTCTGAGATAGAGCGCTGATCACAGACATCCAACCAGAAAATCATCCATCAACCATTACCCTCAGCTCCCTTTCACCAAGACAATTTTGGATCCATTCAGCCAACTGCCTGGGATCCCGGGTACCTTAATTTTTCAGACCGCCTCCCCTGCAGGATGTTATCAAATATCTCAGTAAAGTGAATATTGAGAATGTTTGCCACCCTGCCTTAATCAGTCTTCTGTTTATCTTCTCAAAATAATCAAATTTGTGATATAGGACTTCCCCCCACACAAAACCATGCCAACCAAGCCAGATCAATCCCTGCCTTTCCAAATGCAGGCAAGTCCTTTCTCTTACAATTTTCTCTGATAACTTCCTTACCACAGAAGTAGTTACCTCATTTATCCCTGCTGCCCTTTTTAAATAAAACAATCATTTTGCTATCTTTTACTCTTCTGCCATCTCCCCTGTAACTAACAAAGATCTAAAATTCTCCATTGAGATCCCAGCTATTGCCTCGTCATTTCCTGTGGAACCCTGGGATAGATCTCATCCAGCCCTGGGGGTTTATCAGATCTTATGTATTCCAGACCTTCACCAGATTATTCCAAACACATTGTATTCACTTCTGATCTCAATCACAATGCCTAGCTTTAATTCCTGAGTAGACCCATTCGTTCCCTATCTATCCTCTTCTTCCTAATATATTTGGAGAATGTCTTGGGATTTTCCATAGCTTTCCTTACAAAGGATACATTATGACAATAAATGAGACTGCAAATACTGGAATCTGGAGCAAAAGATAAACTATGAAAGGAACTCAATGACTCAAGCAGCATCTGTAGAGAGAAATTGTCAGGAGACATTTCAGATTGAGACTCTTGAACAGGACAAATATTTTAGGGTCCCTTTAACCCTTTTAATTTTAAGCTTTCTCTTACACTCTGTATTCCTCAAAGGATTCCTTCAATTATAGTTATCCCTGTTACTTTTATTCCCCAAGCAGATCTTCAATATCATTTGTCATCCAAGGTTCCCTAATCTTGCATTCTTTGTCTTTCAGTCTTAATGGAACATGCTGGCTGTGAACTCCATTAACTCTCTTTTAAAGATGCCACCTCTCTGTTGTTAATTTTCCACAATAAAGCTGCTTCCTATCTGCTTTCATCTGGTTCTCTCTTGCGCTATCAAAGTCAGCCTTAGGACCTTAACTTGAAAATGAACCTTTAGCATTTCCATAAGTACTTCGACACAGAATTATGGTCATTGTTCTCAAACTGTGCTCCCACAGACATTTCACCATTTGTCCAGTTTATTTCTGAAGATAATGTCAAGTGCCACCTTGTCTCTAGTAGGACAGTCTGCATATTGCCCGAAAAATTCTTTCGAGCGAACTTTACAAAATCTGCTCCATTTTAGCCCCTTTCACTAAAACAATCCCAGTCATCATTGGGAAATTTTAAATCCTCCTCTGCTATAAATCTACTTCACTTATCTCTTTCTGTGATTTTGCTTACATATCTGATTCTCTTGTTCCAGCTAACCAATGGGACACCTGCAGCATAACTCCAGCAAATAATCAACTTTTCCTTTATTCCTAAATTGGCCTCATGATCCTTCCTGGATATCCTGTCTAAATTCTGCTGGGATGTTCTGCTGTGCTGTTGTCTCTAATCAGAAGTGCATCCGCTGGAGAAACCAAATGCAAGTTGGATAACCGTTTTGCATAACACCTAATTTCAGTCTGCATCCTGTTCCTTGCCACTTTGTTTCCTCACCCCACTGTCATTCTGACCTTTCAGTCCGTGGCCACCTGCAGTGTGTCCAGTGCAAGCCTGAGGAACAGTGCCTCATCTTCCATCTAGGCACGCTGTAATCTTCTGGACTCAACATTGAAGACTACAGCTTCAGATAAATTGATTTCTCAGTCTGTATCAGTCATCACCAGTGATATTGGCCCAGCTTGTGTTTATTTTTCTTTTCATTCATTATTTTTCTCTCTGGGAATGGAAGAACTCACCCAGTCTGACCTGCTGGACATGCCTCTTGTCCTCCTTTTGCAACTTCAACGTTCTTTTGTTTATGTTTCCACTTTCAAAGTGCACCCATTCACTAATTGACCAGATACTCTTATCCACAGATTGGCCCCAGCAGTGACAAAATGCCTGCCCTACTAGATCTACAGCATCACAAGCTTCTTTTCCCTTCTTCCCAGCTTTGACAAAAGGTCTTCGATCTGAAACATCTCTGCTTCTTTTCCCAAAGATGTGGCCAGACCTGTTGATTGCTTCCAACATTTTCTCTTTTATTTTAAATTCCCAAAACCTGCAATTTCTTTTTTTTATCAATGTTCTTGCACTCGTTCCATTTCATGCATTGTCCTTTCAGCTTTGCATCATTACCCATCTAAGATGGTACATTTGCACTACCTTGATGCAGCGATGTAGTTCAGTTTCATCAGGCTTACTTTGAACTCAGGGTCCCCTTGCAGGAGAAGGAAAAATGTGACAAATTGCTCGATTATTTGAAAAGCCTTCTCTTGTTAGTTAGTCTAAATGGGTCATTTGCACCAAGGAGCATAGCAAGTGTTGTATTGTCTTTTGTTGCAGTGCTAATAATAATATCCCAAAAAAGAATCATTTGTTCCGACTAAGTGGGCCATGGGTTTGATTCTGAACTTGGGCTGTACCTGTGGAGCTTTCACATTCTCCCCAAGATCATGGGTTTCTATTGGATGCTTAATTTTCCTCCCATATCCCAAAGGTGTGCTCATTGGCTACTAAAAATTACCAGTTTGTGTGGGTAATTGGCAAAGACTGATTTTAAAAAGGAACTACAAGCCTCTGAGAGAGAAGAAGGTGAAAGGCTGCAGTAAAGAGGGAAGTGAGGGAAGGAAATCAGACTGACAAGATTATCTGTTGGCAGCCACTATGGATCCAATGGGTTGAATTGTCTTCTGTGTTTTAGGACCATTAAGAATCCTTTGAGACAAAGGCTGTGATTGATGTGTGTGCAGCTGAGAAATTGACATCAGTGCTTGAACTGGCACTCCTGAAGTCTGGAGTCTTGTCATTTGTTTTCCAGTAACATTGCAAAAAAAATCAATAGCAGAGATGTCATACCTTGGCCCCTTTCTCATGATGCTCAAGTAACTTTAGAGGAGCTTGCAGCAAAAACTAAGCTAGAGATTTTGTGTTTAACAGAAATCTTAGGAAATTGTTGTTCTAGGGTAGATCACGACAACCAAACCACAGAACAGTCAGAGCAAAAGGTAAATAATCTGAACTATCAGCCGAGTGTTTGTACACACTTATCCCCCTTGTAATTCATCTTACAAATTCTGTTTGGTATAACCCCACAACTGATGTTGATTTGTCAACTGTGCACCCTTCAACCACAGCATTTATCTTTAAGGATCATTAATAACTCTTACAATGATACAGGAAGTTATTTAGTTATAGCAGTTGAATGCCGACTGGATGTGTAATGGAAATGGTTTGTTGAAAAGTGTAACTAGAAAGACATTCTATTCCAAGGAAGCATGGCATTTACAACAAGGGAGATCTTTTACAGTCATGTCACAAGTTGTGATAAATGAGCTGCTGACCTCTAAGAGTGCCAAGAGTCTGAATTATAGTGAACAACACAATAAAAAAGTATATTTTTCCCCAAACATGAAAGATTTATGGCTGCACACTCAGCCATCAGGAAGCGTTCACCCCTTGGTCTCCACACAATTATTTTCCTCAGTTAATGTCTTCATAATGGGTCAAGACCAAGGAAAGGACAAATACCTTGTGTTGTTCAATAATTTGAAGACATTATTCTACACATGACTATTGAATTGTATTTTCTTCCTCCAAGTGTTGTGAGGAAATTTTTCAACAGCAGTGTGTTCCAGACAGTCAGGATGGTAGATGTTGATAGGTTAGGTTGCGTCCAGTGGAGTTTAGAAAAGGGGGATGGGATTAAATGGAAAATACACAACTCAGGAGATACTTAATAGAACTGATGCCAAGAGATGGTTTATTCATGAAGAAAACCCTAAAATTAGTCACTGTTTGAGAATAAAAGATCTGTCTTCAAAGTAAAGATAAGGTGATTGATTTTTCCTCATCGAATCATGAGCTATTTAAAACTCTTCATCAAAATATAACTGAAGCAAGGTCTTTGAAGATTTCTAAGGCAGACATAGACATTTTTGATCCGCAAGGCACTAAAGGTCATTGGGGATAGACAAGATATGGAGTTCACGTTATAATTTGATCAGCCATTAACTTCTTAAATTATGGAGCAGTTGCAAGGTACAAAGTGGCCTACTGCTGCAGCAAATTCACACATTCATTGCCAGAGAATGATAAAGGCTCCATAGAAGGATTCCATTGTTACATGTATTTCTTTGCAAAGCCTTATCAGTCACTCTATCAGTCTACACCTCTCAAAGAACCTTTGATTCCAGTGATTGAAATAAAAAAGCTTAAATTTACATTATAGTCTCTGTTTGTATTAAAATAGTATTACAAGGCACTTCCGTGCTATTTGTGAAAGTCACATAACATAAAATCTTTTGTGAAGTTTCACAGAATGATGATGATGACTTAATGCAGAAAATGCAGGAGATATACACAGCAGGTCAAGCAGTGACTGTAAGGATAGAGTTAGACAGGCTTAATATTATATGAAAATGTTGCAATGATGATAAAAAAAACATTGACCTCAAGTATTATCTTTGTTTTTTCTCTCTATACACATGCTACCTCTCCCTATGATTATCCCGAGCATTTTCTGTTTTATTTTAGTTTTTTTCCTTTTTGAGTGTTGTCAGTTTTCCTTTTGCATCTTCTGTTGTGTGAGTGTTTCTTGTACAGCACATCTCAGGGAGGGGAGGTGCAGTGATCACCTCACAATTCCAGAGAGGGCAGTAAAGAATGAATGGGTGACAGCCAAACAGGCTTCAAAAGGACAGGCTGGGATTTCAGGAGACCGCAGAGAGCATCTTGCTCCCTCAGCAGTGACTGGTTCTGGATACTGATAGGGGAGAGGGTTCCTTGGAGAGGGTAACAGAACCAAGACCAGAGCAGCACAAATGCCTCAGCTGTACAAAGTGGAAGAAGAGGGACTGAAGACATTGATTACAGGGGATTCTGTAAATTAGCTGAGCAGACAGGCATCTCAGTGTACCAAAAACTAAAATCAAAGAAAATTCAAAAAGATTTTGTATACTTAAGCAGTAAGAGAGTAATTAAGGACAGTGTTTGGCTTAAGTGGGAGAAAAAAGGCCAAAGAGATGGAACAATATAAATGAATATTCTACATTCATCATCAGAAAATAGGAAGCTGATGTTGCTGTTGCAGTAAGGGAAGTCAGCTCTAATGGTATGGCCTCGGGAGCACTGAGCAAAGAAGAAATTTGGCAGCACAGGTAGATAGGATGGTAAAGAAAACATCAATAATGCTAGCCTTCATTAGTTAGGGCACAAAATATAAGTGTAGGGTAATTACGGTATAACTTCATAAAATGTTATTTAAGTCACATCTGGAAAATTGTTAGCAGTTTTGGTCACCCTGTTGTAGGTATGATGTGAATACAGTGGAGAGGATGCACAGAAGATTCAGCAGGTCTTTTAATGGGATAGAGTGCCTGAGCTATAGGCTGGGTTTGTTTTCCTTGGAGCAGAGATGGCTGAGAGGGTAAATGAGAGAGGGACACAGAACTATACCTCTTTCCCTCTTGGTAGCAAAATCTATAATGAGAGGATTTAGGTTAAGAAGTGGAAGGTTTGGAGAAGATAATGTATCAGGAAGAATTTGTTTTCACCCACAGGGTGCTTGACATTTGGAACAGACTGACTGAGCGAATGGCAAAGGCAGAGATGTTCACAACATTTAACAACTATCAAGGTGAGCACTTGACTCACCAAATTGCTGTAGTCATTATGGAGACTTGGTTGAGAAAAGGACAGCATTGGCAACTCAGGATTCAAGGTTCAAACTTCACCGTAGATAGAAAGAGATGTAAAAGTAATGGTGCAGTTGCATTACTGATCTAGGAGGATATCACAGTGGCACTTAGACAGGACAACCTACAGGACTCATCCAGTGAGGCATTATTGGTACAGCACAGACATAAGAAAAGGGCAATGATTATGATGGGATTATTCTCCAATGGCCAGCAAAGATACAAGAACAGGTATGTTGTGAGATTATGGAAAAATGGCTAGTGCAGAGGTTGTAGGGACTGTGGCAGAGTTACTTAAAACATCCTTAACAATGGGTAAAGTTTCGGAGGACTGGAGGATAGCTAACATTCTTCCATTGTTCAAGAAAGGCACTAAAAAAGTTGGGAAATTGGGAATTTATAGACCAGTGAGCCAGATGTCAGTAGTGGGTAAATTACCGGAAAGCATTCCAAGAGACAGAAGATATAAGTATTCGGATAGAGAGGGACTAATTAGGAATACATAACATGGCTTTGCGATAGGTTATGCCTATTCAATATTATAGAATTTCTGGAGGAGATTACCATGAAAGTTCATGAAGAAAACACAATGGACATTTTCCCACTAGATTTTAGCACGGCCTGTGACAGTATCCCACATGGGAGGTTGGTCAAGAAGGTTCAGTCGCTCGACAGTCAGGATGCTGAAGTAAAATGGATTTGACTTTGGCTTCATGGGAGAAATCAGAAAGTGGTAGTAGATGGTTGACTCTCTGACTGGAGGTCTGTGACCAGTGGAGTGCCACATGGATAAGTTGTAATCCATATTAATGATCTAGATGATAATGTGGTTAACTGAATCTGCAAATCTGAAAATGGCACCAAGACTGGGAATATTTACTACAATTCTACCAGGACATTCCAACGCAAGTTATAGGGAAAGGTTGAAAGGTTAAGTCTTTTATCCCTGGAACATAGGAAAATGAGTGGAAATATGATAGATGTATACAAGATTATGAGGACCATAGATAGGGTAAATGCAAGCAGGTTTTTTCCACTGAGATTGACTGATCTGCTGAATATGTCTTAGAGATTGAATCTATGATAGATAGATAGATAGATAGATAGATAGATAGATAGATACTTTATTCATCCCCATGGGGAAATTCAACTTTTTTTTTCCAATGTCCCATACACTTGTTGTAGCAAAACTAATTACATACAATACTTAACTCAGTAAAAAAATATGATATGCATCTAAATCACCGTCTCAAAAAGCATTAATAGCTTTTAAAAAGTTCTTAAGTCCTGGCGGTAGAATTGTAAAGCCTAATGGCATTGGGGAGTATTGACCTCTTCATCCTGTCTGAGGAGCATTGCATCGATAGTAACCTGTCACTGAAACTGCTTCTCTGTCTCTGGATGGTGCTATGTAGAGGATGTTCAGAGTTATCCATAATTGACCGTAGCCTACTCAGCGCCCTTCGCTCAGCTACCGATGTTAAACTCTCCAGTACTTTGCCCACGACAGAGCCCGCCTTCCTTACCAGCTTATTAAGACGTGAGGCGTCCCTCTTCTTAATGCTTCCTCCCCAACACGCCACCACAAAGAAGAGGGCGCTCTCCACAACTGACCTATAGAACATCTTCAGCATCTCACTACAGACATTGAATGTCGCCAACCTTCTTAGGAAGTACATTCGACTCTGTGCCTTCCTGCACAAGAATTTAGAGAATGGGCATTTAGAGAATCATGGTCTGATCAGGGACAGTCAGCATGGCTTTGTGAAGGGCAGATCGTGTCTAACAAGCCTGATAGAGTTCTTTGAGGAGGTGACCAGGCATATAGATGAGGCTAGTGCAGTGGATGTGATCTACATGGATTTTAGTAAGGCATTTGACAATGTAGCACACGGTAGGCTTATTCAGAAAGTCAGAAGGCATGGGATCCAAGGAGGTTTGGCCAGGTGGTTTCGGAATTGGCTTGCCTGCAGAAAGCAGAGGGTCACGGTGGAGGGAGTACATTCGGATTGGAGGGTTGTGACTAGTGGTGTCCCACAAAGATCAGTTCTGGGATCTCTACTTTTCGTGATTTTTATTAACGACCTGGATGTGGGGATAGAAGGGTGGGTTGGCAAGTATGCAGACGACACAAAGGTTGGTGGTGTTGTGGATAGTGTTGAGGATTGTTGAAGATTGCAGAGAGACAATGATAGGATGCAGAAGTGGGCTGAGAGGTGGCAGGTGGAGTTCAACCCAAAGAAGTATGAAGTGGTACACTTTGGAAGGACAAACTCCAAGGCAGAGTACAAAGTAAATGATACTTGGAAGTGTGGAGGAGCAGAAGGATCTGGGGGTACATGTCCACAGATCCCTGAAAGTTGCCTCACAGGGTAGTTAAGAAAGCTTATGAAGTCTTAGCTTTCATAAATCGAGGGATAGAGTTTAAGAGTCACAGGGTAATGATGCAGCTCTATAAAACTCTGGTTAGGCCACACTTGGAGTATTGTGTCCAGTTCTGGTTGCCTCAGTATAGGAAGGATGTGGAAGCATTGGAAAGCGTACAGAGGAGATTTACCAGGATGCTGCCTGGTTTAGAGAGTATGCAATATGGTCACAGATTAAGGGAGCTAAGGCTTTACTCTCTGGAGAGAAGGAGGATGAGAGGAGACATGATAGAGGTATACAAGATATTAAGAGGAATAGATAGAGCGGACAGCCAGTGCCTCTTCCCCAGGGCACCACTGCTCAATACAAGAGGACATGGCTTTAAGGTAAGGGGTGGAAAGTTCAAGGGGGATATTAGAGGAAGGTTTTTTACTCAGAGAGTGGTTGGTGCGTGGAATGCACTGCCTGAGTCAGTGGTGGAGGAAGATACACTTCTGAAATTTAAGAGACTACTAGACCGGTATATGGAGGAATTTAAGGTGGGGGTTATATGGGAGGCAGGGGTTAAGGGTCGGCACAACATTATGGGTCGAAGGGCCTGTACTGTGCTGTACTGTTCTACGTTCTATGTTCTCTGTTGCTTGGATTAGACAATATTAGCTAAGAGATGCCGGACATACTTGGATTAATTTCTCTGGAAGATCAGAGTTAAAGTATATGAAGCAACACAGATAAAATTCTGGAGGAACTCAGCAGGTCAGACAGTTTACATGGAAATTCTTATTCAGGATCAGATCTTGGCCCAAAATATTGACAGTTTGTTCAGTTCCTGATAGGATACTGGATACTGCCTGAAATGCTTCAGTTCCTTTGGTATTTTATTTATGTTGCTTTAGATTTCCAGCATCTGCAGTATTTCTTGTGTTTAAAAGTATATAAAATTATGAGAGCCATAAATAAAATAAATAGAGATTTTTTTCCAATATTCACTCCATCTCTGGCTCTCATAGTATTATAAACTTTTCCCATGGGTAGAAACATCAAATAATAGAGGTCATAGTCTTAAAGTGAGAGGGGAAAAGTTTAAAGCAGATTCAGATGAATATAATTTACAGAGACAGGTAGGTACCTGGAAGGAACTGCCAATGGAGAAGTCCGGCCTACACAGGTAGGAACCTTCCAGTCTCCACCCAGGTGACAGGAGTCACTGGCAACTCATTTCCAACTCATCACCGGCAGCCTATTTAAACCCAGCTTTCATCCACAGTCTTTGTTCACCTATCAAATCAGCCACCCTCAACCAGTTGTTCCTAGCCTTCAGTTACCCTGCTGCCCTGTTGGCTAAGTATCAATTCTGTCTTGTTTTGTGGCCCCTCGTTATGTTGCAGTTTATTAACAAAATATCATTTACTGCTAAATCTTCTCTGCTACTATGCTTTTGGTTCAAGCCTTCTCTCCATTTCCTGACAGAAGGTGATAGAAGCTGACGCAATAGCAATATTTAAGAGGGATATAGATACAGACATGAACAGGTCAGGAATGGAGGGAGAAAGACCATGTGCAGGTAAATGGGACTAGTTTGGGTTGTCATCATGGTTGTCACAGACATTATGGGTGGAAGAGCTGTACTAATCTATGTGTGTGTAAGTCAGTGAAGATAATGGACTAATTTCTAGTAAGTGGAATTAGTAAGGATGAGCACTTGATAGTCAACATTGGCAGAGAGGGCTGAAGTGTTTCTGTGCTGTATAACTTTATAATTTTATGAAACAGAGTGTTAAATATAGGACTGGTCATTGATAGTGAAGGGGCGTGTATTGAGAGGTCTTAAAAAAGAATGAATCTTCATTGTCATAGAAAATGTGCTTCAGGATTTAAAACAAAAATCTGAGGAGGAAATCCTGGAGACTCTGGCAATCTTTTCAAGCTATTCTAGCAACAAGACTGGTGCCAGAAGATTAAATACTGTTGTGCTGTTGCTTAATAATGGGAGAAAGAATAAACTGAGTAATTATAGCCTAGACAGTATTGATGGACAAATTATTAGAATCACTTCTAAGAGATGGTACAAAGCAATGCCAATTAATCAGAGCAGGCAACATAGAATCAGAACAACCAGGCTGCACTAAATAAGCTGATGAAGGAAAGGCAGTGAATATTGTCTACATGAATTTAGCAAGGAACTTGCTAAGGTCCTGCATGGAAGGTTGATCAGGAAGGTTCAATCGTTTGGGATACTAGATGAGGTAGTAAATTGGATTGGACATTGGCTTTGAGGAAGATGCCAGAGAGTGGCAGTAGATAGATGCGTCTCTGACTAGAGGCTTGTGATTATTGGAGTGCTGCACGGATTGGTGCTGTGTCCATTGTTGTTTGTCATCTATATCAACAATCCGGATGATAATGTGGTTAACATGATTAGCAAATTAGCAGTAAACCCCAAGATTGAGGGTTTAGTGGACAGGGAGGGTGACTATCAGAGCTCGCAGTGGGATCTGGACCAGCTGGGGAAATGGCTGGTGGAATTTAATGCTGCCAAGTGTGAGATGTTGCACTTTGGTAGGACCAACAAGTAGGTCAGTGAGGAGTGCAGTAAAACAAAGAAATCTGGGAATGCAGGCCCATAGTTCATTGAAAGTGACAGCACAGGTAGATAAAGTCATAAAAAAACTTTTGGCACATTGACCTTCATATAGATGAAATGTTATGTTGAAGTTGTATAAGACATTGGTGAGGCCCAATTTGGAGCACTGTGTGCAGTTTTGGTCACCTACCTACAGAAAAGATGTAAATAAGGCTGAAAGAGTATAGTGAAAATTTATAAGGATGTTGCCAGGACTGGAGGACTTGAGTTATAAAGAAAGATTGAATAGGTTAGAAATTTATTCCTTGGAACATAGACAACTGAGGGGAGATTTGACAGTTATACAAAATTATGAGGGGTATGGATAGGGTAAGTGCAAGCAGGCTTTTTCCACTGAGGTAGGGTGGGACTACAATTAAAGGTCATAAGTTAAGGGTGAAAGGTGAAATTTTTAAGGAGAACATGAGGGGGAACCTCTTTACTCAGAGGGCTGTGAGCTGTCAGCGCAAGTGGTACATGTGAGCTGGATTTCAATGTTTAAGGGCAGCCTCTATAGGTACCTGGATGGGAGGGGTACTGGGGGCTATGGTCTGGCTGCAGGTCGATGCGACTAGGCAGTTTAAATGGTTTGGCATGCACAAGATGGGCCATAGGTCCTGATTCTGTGCTGTACTTATCTATGACTCCATAAGGAAGGCCAATGAAGGTAGTGTGCTTGATAAAGACTGAATGTGTTTTAGCAAGGCTTTTCACAAAGTCCTACCTGGCAGACTGTCCAATAAACTAAACGCTTACAGGATTCAAAGACAAGGAATGAAGGGCAATGGTCACAGTTGATTTTTTTTATGGCTGTATGTCTCTCCCCCTCTCTCCACTTTCTGAAAGGATCTCTCACTTTGTGATTCCCTTGCCCATTTGTCCCTCCCACCAATCTCCCTCCTGGCACTTATCCCTCCAAGCAGCCAAAGTGCTTCAACTGCTCATACACCTCCACCCTCACCTCCACTCAGGGCCCCAGACAGTGCTTCCAGTCAGGCAACACTTCACCTGCATATCTGCTGGTATCATCTATTGTGTCCGGTGCTCCTGATGTGCCTCCTCTACATTGTTGAGACCCAAGATAAATTAGGGGACCACTCCGTCAGCACCCTCACTCTATCTGCCAAATGCAGAGCTTGATGGTAGCTAAACATGTTAATCCTGATTCCCATTCCTGTTCCGACATATCGGTCCACGGTCTCCTCTTATGCCATGATGAGGCCAGCCTCAGGGTGGAGGAGCAACACCTTATATTCTGTTTGGTGACCTCCAAACTTATAGTATGAATATCAACATCTTCTTCCAGTAAATAAATTCCACCCTTGCTCTTCTTCTTCTATTCCCCACTCTGGCCTCTCACTTCTTCTCACCTGTCTATCATCTCACCATGGGCCCGCTTCTTCCCTTTCTCCTAAGATCCACTCTCTTCTCCAATCAGATTCCTTCTTCTCCAGCCTTTTACTTTTCCCACCCACCTTGCTTCACCCATCACCTTCTAGCTAGTCCTCCTTCCCCTTCTCACACCTTTTTATTCTGTTCTCTTCCCCCTTCTAGTCCTGAAGAAGGGTCTCAGTTCAAAACATTGACTGTTTCTTCATTTCCATAGATGCTGCCTGACCTGCTGAGTTCTTCCAGCATTTTGTGTGTGTTCCCTTGTACATTAATTGTTTAGACTGAATATATAGGATACAATAATGAATCTGCTGCAGAAAGATAAAATGGCTGTGAGGCTGACAGGAAGAAATGGATGATCTGGTCAGTCAAATGAACGTAATACATTTGGAGAGGTGGAATCAATGAGAAGGCATTGAACAGGAGGAAGGGATCTTGGAACATGTCTACAGATCCTTAAATGTACTAAGACTGGTCAATAAGATGCTTTCTTTATTAGCTGTGGTTTGGAATAAACAAGCTGGAGATGCACACTAGAACTGCATAAAACATTAAATAGCCTGCATTCTATGAGCTAAACACTATGCAACATCAAATTTCAAGAAAGCATGGGTGATTTTATTAGATAATTGTTAACAGAGGGCTCAAAGTAAGGAGATTTAAATTTAAAGTAATTTGTAGAAGGAATAGAGGGAAGAACTATTCACCATCGAGATAGAGGATCTCTGCAAGGTACTGCCTTAAAGGTGGATAGAGGTAGCTTCCTCACCATATTGAAACAGTATTAGGGTATGTACCTGTAGAGCAATAACCTGCAGGGCTACAGACACTGTGGACAATGCGTTATTGACTGACATGGATGTGATAGTCCGATGGGCCTCTTTTGTTGTAAAATTGACTTGATTCTGCCATAGGATGGGTTCTATAGACTGAGGGAATACAATAAAGATTGGGAAAGTGGTAGAGATTTCAGGACAGGTAGGTAAGTTACAGATTGTAAGGGAGGAATTAATGAGAATTACAGATTACAGGTGGTAAAGATGGAAAAGTGAGCAGAACTATGTAGAAGGGGTTAAGCAGAAGGCAGGGAGAGAGACTGCATGAAGGAGGGGTTTGGATTTAAAGGGGAAGAGTGGGGGAATATAGAAGGGATTAGGGAGAGGGTTCTGCAATTTTAGGAAGTACTGGTGCAATATGAAGTTGCAAGAGTGGTAGTGGTGAGACTGGAGGTAAGTATATCCCCCAGTTTTAATCAAAAGCATGACTCTAAGGGTCTGAACACCATAACTGGTTGGCCCTTGTTAAATCTCTTTTTCAGTAACATGACTCTTTTTACTCTCATTCTCTCTCTTTCTGATCCCACATTCCCTTGCTCATCCATTGCCCCCTCCCTCTTTTCTCCCCTTACTTCCCTTCCCTCTGAAAGGCAATAATTTCCTCCAGAACTCTTGGAATTTTCAGCTCTTGTCTAACAGCGCAGTAAAAATTGTTATTAGTTTGTGATTTATTTTAATTGCATGGTTAATCATGGTTCATATGTTTAATCACTAGACTACTCTAGGGTAGAGAAAGGCATCTAGGATTCCAAATATGTTGATGCACCATCAACAACTCTTGGAGACGGGAGGCAAATGATAGGCTTTTATTAGCTGCAAGAGACCACCACACAACATCCTGGAGACAGAGAGGAGCAGTGCCTCCAATCACCTTTATACAGGGGTCTGTGGGAGGAGCCACAGGAGCAGTCAGCAGAGGGGCGTGTCCAGACAGGTATATGTAGTTCACCACATATGTAAAATTGTAAAAGTATTGAAACCAAATGGTAAAGCTGTAAAGAAAGCAGCCAGAAATCTGGGATAGTTTTTCCAGAGAGAATGAATTATGCAGCTGGAAAATTAAACAAATGCTGGAAATACAGAATATAAAGGAAAAGTGCTGAAAACATTCAGCAGGTCAGGCAGCATCTATGGATGGAGAAATAGAATCAATATTTCATCTTAAACACCCTTTATCATGTTCACAAGATTTGTATGGCATCCTGCTTTCTGCACTGCACAAAACCCAGTTGTCACATTACAGGCAGGAAACACAGGTGTGAACATGGAAAGGATTCATAAGGATGAAAGAAGAGTGAGAATCAGAAAACACTGTTTTTCTTTTCTCATGGATAAAAGTTGGGGTGGGTAGTCAGAGTATAACAGTGAAAGGGAGGAAACAAAGATCTTTCCAACTCAAAACTGTTGTAAATAAATGAGTGCTACCATCACATGTCACATGGGGACAGGAGGCTGGACCCAAGTGCAGGACACAGGCACTGAAGTACTAGGGGCAGGACAGGAATAACTAAAGGATAGAACCAGATGGGGAGACCAGGGTATGCAAAAGAGACAGGGCATGCTAGGTAATCCTGGGGTTCAGAGAGAGTCCGAGGCTAGGCAAGGTCCCAGAATCCGTGGCTAGACAGGAGAGCTCCCTGGGCAGCCGCATAACTCCTGGGCAGGGCCACCTCCCAGGCAGGAACACAGAGGCCCAGGCAAGACACAGGACACCTGGGCAGGTAGCAGGCACAACCCATCAGAGGTGAGGGGTAGGAAGGGGACAGAGTCCCCCCACCAGGCAACAGCAGGCCAGCCTGCTACCCAACTGATGCACCATCAATAACTCTCAGAGACTGGAAGTGAACAATAGGCTTTTATTAGCAGCAAAAAGGGAGCATGACATCTCAGAGACTGAGGGAGGAGCAGTGCCCCAATCACCTTTATACAGGGGTCTGTGGGAGGAGCCACAGGAGCAGTCAGCAGAGGGGCATGTCCAGACAGGTATACATAGTTTACCATACCAACAGAGGCAGGAGATCAGAAGGGAACTTGGTCTGGGGTAACTCCAAGACTGACTCACTGAACTTGAGGATGAAGCCATGGGCCCTCCAAGCCAGGACAACCAGAGCCAATCAGATGAAACACCTCAGAACATGACAAACCAGCTCATACAAGGCAAGCAGGACAAAACCGATTCAAGACAACACCCCAACTAGGCTCAGTCCCAGAGTCCCTTATATCCACCTGCCAGCTGATAGGCAACAGGTGCACCTTCTTAAGCCAAGATGATCCTATTTGGCTTAAGGGTGACAGGAGGGACGGCTGCAAGACCCGGAGTCTGGAGTATGCGGACCGAATCAAGACCCGGAATGCGGGCTCCAGACTGGGCCATAACATCACATGCATAGGCAATTCAGAAGAAAGTTACTCTGATGGGACAGGCATTAGTTACCTGGAAATAAGATAAGAAAATGAGGAGTATACATAAAAGGCTGCTCCAATACTTATGTATCAATACCTCCTCAATTTCCTCACTTGTAGACCTCAGTCAATTCAGATTTGCAACAACATCTCCTCCACTATCACCACTAGCACAGCTGCACCACAAGGCTGTGTGCTTAGTGCCCTGCTCTACTCGTGTTACGACAATGATGTTAAGTACTGCTCCAAAGCCACACTTAAGTACTGCTGATGTTTGTCAAATCAAAGGAGGTGATGAATCAACATATAGGAGGGGGATTGAAAATCTGCCTGAGTGGTGCCACAACAACACTCAATATCAGCAAAATAAAATAAATTAGTTTTGACGACGGGAGTAGGAAACCTGAGGTTCACGAGCTGGTCCTCATCAGGGGATCGGAGGTGGTGAGGGTCAAAAATTTCCTGGTGTCATAACTTCAGAGGATCTGTCCTCTACTCAGCACATCAGTGCCATTACAAAAAAGGCACAACACTTCCTCTACTTTCCTAGAAATTTGTGCATATTCGGCATGTCATCTGAAATTTTAAGAAACTTCTATAGATGTGTGGTGGAGAGTATATTGACTGGTTGCATCATGGCCTGGTATGGAAACACCAACATCCTTGAATAAAAAAGCCTACAAGAAGTAGTGGGTACAGCTCAGTCATCACAGGTAAAACACTTCCCACCACTGAGCACATTAACAAGGAGCATTGTCGCAGGAAAGCAGCATCCATAATCAAGGACCCCCACCATCCAGGTCAGGCTCTCCTCTCGCTGCTGTCATCGAGAAGGAGGTACAGGAGGCTTCAGCCACCCACCAAAGGTTTAGGAACAGTTACTACCCTTCAACCATCAGGTTGTTGAACCAGAGAGGATATCTTCGCTCATCCCAACACTAAACTGTTTCCACAACCTTGGACTCACTTTTAAGGATTCTACAACTCAAGTTCTCGATATTTATTTCTTCTTATTATTATTTCTTTGTTTTGCATTTGCACAGTTCATTGTCTTTTGCATAAAGGTTGTTTGCCCATCTTTGTTGTGTGCAGTTTTTCACTAATTTTATCATGTTTCTTTGTATTTACTGTGAATGGCAGTAGTGGTGGTGGTGGTGGTGGTGGTGGTGGTGTGTGTGTGTGTGTGTGTGTGTGTGTGTGTGTGTGTGTGTGTGTGTGTGTGTGTGTGTGTGTGTGTGTGTGTGTGTGTGTGTGTGTGTGTGTGTGTGTGTGTGTGTGTGTGTGTGTGTGTGTGTGTGTGTGTATACATTGATAATAAATTTACTTTGAACTTTAACCAGTTTTGCTGAAGAATGTCTGAGGAGGTTCACATGGATCAGGAACTCCTGCATAGACCAGTGGGCTAAATACCCTGCCTCTGTGCTGTTGATGATGCACTGTGATGTACCTCAAAAGCACATACTTGTAACAGCAATTGAACTATTGCTCTACATCAATCTGTAGAGCTGAATGAAAAAGTTTCAAAGCACATGGATTTGCTTTATGTGGCATTGATCAGATCAAACTTCACAGCTTTGTTCTGCCCTGAGTCTCTCTGAAGTCACCTCCCATTCTCTGCTGATAAAGTAGGACAGTAATCGCCTGAGCTCAGAATGAAATGTTAGGAGCCATTTTCAGTGGGAACCCATTTAAAGCAGCTCCACCTTCTGGGGAAGCAAGAAGAAACTGTTCTGATGACATAATGCATACAACTACAACTCCAAAATCAATTAACATTTAAGCGTTAACCTTTCTCTTTGCATGTGCATCAGTCAGTAGTTGTCCACATCGCCGGTCTTAAGTTGCAACATTTTCAACTTTCCTATTTCAGTAAATTAGTAAATTGATTTGTTATTGTCACATGTACTGAGATACAGTAAAAGACTTTGTATTACATGCCAAACATACTGATCATTACAACACTTCGGTACAAGGAAGTAGCACAAGGGAAAACAGAATGCAGAATATAGTAACGCAAACACGAGGAAATCTGCAGATGCTGGAAATTCAAGCAACACACACAAAGTGCTGGTGGAACACAGTAAGCCAGGCAGTATCTATAGGACGAAGTACAGTCAACATTTCGGGCCAAGAACGAAGTCATGACGAAGGGTCTCAGCCCGAAACGTCAACAGTGCTTCTTCCTATAGATGCTGCCTGGCCTGCTGTTCCACCAGCATTTTGTGTGTGTTGCAGAATATAGTGTTACAGTTAGAGAGAAAGTGTAGTGCAGGCAGACAATAAAGTACCAAGGCCATTATAAGGTAGATTATTGGTGAAATGATAGTCAGAAAACACTCACGTTTAATAAAATCCTGAAAACCCTAGCCTATCCATTCCATACGATATCGGAAAAATATTTTCCCCCTTGCTTTACTTTTACCCTCACTGCCCGACTCTGCCTTGCTTTCTCTGATACTTACTTCTTTTTGTTTCAGCTTTCTCTCAATTTTTTCAGTCTTTGACCATTAGATAAGAATTTGAATTTATTTAAGTCTTACATCAATCCCACAATGTGAGGGAGTGAATATCTTTGCATTATGACTCTGTTACAATGTACAGACATGTGAATTTCTAAGTCTAATGGCTTGTAGAAAGATGCTGTCCCATAGCCTGTTGGTCCTGGCTTTTATGCTGCTGTACTGTTTGCCAGACAGAAGCAGCTGACACAGTTTATGGTTGGGGTGACTGGTGTCCCTGATAGACTTCCAGGCCTTCTTTCTGCACCTGCTGCTGTAAATGTCCTCAATGGAGGGAAGTCAGATCCACAGATGCACTGGGCTGTCTGTACCACTTTCTGCAGTGCTCAGCGATCAAAGTTGGTGTAGTTCCCATACCAGGCAGTGATACAGTCAGTCAGGACTCTCTCAATGGTACATGGACCGGAGGGTTTTAGAAGGATATTGCGGAAATGCAGGTAATTGGGCTCAGCTTGGTGGGCCTCATTGACAGCATGTATAAGGTGGGCCAAATAGCCTCTCTCCATGCTCTATTATTATATTACTCCATCACTCTCTTTCTTCCTATCTCTATTCCTTTCTCCACCTCTTCCTACTTTTCTCTAGTATCCTTTCTAGTTGTCTTCTTTACTTTGTCCATCATTCGACTCTATTGACCTTATCTTGGCTATGTTAATACAAAGTGATTAACTCACAGTTATCAGTCAACTGTTTCACTTCTAGATGGTCTACAATGTGTTTTTATTTGTTGTATTCATTATCTGGTCTCTCAGAGAGTCTTATGGCAAATTCTCTTCCCGATGTGTCCAACATGGTACAATAACATCTTTTTTTTTATCTGTTCTAGTTATTTTATCTACTCCAGCTCCATGCTGAGTGTAAATACTGTAGCTCTGTCTGTATTTCCCACCTTTAGAAAAGTAATTCAGCAGCCTACCATCTTCTACTGCCCACCTAACTTGCCTGAATCCCACAGTGGCTGTCTCTTGCTGTGTGGTTTGTTTAATTAGGAGGGATTCAGGTGCAAAGTCTAAATTCCAGTTTGATTAAGCACCATTTCTAACAAAATGTCTCACTATCTCATTTACTCATGGATATATTTCCACAGATATGGACAGCTCCTGGAATTCTCTGCCCTGAAACTTTTGCTGCAAATATAGAGTAGGCAATCACAAACTATGTTTGTTAATGGGATATATATCCAATATTACGTAGGCCATATTTGTTATATTTCCTTCATATTCCTTTATAAAATTGATTGTAGATGCAAAATTGAGTGAACAAGTGTATCCAAAATTACAATTGGAATGGCAGATGGAGCTTAATTCAGATAAATGTGAGGTGTTGCAATTTGGTAAGAGAAACTAGAGCAGGACTTTCACAGTAATAAGCAGGGTCCCGGGGTGTGTTGTGCAACAATGAGACCTAAGAGTGTAGCTACCTAGTTCCTTGAAAGTGGCAGTACAAGTGGACAGATTGGCAAGGGAAATGTTTGGCATGCTTGTATACATTGGTCACGAAACTGAGTGCATGAATTGGAATGTTATGCAGAAGGCAATGGTAAAGTCCCATTTGGAATGCTATGTATACAGTAGTTCTGGTTGCACTGCTATAGGAAGGACATAATTAAACTACAAAGGGTGCATAAATGATTTATGAAGATAGTATCAGGACTGGCTGACTCAAATTAGAAAACAAGGCCGGATAGGCTGGGGCATAGGAAACTAAGGTGTGACTTTATGTTGGTTTATAAAATGAGAGGCATGCATCAAGTTAAGAGCCTTGGCCTTTTCTGCAGGGCAAGGGAGTTAAAAACTAGAGAACATAGGTTTAAAGTGAGTGGTGAAAGATTTATAAGGGAGCTGAGGAGTAAGTATAAAACTGAGGGTTGAGTGTATATGGAATGTGCTACTAGAGGAATTGGTAGAGGAGGGTACAGGTACAACATTTAACATATTTGGACAGGTTTATGGATAGGTTGGTGGTGGGATGGAGTCACACCTCTACCAAAAGAGGTGTAAAGGCGCTCCTTCCCTCCGCTAGCTTACAGGTCACCCTTGGGCAAGGTGTAGCACCTGCTTAGCCCTCTGATCGGGAGCATGTGAAGTCATAGGAGCAGGTGGTGGATCGTCAGATGAGCAGTTGGTGCATATCACAAGTCCTGGTTACGTGACCACTGACGTCAGACAGATAATCTCTGAAAAGTATTGATAATGGCTGGGGCCACGTGTCTTATAAAGGCACTGCCCAGAAGAAGACAATGGCAAACCCTCTTCTGCAGAAAAATTTGCCAAGAATAGCCATGGTTATGGAAAAACTATTATCACCCATATCATACAAGATGTCACATAACAAACAAATGAACATGGATAGGAAAGGTTTAAATACAGGACCAAATTTGGGAAAATGGAACTAACTCATTTAAGTAAGAACCATTTGGGCAAAAGGGCCTATTTCATGCGGAATAATCTATTACTCCAATGCCCTTTCCCAGGGCAGCAATGGCCTTTACTAGAGGGCATATTTATAATATGATTTGAGGACTGTATAGGGGCAAAGTCAGAGATAGTTTTTATTTACACAGAGAGTGGTAAGTGAATGGGATGCATTGCCAAGGGAGCTGGTGGATAGAAACAGTAGGGACATTCAGATAGGCACATGGATGAAAGAAAAATGGAAGACATTGGGGAAGGGAAGAGTTAGATGAATCTTAAAGTAGGTTAAAAGGTTGGCACAGCATCATGGGTTGAATAGCCTGTACTGTGTGGTATTGTTCTACGTTCTATGAGTCTACATAGAAAATGTGTTGGATGCCACTGGTCTGTCGACAAGTCAGAGTCCTGACTACATAAGAACTGATATCAAATTCATCACTCTTTCAACCTGTCCTTGATTTTGTTACAATATACAAAAACTCTACCTTCTGTTGTCCCTGTTCAATTAAAGAGTTCCCAGATCTAATATGACTGATCACAATGCAAAGCTGAACTTCAGAACTGGCTCAGCTATGAAGCAAGATCTACTACTACGTTGACTCAAGCCTAGGGGGCCGGCGTCGGGCACGATGATGGACTCTCCACTCCTCCCTCTCCCTCATCAGTGTGTTCAGTTCATCTACGTTAGCCGCGCCGCTATCTTCTAGGAGTGTGTGTTGACCATAGTCTTGGGAGGGCACCCAGTGTTTATCCTCCCATACTTGGGCTCCCATGTGATGACCAGGCTGGCAGGTAGCTCAGGTGGCATAGACAGTGCCCTGCTAGTTGTGGTCTTCTCGCCTCGATTTTAGTAGTGAGCATCGGTGAGTCGTCATAGAGTTCGACGTTCGTCATGTGCTGTTGCAAACTCATGTCAAGAGCCATCCAGAGCATTTATGTATGTCAACCATCTAGTGACTTTTGCATAGTCTTGGTGAGTGTCCACATCTCACATCTGTACGGGAGAACGGACTCTATGACTGCTATGAAGATCCTCCTTTTGAGCCCTCTAGTCAAGTTCTATCTCCAGATTTCCTTCATGTCGTTCATAGCCCTCCATGCCAGTGCCTTCCATATCTTTATGTCCTTCTCTGAACTCATCATTCTTGACCCGAGGTACTTGAAGTCTAAGACTTTCTTAAGACATTCTTTACAGTCTTGCGAGTACCTTCTTGAGAGTACTGGCTTCTTGCTAAAGCAAGCAATTGTAAGAAGAACAAATAGAATTATTAGGAAAGCAAACAGGCTGATGTTGCATCAGAGATTAATAGTTTTTTCATAGGTGAAGGTTTTAGAGGATTATAGAACGTAGACGAGTAAACGGAACTGGAGTACATATTGGCCATGATCTTGTTGAATAACACAGAAGGCTCCAGGGACAAAAGGGTCTTTCCCTGTTCCAATGGATATGGCACTCAGTAACAGTGTAATTAGGTGGCAGCTCATTCACTCATCCCCTCTCAATCACCTATCTCACCAGAACAACACAGCTGTTACCCTCAGTGGCCAGAAAGTGCCACATGAGGGAATGGGGATAATGGAGATGGGCACAAAGAAAAGAACAGGAGACAGAGGGCAAGGCAACTCAAAATAAACATGGTGATTTGATGCAAAATGCTTTCAATGGCTTTGCAGTTAGCATGTCTTCTAATTGGCTATTGTTTTAATTAGAATAATTTTACAGTCAAATTAGTTTTTCTTATAGGGAAAGCAAAGGCACACGTGCAATAGCTCTTTTCTATTAGAAATTTAAACAGCCAAGAACTCTATATTGATACGGATTCTGCAAATGTGATCATGCTCTACATGAATACATTGTTCCTAATTACATCAGTTATGTGTAATGATATTGGCTGCAAGGATTCTCATCCACTGGCATATCAACAAAACCTGATGGCACAACGGCTTTACACTTCAGCACACATGATTAGATACACGATTTGTTATAAATAAGATTATTATAATTAACGTGTCATGCACAACGCTTGAATATTCACTTGTTGGTGTACCGTATCCTGTGACGTACTTGGTTCAGCCCCACAGAAAGCTGTGACAATTCTGCACTTTACGATGACTTTTTGAGAGCCTTAATTATAATGCAGTTCATCTGGGAGATTTTTTTTTCCAAATGATCTCTGTGTGGTAACAAATAGAAATGAAAACACATCCTTTTTATTTATCTTTCTCAATTTTGATCTTTATTTTATTCAGAATTTTCTTTTAGCTCCAGGTGTAAATTATAATTTTGTTTTCTCTGAGCTTTCTCTTCTGTCTTAGTTTAAAATTATTGTAAGGAAGGTGTTGTCCTCTAAAAGGCAGCTACAATTCTGAGAATCACATCTGTCCTGTGCTCCGGATATTCTTCATTAAGTAAAAAAAATCTTCAGCGTGGCCGAATGTTCAAAATAACTGATATTTATTACTGGGCAGTTAATCGATGACAGAATTTAATTGAAATAATTGTAACACAGAGAGCACTTATTAAACATTGCAGGTGATCATCCAAGTGCTTTTATTTTGGTGATATGGAGTTTGTTGTCTATTGCTTGAGCAAACTGGTTCTGGTTTTCAGATTAATTTCACAGAGCCATGACTACATTTCAAATATTTTTATTAAGATATAGGAATCCAATACTTTTGACATACCAATTTGTTATGGGTTTTACCTATCCACAACTGAATGGAAATATGTAGCTGCAATATTAATCCAGTCCTCCCATTAGGAAACTGATGAGATTGGGTGCAATGCTTGTCTCTAGAGAGAATGCTGTGTGAGTTGTAAAACAAATAATCCACCTGAACCATGGGATTCCTGGTTGGCAAATCTGAACACCATCTTCAAATTTCTTCTGGAATTCTAGGCGAGTCTGTACCCAGAAGACATCAGGCAGCAGCCTGCACTGCAAAAATATTTGACACCTATTATTACTGAGCACTGCAGAGAAAGCCAGTCAAAGCAACTGAACTGACGGTTTGTTGTGTTTAAATCTAACCTGACCTGGTTCAAAGCTACCGTATTATTTGAGCCGGCTTCAATAACTTACTGTTGAGTCTCCTTTCCACAAATGACAACCTTTGAATAAACCTGTTGGTTGCTTGGCTGGATTAGTCCATTATGGAAGTTATTGCCATGACTGAAATTAATTATCTTCAGAGATGACACAAACAAGAAATTACTTTTCCATTGCTTGATTTTCTCGAGGCTGAGGATAGAAAATGCTCTTTTTGCATAAGCAAGGAGTGGGACCAAGTTTGATGTGATTCAAGGTTGCAGTTCTACCTCGCTTAAATGCACGCAGCCACAAATATAGTCACAAAGCTCGATGCTATAAGGAAGGAGGAGTCTGCTAGACTGGTTTCACACCTACCACTTTAAATATTCACTCCCTCCATTACTAATGCACCTTCAGTCAGGTGTGGATCAAACACCATAGGATCAAGTTGGCTTATTGAAAAGAGATCCAATGGTCTCCCGGCATACATGATGAATAAACTCTCCTTAGGCTTCCAACTGGGTATAGATATCAATTGTAATCTACATTTCAATGACAGACTCTGCTATCATCATCAGGGATGATGCCTGAGCGTGTCGAGTCCAGTGATATTTACACCCCATGGTCCATCCCTCCTGATTGGCTAGTCCTTATCCAATCAAGTTGACATATTGTTTCAAAGAACAGAGTGCATGAGGAACTCAGCTTGTTAAGCAGCAGCTGAGGAAAGAGGAATTCGTCAACATTTTATATCATCGATCATTCCTCAGAACTGTGAGTGTGGGTGTTGCTGTGGAGGGAGGGTTTACAGTTTACAGAGCTAAGGAGTATATATTGTTTATTTTCTATATACAACTAATCTACTGTATGGCTGAAACAAATGTATAACTCTGTTATCAAACACAGGCAGCCAGACAAGCTACAAATATCCTGTACGCTCACTTACTATAAATATAGTCATATATATAAATATCTCCTCTACATTCATTCTCAGCACACTGGCCTTATTTCCAACAGTAACCAGACAGCCTGCAGAGAAGAAGTCATCGCCCTGACACAGTCTCACCCAAGAGAATTATCTCTCCCTCAATGTCGAAAAACCAAAGGAGTTGATTGTGGATTACAGGAGGAATGGAGATAGGCTAGTCCCTATTGACATCAATGGGATTGTAGTTGATCGGGTGAAGAGTTTCAAGTTCCTCGGTATACACATCACCGAGAATCTCACCTGGACTGTACATACCGACTGTGTGGTGAATAAAAGCACAACAGTGCCTCTTTCACCTCAGATGGCTGGAGGAGTTTAAAATGAGTCCCCAGATCCACAGGACTTTCGACAGGGGCACCATTGAGAGCATCTTGACTGGCTGTGTCACTGCCTGGTACGGAAACTATATTACCCTCAATCGCAGGGCACTGCAGAGAGTGGTGCAGACAGCTCAGTGAAAATGTGCATGTGAACTTCCCTCTATTCAGGACGTTTTCAGCAGCAGATGCATAAAAAGAGCCCGGAGATCTTCAGGGCCTCCAGCCACCCCAACCACAAACTGCTTCAGCTGCTTCCGTCTGGCAAATGGTATCGCAGCATTAATGCCAGGGACAGCTTCTTTCACCAGGCCATCAGATTTATCAATACACATCGATCTGATTTCATATCTGACTGTACATTTTATCTGATTGTATACACATGTATACAAAACAACAATCTTGGTGTTTGGGCAATATCCTCCCACATTTCCCTTCTTTATTATGTGTGCATAGCGATGGAGACACAACATTAAGTATTTTACACCCTCATGTTGTGAGATGGATTTAAGAAATACATTCTAATACTAATTCTAATTCACTGACCTGCTCTACATGCTTGTCCACTCTCTGTGTACACCAGCAGTAATATAAACCCACAAAACTGCTACTTTATAAATCTCCACCATATTACTGTTCCTGGAAGCAGCAAAAAGGTCTTGACAAGTAGAATGGATTTAGAAGCATGAGGTCATGCCTCACAAATCCATTGAAATTCTTCGAAGAGCTAACTCAAATGCATGATGATACAATCTACTCAAATCTTCAGGAGACATTTGATAAGGTTCCACACATGGGGTTTTAAAGAGGATTAAGGCTTATGCAGTTAATGCATATTTGCTAATTGGATTGAAAACTGGCTTAGCAATAGAAACCAGACATGACAATAGATAGAAAAAGCTGTTTTGAAAGTGCTGAGTTATAGTTCTCTACAGGGATTCTTTCTAACCCTTGGGGCTCACAGTAGACCAAATGGAGGGAAACATTTCTCTGATAACAGGAAGCAATATAACTGTGTGATGAATGCAGCAGTGATTAGAAATTTGAGATCAGGGCAGTGAGGTGAATGGGTGGAGATGGTTTCTTTCAGTGCATTCATGGAAAGTAACTGAACTGTACAGGAAAGTCCAGCTCATCAATGAAAAAAAAAATACGGAAAATGCTGGAAGCACTCACCAGATTAAGCAGCAGGAGTGAGGAGGGTGCCACAGTAGCACTACAGTTAGCGTGACACTATTACAGTTTAGGGTATCAAAGTTCGGAGTTCAATTCCGGTGCCATCTTTAAGGAGTTTGTATATTCTCCCTGTGAGCACGTGGGTTTCTCCAGGTGCTCCAGTATCCTCTCACATTCCAAAGACGTACTGGTTAGTAGGTTAATTGGTCATTTTAAATGCCCTGTGATTAGGGTGGTGTTAGATAGGCAGGCTGCTGGGCAGTGCAGCTCACTTGGGTTGGTTGGTTCCGTGCTATAAATAAATGTGGTGATGTTTCAGATAGTTTCTGTCTTTGCTTCATATTTCCAGCATCTGCAGTTTTCTGTTCAAGTTTCTCAGTGGTTTAAGCTATCTGATCTTAACTGACATGCCTGAATTTGAAGATTTACAAATTTATTGAAAATGATTCAGGACCAATGTCCTAACATTGTGAGTTCAAATCTTACAATGGCAAGAAGCAAAGTCCAAAGTTTTTGAAATTTCTCTGAGTGGACTAACAGGAACAGAACAGAGGCAGGGTGATCCAGAGCATCTAGTCCTCAGGACGTGAGAGGAGCACAATGCTACAGCATTAAAGCTATCGTCTCATAGCTGGATTCAATGCTGACTTCCAATGCTGTATGCATGAAGTTTCATTGTGTTTTCCTGGATTTCCACTGGCTGGTCCAGCTTCTGCCCACATTTTAGTTGTACAGTTTGGTAAGTTAAAGATTCATAGAGTCATACAGCACAAAACCAGGCCTTTTAGCCCAACTCATCCATGCAGACCAAGACCCATGTCTACTTTAACCCCATATGCCTGTGTCTGGTACATAGCCCTCTAAATATTTCCTATCCATGTACCTGTCCACACGTCTTTTTAACATTGTGTCTGCATCTGCATCTGTTAACACTTCTGGCAGCTCGTTCTATACAGTTAGGCAGGAGATGAAGAAGGCAAGTGGCACCAATCAGGACATTTAGACAAGAGTTGGAATGACTTATTACAACAATACAAGACATTGGTGAGACCACTCTTGGAATATTGTGCTCAGTTCTGGTCACCACGCGAGAGAAAGCTTAGGCTGTTGAGGGTGAAGGAAATACTCATGCATGTTGCCTGGCATGAAGGGCTGTATTTACAAGAGGAAACTGAATAGGTGGGACTACTTCCCTGATGCAAAGTAAGCTGACAGGTCTCCTTTCATGGGTTTATTATTTAAAATCATAATTATTATGAATTATTGGAGGCTTAGATAGAGCAGCTGGTCTCAGTTTTTTTTTTTTGCTTCCCCAGGTGGAGAATACTAAAGCTAGAGGGCTCAGGTTTAAAGTAAAAGGGGAAATATTCAAAGGAGATCTGGTGGCTATTTTGAATGAACTGCCAGAGGATATGATAGAGGAGGGTACAATTGCAGAGTTTCAAAATTACATGAATAGGAAAGGTTTAGAGAGATATGGGCCAAATACAGGCAAATTTTTCTAATTTAGATGGGCACCTGGATCGCATGGGTGACTTGGGCTGAAGGAACTGTTCCATTGCAGAATAATCTCTATGATCCTATAAATGATGGTGTCTATCTATCCACCACCCACTGTGTCAACAACCTGCCCATGATTAATTTTTCTTTATGTTTGCCACCTAACCTTTGGTTCCCTGACACACCGATAAAGGTGTAAAAGAAGTTATCCCATTGGAAGTCAAATGTCCTCATTAAGAAGAGAAGGGCCACTCCATATCCTACTTCCTTGTCCTGGAAGCAGCACTATTGTTTTTCTATGGCCTGGGAATCAAAGCCTGTTTGTAAATGATAGAAATAAAAAGATCCATGGAGATTGTTTTAAAACTAAATGATTCACAATATCTTTCTGGGACACTCCATTCCTGTGCTATGGGGCTGACCTTTCAATAGTTCTAATGCATTCATTTGTGAAAAGCTGCATCCTCACCTCATCTGGGCAGAAGGTAACACAGAGCCTTGCTAATGTCGCCCACTTCAAGTAAAAAATTTAATAGAGGGTATTTAATTAACATGATGAAAAAGGGGAATGGGAATGATTACTAATCATTAACTAGAAGTGTCCAGCTTACTTGAAAATATTGGCAAAGCTAATAGTTTCATTGGTTTACAGTTAATTGTGGCAGATTATCTTAAACTAATACAAATCTCTGGTGAAGCTTATTTTGCAATTATGTGTGCATTTCCGAGCTCCCTCTGTAGAGCTGGATATTTATGCATTGAGCAGGATTCCAATGACACAGATGTTCTGGGACTTCCTGCTCTAATTTATGGAAAAAGGTTCACAGAACTGATTTTGTTTTCAATTAAAAAAATACAGGAACTGCATGAAATTGATTCAAGGAGGATTCATCTTGGATAGTGAGCGCATAATGGAAGGAGATAAATGCAAAGTGACTCGGCCTCCAGCAAGCCTAATGCTTGGAAGGACATTTGTTTTCTGCAATTCTGCGAATGTTGGATCTGTTCCCAAAAGCTACTTTGTTCCTTCTGCAGACTGCATCTAATCTGCTTTATCATGGATACTGCCTAACCTATTGCATCTCCTGGGGTTTAGTCCTGCAATGTTTTATCATGCTTTTCTATCACAGAGGGTCAAACAAAACTCTATAATATCTATCAAACTATGGCTTGCACCCTTAATTGCTTGCTTCCTCGGCATGGTATTGATGTGATTCCAGCAAATGAGAAACTGAGTCCGATTTTCTCTGATTGCAATTAAAAATGAATCTTCTCATTGGTGTAGAATGTTGCCAACTGGGAGGATACACTGAGAAATTATGCTCACATTACCCATTTGTTGCCATCCTTTGACGTGAATAGATGAAAAGTTACTGGCTCATTTCTCACAATCTCTAAAAATACATGGTCACTGGGCTGTGCTCCGCATAGAGGATAAAAAAGAAAAATTTTTTTTTTTTCGAATTCCAACTTGATTTTTCTTCAGACTCAAAATGGAGAATGTGAACTGCTGGGAGAAACAGTGGGACAGGCAGCACCTGTGGAGGGAAATGCACAGTCACCATTTTATGTTGAATTCTTTTTGTGTGGACTGGGTTGACATCCAAGTGAAGGGTTGCAAACTGTAACCTTGACTATTCATTGCCTTTCACAAATGCTGCCTGATCTGCTGAGTTCCTCCAGAGCTCATTATTGCTCCAGATTCCAACATCCATAGTCTTCTGTATTTTCAGGCCGTCTTTTAAAATTGCTGGTCAAATATCATAACTGTGAGAAACATATTGCAATGGAATACCACCATAATTCCTTCAACTGGAGACAACATGCCATCTTCTGACTGCAAAATCCAACTGTTTATTTGACAATCCTCTACCTAGACATTTATTCTACTCTTGATTATGAAAACATATTAATTGACAATCCATAATAATTATAGTCTTTCTTTAGATTAGTCCTGTTTCCCCCTCATTCAATTCCCACAGTTTAAAAGGTCACTGTTGGTTATCTTTCACTATAAACCAACAAATATTTATCCATGTCTATAAGTAATCACATCACTTCACATCAAGTAAGATTGTTTCTAAAGAGTGAGGAATGTTATCATAGTTAATTAGACCATTGTCAGACAGATAAACAGTCAAATAGGTTAAGGCCAGTTGTGGGCTGCAAATGGGTGCAAAACCATCTTGAACATGGGCCTTACTTGGGTTCCCCCTCAATGACCTTCCATGGACTTGAATCCACTTTCAATGGTGGTATTTCCTCTAATTTGTCCCAATAGCATGATGTTGGGTGGTAAGTAACAAGTTGGGGTCAATACCATGCAGGATTTTTATCAAATTGCCATGGAAGTGTGAAGAGCATCTTTGGTTCTATAGGAACTTCATTAGTGACCTTTATTAAAGTGGTTTGTCAATGGAAGCTCTTGCTTCTGCCACAGTTTTACCTCAACAACACATCATTTAAGACAAATTTTGATGAGTAACAACCAGATCTTTATTTTGTATTCATTAATTTAATAAGGCAACTATTACTGTAGTGTGATTGTGTCAAGGTTGTGAAGACACCACACTAGTTCTGCTTTCATTGCCAAATTACCTGAGAGATTCAAGACCAGCATTAGTACCACATTGCACATGGAACGAGCTTCGTCCTTGTTTCATGCTGCTGAAGACCTGCCTGACCATGTCTTGCTCCACACCTTCTGACGATATCCAGGTCTGCAGAATCAATTAGCACAAAACCAGCAAATGCTGCAAATACTCAGCAAGTCAGGCAGCATCTGTGGAAAGAGAATCAGTAAATATTTCACAAACAGAAGAAAATCTGCAGATGCTGGAAATTCAAGCAACACACACAAAATGTTGGTGGAACGCAGCAGGCCAGGCAGCATCTATAGGAAGAAGTACAGTGGACGTTTCGGGCCGAGACGAAGTCCTAATGAAGGGTCTCAGCCTGAAACGTCGACTGTACTTCTCCCTATAATGCTGCCTGGCCTGCTGCATTCCACTGGCATTTTGTGTGTGTTACAGTAAATATTTCAGGTTGGGGACCTTCTGTCAGAACTGAGATGGAGACAAGAGAAGTTTGTTTCATTGCTGGAAGGGTGAGGAAAGAAAATTTCCTCTGACACGGTAAAACATGTGTAACCATAGGGACAAACTGTAAATAAGGTTCTAGAAATCTGAAAAAGGGTTTTAGAGCCAACTCCTCCCCCACAATCCCCCGCAAGTTATCAAGCTGCTTGTGTTTCCCCTGATCTGATGAAGGGACCGACCTGAAATGTTGTCTCTGTTTCTCTCTCCACCAATGCAACCTGACTTGCTGAGTATTTCTACTATTTTCTGTTTTTGTTTTAAATTTCCAGCATCTGCTGTTTTTTATTTTGCATTCCAGAATTGGTCCTCATTGTTGCCAAGGTGGAGCGAATGAGATGTAATGCTGAAACTGAAAGCCACTGTTTCTCCTGATTTTCATCATCACCAGGGTGCCTGACAGAAGTGGGTCTGTCTCACAACCCTTCCTCCAGTGGTTCACTGTCACCAAGGTCTGCTTCTCCTATTCTGAACCCCTAAGTAATCCACAGTGTTAGCAGAGAAACAGGTGGCAAATTCTCCCCAATGTTCAGGTCACAGGCTATGCCTCAAGAGACATCACCAAAATGGATTATGCCATTGCTGATTAGTATACTTTTCAATAAGCAAACTTATCATCATCTATTCTTTTCTTTGGAGTCAGGCATAGTTAACTGTGGGTACTTCAATGCATTGAAAAAATACAATAACATTGTCTCCATAAAATCCTACAAGGATCAGAAAACTAATGTCAGACTTCTCTTCCAGGGCAACACTCAACACACTAAGGTGTTTGTTATGGTCACCCATCTCTGATGCAGGCCCATTTATCTACCAGTTTGACTCCTTCCGCATGGATACGGACTTTGCTGACTCGTCAAACTCTGAGTCTGATCTCTTTCTGGGTATTCTGGACTAATTTGACCCGGAAACCTTTCTTTGGTTCTCTAAAGAAAGGTCCAGGCCCTTTAAGATGGGAGAATTTGCCTACAGTGAAAACATTTGTTCCTTCTGCAAACGTCACAATAAGTTCCCCAGCCAACGCCCTGTTTTGATTTCCAGAAGGACTCACAGCTTGATTCTGGAATGCGTTTTATATTTTGTTGAGGAAATATAACATCCTTACAGACTTATAGGAATTGTTGACCTGTGACCCATTCCAAATAGAGGAGGTTCTAGCAACCAGTTGCCAACAATCTAAAGAGTCCTGAATACTTCAAACTTACTGCAGGACCCTGGTAACTATGCTGTATAACTCCACGGTTTCTACCCAACTGCTCATCAAACGCTTGAGTCCAACAGTAGCAGAATCTGTATGTCTCATGTAGGTCTCTTTAACCTCCTCGATCATAGGTTAAGGATGAAATGTGAAATACTGAAGGAAATCTGGAGGGGGAATTTTTCACTCAGAGGGCCATGTGAATGTGGAACAACTGCCAGCAGAAGTGGTGGATGCAGGTTTGATTGCAACTTTTAAGAAAAGTTTAGATAAATACATGGATGCAAGTGCTGTGGGTGGGTATAGTCTAGGTCTACATTACAAAAGGGACCACATTTCATTCAGGATTCAAGATTATTTAATACCATTTCCAGTGCAGAAGTGTAAAGGAGAATGAAATAATTGTCACTCGGGATCCGATGCAGCAGAAAAATAGCACAATAAGATAAAGAACACAATAATTTAAAAAAAACACTATAAATATAAATATATAAGATCGTATATATATATAAGTACATGTCCATAAAGTGATGCTAGGCGTAAGTGTATCTGGACCAGGGGCTCCCAACCTGGAGTTCACAGATCCCTTGCTTAATGGTATTGGCACATGGTATAAAAATGGTTGGGAACCCCTGGTCTAGACATAAAGTGACTCTGACAAGAAATAATAAAGTAGGGGTGGTTGGAGGTGTGGAGGGATGGTTTAGTTGGTGGAAGTGTCGATTAGCCTTACTGCTTGCTCAGTAACTGCTTCTGAGTTTGGTGGTCCTGGTGTGGATGCTACAGACACTCTCTAATGAGAGTGGAACAGTCAATGAGCAGGATGGGTGGAGTCCTTCAGGGTGTTATTAGGCCTTTTCCAGCACCTTTCTGTATTTATGTCCTTGATGGTGGGTAGACATTGTTGACAAGTGCTGGCAGCCTGTTGTAGAGCCTTCCTGTCTGCCACAGTGCTGTTTCTGTACCATACAGCGATGCTCTCTCCTGTGCATCTGTAGGATGTCAGAATAGATGTGCACCCTCCTCAGAAAGTAGAGGTGCTGGCGAGTTTTCCTGTGTTTAGGATGTGGACGGAAACTGGAGAACTATGTGAGAGGGAAGTGTTAGGAGACCTTGGAGTAGGTTAAAAGGTTGGAGCAACTTTGTGTGCCTTAGGGCCTTTACTGTGCCATACTCTTCTATGATCTATTTTCAAAAATACTTCATTAACCCTAGAGCACTTAGGGACACACTGAAATTTTGAAAAATTGCATGAACATAAAAGTTCTCTCTTATTGCACAATGCAGCATTATGAGAGATTTTGATATATATGATGACTTCTCAGCAGGTGAAGGATTAAAGTCTGGATGATGCACATTACCAATGTTTGCCCTGATATATGTCTTTCTCTGTAGCAGAGCAATGATGCATATTGAGGCTGGATTTCTAATGGGCAGCCTGTAGGTGTGCTGATCCAGTGACTGAAACACGGGCAGAGAAAGATGTCTTTCAGAATGGCTCATTTTCAGGGACAACTATGGTCTACTGACTCTTTCACAGGCAGAAGCAAAGAAGAGCAAAGCAAAGCCAAGCTGCAGATCTCAGTTACGGATATTCCATCTTCCCTGTCCTCACAGGGTCAGTGATCCCGTTTCTCTCTGATGCAAGCATCTAAAGGATCATCCAGAGTACTGATCCTTTGCCATTCTCATCCCAGTCTCCTCACAGAACAGGTGCACAGGTGAAATTGACTGCATCTCTACTGCGGGCATAATTATTTATATACTGCAAAGGAGGCCATTCAGTCCATTGGTTTCATTCCTGCACTCAACTGAGTAATTCCATCTCCCTTATTCTCCTTCTTCCTGTGAGCCTGCAACTCATTTTCTCTTACATGTCCATCCACTTCCCCTTTGATTGTTTTGCCACTTACATACATTTGGGTAATTCATAGCAGTTAATTAGCATACTAGCATGTCATTAAGGTGTGGGAGAAAGCCTTGCTCCTAATGGAAAACCCCGCCATCGCAGGGAAAACATACAAACAACTCACAGACAGAAAATGACGCAGCAGTACTATCTGTCATGTCACTGCACCACATATTGAATATATGGTGCCAATCCCAACACTCTTCTTCCAACAATGGAAGAGATGAAAGATAAATTGTTGCTGAGGATGGTGAAAGCTATTTAAAGATGCATTACCTTGCTTGTTTCCAAACATATCAACAGTCTTCCTGTGGTAGATTCTCATTGCCTTTGCCTTTATTCATTAACTTATTGCCATTTATTCTGGTGATCCTGGACATGGTCTCTTATACTCAGCCGTTTCCCAATCAGTTTCTCCTTCCAAATGCTCCAGAGGCTGCACCCCTTGGCATTAAACTAATTGATATTAATGAAATTAGACCTTAGAGAAACATAGAAAACCTACAGCACAATACAGGCCCTTCGGCCCACAAAGCTGTGCCAAACATGTCCTTACCTTAGAAATTATCTAGGGTTACCCATTGCCCTCTAATTTCCTAAGTTCCAGGTACTTATCCAATAGGCTCTTAAAAGACCCTATTGACCACTGTCGCTGGCAGCCCATTCCACGCTCTCACCACTCCGCGTAAAAAAACTTACCCCTGACATCTCCTCTGTACCTACTTCCAAGCACCTTAAAACTGTGGCCTCTCATGCTAGCTTTTTCAGCCCTGGGAAAAGGCCTCTGACTATACACATGATCAATGCCTCTCATCATCTTGTACACCTCTATCAGGTCATCTCTTATCCTCCATCACTTCAAGGAGAAAAGGCCAAGTTCACTCAACCTATTCTCATAAGGCATGCTGCCCAAACCAGGCAACATCCTTGTAAATCTCCTACTTTTTGTGGGCTTTTCCATTCAAGGGTATTGGTATTTCTATACCAGGCCGTGATATAACCAGTCAATATATGTTCTACCACACACATCTATAGAAATTTATCAAAGTTTTAGATGACATGCATTTCCTCCTAATGGTTTGCTTTCCTCGTAATGGCAATTACATGCTGGACCCTGGACTGATCTTCTGAAATTATATCTTTAAGGAATTTAAAGTTGCTGACCTTCTCCACCTCTGATCTCCCAATGAGAATTGGCTCCTCATAAAGTCAATAATCAGGTCCTTGGTCTTGATGACATTGAGTGAGAGGTTGTTGTGGCATCACTCAGCTAGATTTTCAGTCTCCCTCGCATATATTGATTCATCACCACCTTTATTTCAGCCAGTGACAGTGGTGTCATCAGTGAAGTTATGAATGACACTGGAGCTGTATTAAGCCTCACAGTCATAAATATAAATGGAGTAGAGCACGTTCAGCCCCATTATACCATGCCAGCCAAGATCGTCCACCTGACCCATCTCATTTGCCTGTATTTGACTCATCTCTCTCTCTCTTCTCACTACTACCATCGAGCAGGAGTCTTGGGTCCCATGCTCTTAGGTTCAGGAACAGCCTGCGTATGACTCATTGAACAGTTGTTGCCCTACAACCATCTTGGCTTCACTCCCCTCAACAAAGAAAATGACTCTACAAACTATGATCTCACTTTTGGGGATTCTGCAGCTCATGCACTCAGTATTATTTGCTTATTCTTATATTTTTTGCATGATTTGTCCTCCTTTTCATGTTGAATGCTTGTTGGTATTTGTTATGTGTGGGTTTTCACGGATTGTCTTGCATTTCTTTACTTTCCTGGGAGTGCTTGATCAAAAACGAATCTCAAGGTTGTATATAGTATACATACTTCGATAATAAATTTACTTTGGACTTTGACCATTGAATTCCAAGCACCAGGTGTGTTATTCTTCCATTGTGACACTACTCAGTGCAGTTGTTCAGTCTACGGTCATGAGGGTGTGCCTTCTGAGAGTTACAAGGTTACAGCTTGTAATCTCTTAAAAACTCCAGGGAAGAATGTAGGTTTTATGTCTGTTAGTCTACTTCACTTGGAGCATGGAGCAAGAGTTACTGGAATATTAGGGAATGGTGATTCTTTCAAAAATCACTAGATTCTGGTATTGTCAGAGGACTGGAAAATTGCCAATGCATTCCACTCTTTAAGAAGAAAGGGAGACAGAAGATAGGACATTTTTGGCCGGTTAACCTGACTTCAGTGGTTGGAAGAATGCTAGAGACTATTATTAAGGATGAGGTTTGGAGTACTTGGAGGTACATGATAAAATAGATCAAAGTCAGCATGGTTTTCTAAAGGAGAAATCTTACCTGACAAATATGTTGAAATTCATTGCGGAAATAGCAGGCAGGATAGACAACAGAGAGTCAGTGGATGTTGTTTATTTGGATTTTCAGAAGACCTTTGATAAGGTGCCACATATGAGGCTGCTTAACGAGACAAGAGCCCATGGTATTACAGGAAAAGTATTAGAAAGGAGATTGACTGGCTGGCAGGAGACAATGAATTGGCTGCCCGTGATTAGTTGTTTGCCACAGGGGTTGCTGTTAGGACCGCTTCTTTTCGCACTATATGTCAATAATTTGGATAAAGGAATTGATGGCTTTGTGGCTAAGTGTGTGCGCTATACCAAAATAGATGGAGGGGCAGGTAGCATTGAGGAAGCAGGGTGCCTGCAGAAGGACTTAGAAAAATTGCAGAAATGGGCAAAGAAGTGGCAGATGGAATGTAGCGTAGGGAAGTGCAGGGCCATGTACTTTGGCAGAAGGAATAGATGTGTGGACTACTTTCTAAATGGCGAGATAATTCAAAAATCAGAGGTGCAAAGGGAACTGTGAGCCCTTATGCAGGAAATCCTAGAGGTCAACTTGCAGGTCGAGTCAGTGGCAAGGAAGGCAAATTCATTTCGAGAGGACTAGAATGCAAAAGTAAGGATGTAATGCCAAGGCTTTATAAGGCATTGGTCAGACTGTAGTTGCAGTATTGTGAGTAGTTTAGAGCCTCTTCGCTAAGATAAGATGTGCTGGTATTTGAGAGGGTCCAGAAGTGGTTCACGAGAATGATTCTAGATATGAAAGGGTTAACATATGGGGACTATTTGATGATTGTAGGCCTATAATTGCTGGAGCTAGAAGAATGGGGGGGGGGGGTGGTGGATCTCATTGAAACCTTTCGAATATTGAAAGGGCTAGATAGAGAGGATGGTTCCAATAGTGTGGTTTCCCAGACCAGTGGACACGGCTTCAGAATTGAGGGATCTCCATTTAGAAGAGAAATGAGGAGGAATGTCTATAACCATAGAAATCAGGAAGAGTTTCTTTAGCCAGAGCTCGGTGAATCTGTAGAATTCATTGCCAAAGATGTCTGTCAAGGCCAAGCTATTTGGTAAATTTAAAGCAGAGGGTGGTAGTTTCGTGATTAATAAGGGTGTTAAACATTTCAGGAAGAAGTCAGAAGAATGGGGTTGAGAGGGATAATAAATCAGTCGGGTTGGAATGGCTCATTAGGCTGAATGGTCTAATTCTGCTCCTATGTCTAATAGTCTTATGATCTTATCGATTTCTGGATTGGGGGTCTCATTCTAAGAATGCAGTAGTTTACTGATTTTGGTCTTCACCATATGAGAGAGGAGTAAAATTAGGCCGTTTATCCCATCAAAACTGCTCTACCATTTGATCATGGCTGATTTTATTTTTCCTCTCAACCCTATTCTCTGCTTTTCTCCCTGTAACCTTTGATACCCTTACTTATCAAAACCCATCAACTTTCGTTTTCAGTATACCCAATGTCTTGGCCTCCATAGCCCTCTGTGGAAATGATTCAGCAACCTTTGGCCAAAGAAATACCTCCTCATCTCTGTTCTAAAGGGATGTCCTTGTATTCTGAGGCTGTGTCCTCTCATTTTAGACTCTCAAACTATTGGAAATATACTCTCCATGTCCACTCCACCATGGCTTTTCAATATTTGGTAGGTTTCAATGAGATCCCTTCTCAAAATCATTCTTATAAACTCCAGTGAGTACAGGTCTAAAGATATCAAATGCTCCTCATATATTAAAACTTTCATTCCCAGGATCATTCTTATAAACTTCCTTTACATGCTCATCCCATTTGCCCAGATCAGGCCTGTATCCCTCTACAGATATCCTATCTAAATATCTATCCAAATGCCTTTAAAGATGCTTCTACCATCTCCTCTGGCAGCCCAACCAGATAACTACAACTCTCTGTGTGAAAAACTTACTCTTCGAATATCTTTTAAATCTCTCTCCTCCCACCTTAAAACCATACCCTCTAGTTCAAAGGTTCAATTTTATTACCAAAGTACACAACTCTGGAATTCTTCTTCTCCAGATAGCCACAAAACCAAGAAAGAAAAGTACGGCAGCATGATCATCAACACCCAAATCCCTCCACCCCACACAAAAAATGAACAAAATGGGAACATGCACATCATACCCCGATCCCCCTCCCCTGCACACAAAAAAATGAGAAAGATTGGGCGAAAAGCACAGAATACAAAAAAAAACATAAGGCTGAAACAAATGTCCACAGTCCAAGTCCACATCCAGAAAAACTGAGAAAACCTGGGCAACATTTTCCCTCTCTGGAGCAGAGTGATTCACCAGTGATAATTCTGGGGTCCCCTGCTCTGGATAAAAGATTCTGACCATCTATTCTATCTATGCTCCTCAAGGCGTGTAGATAATCAAATACTGAGTTCTAGAGCTATTAATGGACACAAGCTAGCACTAGGGAAAGGGATAAGTTCCAGTATCACTTTTTTTGTCATTATGGACTGAATACAGCAAATGTTCTTGAAGTTTTATTCCAGATGTAATGTCAAAATTACAGCACCATTTTTAAAACAGCAGGGCCCCAACATCCAGCAATGTGATAAAGACCACATAATATGATATTAAGGTTGCTAATTGAGGGGCATCCAGAATTTAGACCATGATTTGAAATGAATACCATGGAAACAGCTGTCTGGATCAGGGAAACGGGAGGGCAGCTAAAGCTAAAACTTTGGGAGTAATTGTCGTTGTCTTTGGGGTTTTTTTGCAATGAGGTATGGGAGACATTCAACACCTTTGCATTTTACAAGGATGGTCCAACAACCATAGCAAGCTACACATGCTTACAGTTTATGTGCTATTTCTCCACAGTTTTAGAGGACTGAATGAATCTGCCAAGATGCCAATACACTGCATCTGCTGTATTGCAAAATCCGATGGACATGGTCCCTTGACCAGCGTTGCTGTGATCTCTTTCAACTGCCTGAAGAAACTGGATAGGAAAAAGGCAATGGGCTCTAAGAATTATAATGGAGACCATCTACAGACCTGGATTACTTTTGTCTCTTAAATTATCATCTCATTTGATTTACACTTCACATTGCTTCTCCAATCACTATCAATTGCTTTCATCTGGGCATCAGCATCCACTGAATACCCTCCTCTGTCACCTGCCTGGAGACTGTGCCTTCAGCCTTTTCCATGTCTAAGAGAAGTTGAAGCGTCAATCCAGTGGCTTGCTCCTTAGCTCTTAGGAGGTGAGTAAACAGGGACTCTGCCTGAAACGTGGGGATGTGGCCCACCTGCTCCTGACAGTCATCACCCTGGGCAGGCGTGAAAGACAAGTGGTCAAAAGGGAGCAGTAGTATAATGCTCGGGAGGGCACTGAATGAAACCCTGAAAACCTGACCTATTAGTAAATGTAACCTAACGAACAGGATCTTGGCCAAATTGTGTACACAGATGAAATGGTTCTACTACAGCATCAATGGTTGGGAAGCTATGCACAAATCTATTATCTCCTAACTATGGAACAACACAAGGCCAGTAACAGCACAGCCAGTCATGTCATTGCCTTCCAACACCAAAGACCCAAGTTCAGTGCTGACCTCCAGTGCTGTCCATGTGGAGTTGTCGCTAAGCAACTTTCCTCCAGGTGCTCCTGTTTCCTCTACATCCCAAAGGGCATGGAGCCTGGTCAGCTAATTGGCTGTAAATTGCCCCGGTGTGTGTGGATGAGAGGTAGAACCTGGGTGGAGTTGAAGGGAATGTGAGGATACTAAAGTGGGGTTAGGGTCAGATTACCGTAAATATGGAGTTGATGATCAGCAGGGACTCAATAGGTAAACGTTCTGTTTCTATAGCTCTCATTCCCATTCAATGCAAGAAGAACCAAATTAATTAAAGGCAAAACACAGGCAAGATATACAAAAAAAATTTATTTCTCATGTGCACAAAAAAATTGGAACAGAATATGACCTTTAATGAGAGCCACATGGGTCAGTTTGTAGACGACTCAATTTGTCTCGAAGACTAGTGACATAGTCATGCCACTGCAGTAAGCTTTGCAAAAGAACAGCCAGCCAATGTGTACTGAGTCAAGGATGGTTGGCTTGTTCTGACTCAAAACTGCTTTCCTGTGGTGTTCTACTCCCTTCTCGCTGAGCTTTGATATTATCTACCAGAGACCTCACCACCCTGCAAAACTTCATCCCCAACCCTCCCACTGGAGGTCCACCAGTTAACTTTTTAGTCTCATAAAATCTGAGGTTCCTCTAAATGACATTATTAAATTCTCCCAGGAAGTACATTTGTTTTAAATTTGAAAAACATATTATACTGGGTCCATGTGATTAAATCTTAAAATCACATGATGTGTGTTTTGTACTTAGTGAAACAAGTTTGTCTTGTTTCTCCAAAACATGGCCCCAATTTCTTCCCTTCCCTTTCAACCCTCCTCCCTACCAACCCAGCTTTCCCACCCGGCCCTCCACCCAACCCCTGCCCCACCCCACATTGGGTAAGCAATGACCACAGCATGCAAGAGTTGATCACAACGATCTCTGCTGGGATTTGTGTCACAAAACATCTAATGTCATGGATTTTTTTTTTAAATCAGCTCTGACTGACTCTGAGGTCTTAGTCAGAAGACAGATCCACATCACGAAGAACGTGGCAATAGCAAATCACAATGAAACAATTGTCTGTGATCAAACAGTTTCCAGAATTGGATTATGCAACAACACCCTGTTCATTCTACCAAGCACATCTGACTTTGTATGTTATTGTCTGCATTTGTACGCATATGTGTGTGTGTGCGCGCTTGTGCACGTGCACGTGTGTGTGTTTGTGGCAGTATGCATGCGTGTGCATTCTGTTTGTGTGTAACGCTTGCAAATATGTCTGTAGAAGTGTCACTGTGAGTATGGAGTGTGTGCAACTTGTTTGTTGTTGGTGCCTATGTATGTGATATCTTTATGTGTTGTATGTCCTTCGTATATTCATGTATTGTGCATGCACTGTATGCATTTGTGTGCTATATCAGTTGCAAATGTTGCATGAATGTTACCTGTATTGTGCATCTATTGTGTATATGTATGTGTGTGTGTTTTCCCAATTGAGAAGGTTGAGATTAGACTAGCAATGTAGCACAACTACAGAAAAAAAAGCACAGCAATTCTTGAAATTTGCATAGTGATGAATCTCTTGGTTTTTTAAAAAACTTTTCTCAAAAAAAACCAAAAAACAAAACAAGTCCATTGTGAAAGTCTACCTTTCCTTAGCACTGTATGCCCACCAGAATCAAGGGTATGCCGTGCTTTATTTGAACTTTGTTGAAAGCACAAATACACTTTAACAGAACAGGTGCTGAGTCTTTTTTTTTGTTTTTTTTCTCTGTTTTGTCAGTAAATCTACGAGACACTGCTGTGCCGATGTACTTGCTAATGGATGCAGCTGTGACTTATATATACAAGAGGAATTCCTTCACATTATAAGCAATGTCATCCTACAAAGCAGCAATTTTTTTTGCAAGTAACAATACAATAATTAATTGCTGGGATTATTATTTTCCACAGTTCACTCTATTCCGTTCTATTAATATGCATATTGAAGATTCAGCTGCATATCATCATATAAATTCCAAATCTGTTAAGAAGTAGGTACCTATAATACTGATTTACAATCAATGCATACACGTCCTGTAAATAAAAACCTAACAATAACCAAGTCTTTGGCAAATGTTGCAATAAAAATTACATTCACTTTTTTATCAGTTGTTTAAGAGAGCCGTACCAAATAGATTGTTCCTCACCATGCATTGTTTCTGTTCTCTCTTTCTTGACTGTTCCCTCCCTGAACCTGCCTCTGATTGCCTGTCATCGGAGTCATCTTCTCCACTTCTCCCTCTTTTCAAAGCTGCACCGAACAGTGAGTTACCTCCTTGTTCACACGCCTTTGTGATCAGATCAGGAAAGGGACATACAAAAGTGCCAGGGAGTGTGGCAGTAACGACTGTGCATTGTCTGATAATTTTCTTTTTTTATTTTTAAAAAAAAATGTGCTTGTGGTTTGGATAATGGGGAAGGTAAGTTTAGGGGATGGAAGAGAAACCTTTCACGACAGTTCAGCTGCTGACTCTGGTGATAATGACTTGCGCACGTGTGCCACCAACCTTTATCGGACTTACATGCAGGTACAAAGTGGCCACAGCTGCGGAACAAAGCTACCTCCAGAATGTGGCCTTCTCTTTGCCATGCTCATGTCAACAGTGTGGGGAGAAGAAGATGGACTAATCAATGCTCTCACTGTTAGCACATCATACATAGCCTACAGAGTTTGGTAAATAACCTTCACCCACCACTCCAACTAGTTAGAGCCATTCCAATTTAGCCTTACTCCTAATCCTATAAAGCTTGGAAGCTTTGTTTCCTGGCAGTGGTCACAAGACAGAGTTCACTATAAATGCCATAGTTAGCTATTTTGCAATATCTATCTACAGGCTTCATTAATATCTTTCACCACTGGAGTGCAGTAAATGTAAACTCAAAATGCAAGCCAATTAAGTGCCTATTTGACCCTCTTCCTTTTCTCTCATAAAGGAAAGTATTTTTACAATATCTTGCAGAGACTGGTGTTCCTCACCAACTCTACACCCATTGCAGCCATGTAAGTGGTACAATCGGATAGCTAGTGCAAAAAAAAGTACAAAGAAACAACAGCTATTCTGTGGCCTTCTTTTTCACTCTTCTGAGATCCTCTGACTGAAGATGACAAACTGCATTTGTCTTCATTCTAAACCTTCTGTCAACAAATTCTGTAGTAAAATGCAACCAACTTTATTGAGAGTTGTTGCACACTGTGCATCAGGGCTTGAACAGTTAAACGTGGACTTGGTGCTGCTCATTGGTATCATTTACTGCTTTCAGCAGTTTCCTGAAAAGAATGTATGTCATAGGAAAGAAGTGTCTAGCAAATTGCAGTGAACTGAGTACTCCACGGAGCTTGACCAGTACAGTCTTAGGGCAAGGGTTGCAGGGGAGCCACAGAAGCCACATAGAGATGGTATACAAACCAGCCAGAGTCTTCCCTAACCCTGGCAGATGGGCAGGGAACAGACGGGGTGGGGCATGGGGCAGGAGGTGGGGTACTCCCTCCATCCGTAGCGACTGGAGTCAGCACTGAGCCAGTTTTGAGAGGTGCCGTCTTGTAAACATGAAGCAGCAGGGAAGGAGTCCACTTGTTTAACCTCCCGATTCTCGCGTTGCCTTTGACTTTCCAGACACGGTCTCCATGTAAACAACAGGCGGCCTTTCGTTGTTGCTTTCTTTTATTGAGTGAATATATATTTGGAATCATTGAAATCACCAAGTCAAACATTGGGGAAAGGGTGGGGAGGTATCAGTTTGTCCAAATGCTGAGTCAATGAAGCACTGTTGCAGTTTTTTTTAATGTGTTTTAAAATCAATCCATTCATTAAGATATACATACATATATATATAAATGAGATATTGTTTCCTTTTCTTTATTCTTTTTCTGTCCAGTCTATAAGGAATCAATGGGACTGACATGGAAAATAAAGCCAATAGTCAAAATATACCAATGGCAGCTAATGTTGAAGGATAAACACTTGCAGCCAGAGTCGGAGACTCCCACGTTGACCAACTTTGATGCTCAATTGTCAGTCCTTCAATCGCATTCACAGATTAACAGTTTAGTTTTCTAGTTTTCCACTTCTTCATCCACTATTGAAATTGATCAGACTGGTACAATGTGGAGCCCAAGAGCTTCATCTTGCAGTTTCATGTGGTTGCCATAGAAACTAGTGGCGGTCGTAGGCAGTGGCAGCAGTGGGGGGTGCAGCACCCCTGGATGCGGCACTATAATAATAAGGGGAACCTGAAAGTTAACACAGGAGAAGATGGACCAGTTGGAAGGACATATATAGTTTATCAACAAATAATGCACTCCCAGGAGAAGGTAGGTTGGATCTGCTTATTAATGGAGCACATCAGCTGTCAGTTTACCTTTGTCTTGGCATCCAGTAGCAATAGGAATTTACTTCCTAAGCGGTCTCGGAACTTTAACCTTGCTTGCTCCAGTGCAATAGGTGGTTTTGGGCTTAGCTGAAGACTGAATAGTTTTATAGGGCATAAGGTTTATAGGGCAGGCTGCAGGGACTTCAGGGTCTTTTCATGCTCATCGTAGCTTGAGATATTTAACACCTCAGACTATCTATTGCCAGCTTCTCAATGCTGGTCTAAGGAAACTCCAAGCAAGAGATGGACTATATTAACTCCCCAAAACAAGGCTTTTGGATGGTGCACCTGATGTAAATGTGGCAACTGATCAGGGTTGAGATGAGAGTGAATGAACAGCCAACCAGCTCCGCACTATGCCCAGTACTCCCAAAGCAATATACCAGTGGTGCAATTTCTGTACAGTTGCAATAGTTTAATCAAATATGTAAATGTCAATAACCTTTTTTCAGTGGTAAACTGGCAAGTTGCATAATGTGGCACATCAGGTGAGATTGGACAAAGTTGTATGATTCTGGTTTATGGAAGTTGTAGGTTTAAAGGAGAATTTTAAAGGGGGGAAATAGATACAGAATTCTAAGGCAGCTGAGGGTACCCATAGCTAGACATGCGCAATAGGCAGCAGAACCTCTGTGTGCTACAGAGAAAAGAAGGAACAAGGAAACTGAAGGACCAGAAAATAGCAACAGAAATATTAAAAGCAAGTGTTTTAGCTTTGGAGGGATATAGCAGGTGTAATTTTGTTCAGGTGACCACTTTGTCTGGGGATTTCAGGGCGTAGTGTCAGCGATACTAAGCTCATACTGCTATCAGTGAGATTTACTCTACCAGACCAAAAAGGAATAAATGCCATTGTGCTTGTCCCTCACAAAGATGAAAGCATCTTTGAGTAGACTGTGTTATGTAGAGGGTTAGGAGCTATCATTTTACCTCTGGGATTGGGGTTCAAATCCCACCCAGACCGAATAGACAAAGGTTTCTCTGTCTGCTTACTTCAGGGTCTTACGTGAAACAACTTAGAGCTTTTACAACCTGCTTTCTACCTGGTGTGAGTGCAGAACACAATACTGTGTCTAAGTTGGTGCTTTCACAAAGACAGTGTTACTACAAAATGATGCCGCTGCTCTTTTGAGATTAGGGACAATATTAGAGGGAATTTTACTCATGTTGTGTCCATACGGTAACAACTATTCAGCAAATTCTGGACACGAATAGTTTCTATTCCTGACAATTCATATATGAAGTAGCTTTAGTAGCAGAATAGAGCTTTCAATCTCTACATTCATTATTTCACTATTGTTTGAATTGTAAATTACCGTGTGACATTTCACCTATTATTAAGGCAGAGTTTAAATAACTTTAAAAAATCGATTCACACTGGCAATGCAATTCACCAATAAAATGATTTTTCCAGCAATCAGTGGTTGAAGTGGATTTGGTCTCACAGATGAATTTTTTTTATGGTCTCTCTCTCTCTCTCTCTCTCTCTCTCACACACACACACACACACACACACACACACACACACACACACACACACACACACACACACACACACACACACACACACACACACACACACACACACACACACACACACACACAGTCATGGGGTTGTGGGGATCCTGGATTATTGTAGCAATAATGGAACTTCACCATCCACATCCCCATAGACACAATATATGAGATCACCTAACTGAGTAAGTCAAGGCCTGAAGCTGTGATTTATTTGAAACTGCCCTGAACTCTGCAATGTTCTCCATTACTGATGCAACAAGTAAAATTCAAATGTAATTTCAGGACCTTGAGGTTTACAATATGTTTGTGCAAAGGTGAATCCAATTTTAATACGGTATGAAATTAAGGCAGTAATATTCACTGTGCAAATCATCTGCTTACTCAGTATCATACAGTAAAATATCATTTAAACTCAAAGAGGCATTAAGTGTGTGGCTGTAGTAACACAGCAATACTCACTTAGTAATCCTGGGTTAGTGAAACGCCAGGCTTCATTGTAGGTCGTGTACTGCGGATGAGTGTAAGGATTTCCGGAAAATTCACTGCCTGGGGGAGGAAGAACAGGAGACAATGCTTAAGACAATGGTATGCTGAGAACAATCCGATGCCTTTCGTTGTGTTTGGATGAATTTCATGTTCTGAGATAAATTATTCACATTGCGTTCACTCTTGTGGTTTACTGCTACATTGAATTGCCATTAGAAATATACTTAAATCAAAGAAGCAGTGCAATGAAAACTTGTATTAAATATGAGTACAAAGCAAATGGTGCATTAAGGTTTAAAATAGTAAATATGTATACACAGAAGAGACAGAGTGATGAAGATTAGCACCATGTATACACCCAAGGGTTAGTGTGACAATATTAGCATCTCAGATATAAAATGAAAGCGCAGAGGTAAATTTTATACATATCAAGTACAGGAATAGTGCCATGAAACTGAGCCTTGTATCTGGACACTGAAAAATATCAAGAAATCCAATGCAGAAGGGTAGAAGCAGTGCAGAAATGAAATAATTGATCTGTAAATTTAAATCAGGAATCTGCAAAGCTTGAAGACTGAAAATCCATTGGATGATCTCCCAAGCAGCTTTGTACGACCAGGAACACTAATTTAGAATAGAAACATAGAAAACCTACAGCAAAATACAGGCCCTTCAGCCCACAAAGTTGTGCCGAACATGTCCTTACCTTAGAAATTACCTAGGGTTACCCATAGCCCTCTATTTTTCTGAGTCCAAGTACCTGTCCGGGAGTCTCTTAAAAGACCCTATCGTATCCGCCTCCACCACCGCTGCCAGCCCATTCCACGCACTCACCACTCTCTGCATAAAAAACTTACCCCTGACATCTCCTCTGTACCTACTTTCAAGCACCTTAAAACTGTGCCCTCTCGTGCTAGCAATTTCAGCCCAGGGATAAAGCCTCTGACTATCCACACGATCAATGGCTCTCATCATCTTATACACCTCTATCAGGTCACCTCTCATCCTCCGTCGCTCCAAGGAAAAAAGACTGAGTTCCCTCAACCTATTCTCATAAGGCATGCTCCCCAATCCAGGCAACATCCTTGTAAATCTTCTTTGCACTCTTTCAATGGTTTCCACATCCTTCTTGCAGTCAGGCGAATAGAACTGAGCACATTACTCTAAGTGGGGTCTGACCAGGGTCCTATATAGCTGCAGCAATTTCTCCCGGCTCCTAAACTCAATCCCACAATTGATGAAGACCAATGCACTGTATGCTTTCTTAACCACAGAGTCAACCTGCGCAGCATCTTGAGTGTCCTATGGACTCGGACCCCAAGATCCCTCTGATCCTCCACACTGCCAAGAGTCTTACCATTAATACTATATTCTGTCATCATATTTGACCTACCAAAATGAACCACCTCACAGTTATCTGGGTTGAACTCCATCTGCCACTTCTCAGCCCAGTTTTGCGTCCTATCAATGTCCCACTGTAACCTCTGACAGCCCTCCACACTATCCAACACACCTCCAACCTTTGTGTCATGAAAGGAGCTGGGTTTGAATGTCCATGAAAAACATTTCAAGCAATGAGTTTGGACTGATGCCTTGCAGTGCTTTCCTGTACTGGACTCAATGTAGAAACTGCCTCGGAGGCAAAGGTGTGAAAGCAGCAGTTCTCTCTGAATAATTTGGAGAGTATGCTGCCCAGATCAGAAGGGCTGGTGTGGATATAAAGAAGTTTCATTTAAAACTCAGGGGCTTGTGTTGAACTGACAACATTAGGGAGGAGCTTCCCACTTCTTTCTTGAAATGCATAGGATCTGATTGTGCTTTAAACCTCTGTGTTTCAGGAAGGCTCTGAGTCTACTCATATTCAGTCCAGTGTGGAGATCTGAGACACCATAATGGGAGATGGCAGTGCATCCAGATCTCAACTCTAAGAGCAGTTAATTTCATAGCTTATATTTTAATTTAACATGTTTAGTTATTTTAATATTTTTATTACATCAAAATTGTTTTTTAAATTTTTTGAATTTAATATTTTATCACTCTTATACATCTCTGACAATCTGAAGACCATAAGGATAGTCTACAGCAAAAGCTCAGTAAGAGACTTTCAGCTGCTCAGAACCTGCTCCACTTCCAGCTGTTATGTGATAGGGGTTAAATCGTTGCTGCCTCTGTATCCAAATAAAACCAACGTGGGTGATCTAGTGCAGAGGACCGAGACAGTTTGGGAATTTTCTGTGGGCAAAATTACTCTGAAGTGGCAACGTGCTGAATATTATAATCCAGCATAGGGACAAAGAAACAACCGTGAGGGAAAGCAGTGCATTCAACAAGTGATGCAGATTAATGCATGCAGCACACAGTCAAATTAACATCATAACTTCAGTATAAACAGGAAACAGAGTAAAGAGGAAACATGTAACAAATCAACACAGAAGGAATAATGATGATTACATAGATACATCATTGCAAAGAATCTGTAGCAGAGAAACTGATATTGGAGTCTCAACGTCATAGACTCATTCAGCAAGGAAATAGACTCATCGACACACTGAGGCAATGCTGCCGTTCATCCTATACTTATCAGAATTAATTTTCACCACATTTTTCATCAACTTCCTGGATTTTACTTATAGTAACCAATTAAACTACCATCCTACATGTCTTTAGGATATGGAGGAAACTAAGTCACCTAGAGTAAAGCCATTCAATCTCCACATATCCAGTACTGGAGGTCAGGAGCGAAGCTGAATTACTGGAGCTGTGACATAGTAGCTCCATCTTTTGTGTCATAGTGCTGCCCAACAGGTCGATACTGGCCTCTATCTTCTCCTATGACTCTGTCATATCCAAACAACACAATGATCAATTTCTTTACTCCCCTACTCATTTCCTTCACTTCCTCTTAATAATTCTATACTGTGCATTTCAAATACTCCTTGTGGTGTCAACAGCCACTCAACACATTAAGGATTTATTAGTGTATAATTTCCATAAAATCACAAATTTCAACTACTGCAGAATGTACAAGAAGAGATGAAAACAAAAAATATTGCCCCTAGACACAAAGGAAATATTACGCAAGAGGGAAAGACACTAAAGGCAATGGGATGGAGATCGAAGGGAAGTGAATGGACTGAAGGGAAAGTGAAGAAAATTTCACTTCTATTGTTGATTAGTGGACTAAAGTTTGTAAAAGTGCACTAAGTTGGCTTCAGTGGAATACAGTTTCAGAAAAAGTGCGCAGCAAACAGGGGTTTCTGCATTTATGCCATGCATGGTGCCACTGGCAGCAACAGAGGTTCATCATGTGGAACACCGGTGGCCTAGGTTCAGTCTTGCCTTCCAGTATATCTGTATAGAGCTCGCACCTCCATCATGATTAAAAGCGGCAGAAGGAGCCCATCATCTCACAGACTCCCCACTCTGTCAAGCCTCATCTATGGAATGTCGATAATTCCTACATTGGCCTCAGCAGTCACCTCTGAATCCATAAATCTGGAGTGGAAACACCATCTTGTATTCACAGGGACCACAGGGACAACCCATAAAAGGAGTGGGGAGGTTATTTCAGCCTTGAAGGTTTCTGGACATTCACAGTGGCCACATGCCTAATTTGACTTAATGAAAGCAACTTAGCATTTAGGATCTCCAAAGCATTAGGTGGCTGTAGTTAAATTTTTTTAAAAGTTACAGAATTCCTCCCATGAACAAAGTATGTATGGTGAATGATTAATTGGAACTGTGCAGTTGCTTTTCCAAATGATACTGCTGTCGTGGATTTTAATATTAGGGTTGGTTATTCAGATATCTTGAAGTTGTGCTTGTAATTTTCCAAGTGGAAAATTATGGAGGCAAATATGGCAACACGCTATCACAATGTTCTAGTCAATGAGGCTTTTATTTGTAAAGTCTTCAAAGTTGATGGTCTTACTAAAATGTAATCATTGAATGTTCCTCTCCACATATGCTGCCTGACTTGCTGTGTATTTCCAGCAATTTGTTTTATTTTAAATTTCTGGCAATTATAGTACCTTGCTTTTTTATGGAAAAATATGTTTATTTAAATATATCCCATATTGGAATTTTTAAAATTTTTAAAATTCTTTAAATTTGGCTGTATACCAGAACACGTTCATGAAATCCAGTTTCATCAAGCTAATTGGACCAATAACCAATGTTTGTTTCAGACACAGAATTCCAACAGCAGATGATTGGCATGCCAGTGTGAGCTCTGGGGCAGAAAGAGAGCTTGTGATTCTTGACCAAGGCTGTGATTTAAATATTTACAGACATTTCTTCTATTCTCTGACCCTGAAATGCTTCTCTTGAACCTGAACAACAGGTTAAGTAGAGGGGAACCAGATACGCTCCAAAGGCCTTGCAAAGCACACTACAATGTTTATCAATAGCTCAGGAAAGTTTGTATTAGATAATTAGCTCTGGGTAAGCTGTCACTTGAAGGAACTATCTCATCTCACTTTAGATAGTAATCAAACATGTTCAGTTGCTCCTCAACACTGGATTTTTCCCCAAATATTTATTTTCTGCTAATGCCAGCAAATTCTATGTTTTTACCTCACCGGAATCTCTTTTTTTTTTATCTTTGCAGAACTCCCCTGATCTTTTCAAGTGCACTAACCAATAACTCTCCTCTTTCTCTTTTACACTTTTCCTCTTCTCTTTCTTTCCTCAAACACACACAGACACACACATTCTGGCTTTTTCTACTCCCTCTCTCACCTCATTTACAAATATTGTTGCATTAATTGTATTTACACTTAAGAGTTATCCAGAATGCTTATAGAGCTAGCAATGTTAAGGAGAATTTTAAAATAAGTAAGGTGTTCACAAATGAGTCAATCATCACCAATTCTAATAAAAACCTGTGTTTGGAAAGATGTCAACAAATTAGAGAGAGTACAGAGGAGATTTACTAGAATGTTACCTGGGTTTCAGCACCTAAGTTACAGAGAATGGTTGAACAAGTTAGGTCTTTATTCTTTGGAGCGTAGAAGGTTGAGGGGGGACTTGATAGAGGTATTTAAAATTATGAGGGGGATAGATAGAGTTGACATGATAGGCTTTTTCCATTGAGAGTAGGGGAGATTCAAACAAGAGGACATGAGTTGAGAGTTAAGGGGCAAAAGTTTAGGGGTAACATGAGGGGGAACTTCTTTACTCAGAGAGTGGTAGCTGTGTGGAACGAGCTTCCAGTAGAAGGCAGGTTCGATTTTGTCATTAAAAAAAAAATTGGATAGGTATATGGACAGGAAAGGAATGGACGGTTATGGGCTGAGTGCAGGTTGGTGGGACTAGGTGAGAGTAAGCATTCAGCATGGACTAGAAGGGCCGAGATGGCCTGTTTCCATGCTGTAATTGTTATATGGTTATATATGGTTGTATCGACCACTTTTTGAAGTTAAATGTTTTCCTTTACACTGAGTCTTTCAGATTTAATATACACATCCAGTTATTACTTAAATTAAATTAAATGATTCCACCGTCAAAATTTATACCATCAGGGTTTTAAGGTTGTGGGTCAGTTCCTAATTAAACCTTCTTTCCAATGGAGGGATCTTGTTCAACAGCACATCATGATAATCCAAGCTGCAGCCTTGCTTTGCACTGAGTCATGTTGCCATATTTATGCTGTTCTGATTCCTTTGCTGCATTTTGCATCGTCTGTGATTTGTACCCTGTTCATCACTTGTCTAGTGAGGTGCAATTTCTCCCTGGGGTTCTGCACAGTGTACGTTGCCGATGTGCATGTGTGCGACGCAATCTTCTTCTTACAGCCAACATCAAATGAATAGCAAAGGAGGAGAAACGCTGGTATCATTGTGATGGCGACAGTTCATCTGAGCACAGACAGCATCAGCTCACTTGTGTCCAACAAAACAGAAGCAAAAATGAAGCAATTACTGAGGGATGATCTGCACAATCCTGAGGTGAATGGTGATCAGAAGGAATAGAACAAAAAGAGTAATGAGATAAGGATTACCATCAGAGTAAGTGGATAAAATCTGAAAACAAATAGCTGCAGATTGCTTGGTTATATGTCGAGGCACATAGCACCAAGGATAGCATGGAGAGCAAGATCCAAATAATCAGCCATTACATAGCACTGCACACACACTGGATGAAACTCTGAGCGTACTCAGATGAACGTGGAAAAAAGAACAGGAAACCAGATTTTCAGTAATCATGGTCAACCAAAAACAATAGCCAATGTTACTGGGCGGCGACTGGCTGAAGCACAGATTTGTAACCTCAGCATATTGCACGTCCTGGTCTGAAGAGGATCCTGAGTTTTCAAGGCACTGAAAGGATTGGGGTCCTCGCAGCAAATGTGAAACTGATGGACCAGCAGCTTGTCCAGTGGCCCACACTTAGGAAATAAGAAGAAGAAGAACAAAACAACATGGGACACCATAGGCTCACAGAATCACAGAGCAGGGAGAACAAGTTTGAGTCCATGCCTGCCATAAAACACCATTTTTATAGTAATCTTGTTTTATTTTGCCCACTTTACCATCATCTTCCCCAGATTTCACCACCATCCTACAGCAGGATGTTTACCAGCCAGCATGTCTTTGGATGGGGGACACACACAAAATCACATGGAGGGTTTCTAATGGCTTGCATGACAGCTTGGCATAGAGACTCCAATGTACAGGGTTGGAAGAGGATGCAGAGGGTTATGGACTCAGCCAGCTCGATCACCGGCACAAAGTATACCACCCTACCCCCAATCCACCACCACCATCATTGAGGACAACTTCAAGAGGCAGTGCATATTTAGTGATGTATCCACCATTAGAGTCTCTCACCACCCAGGACAAGCCCTCTTCTTATTACTACAGGAGGCACAGGAGCGTGATGACCCACGCCCAATGTTTTAGGAGCAATTTCTTCCCCTCTGCCGTTAGATTTCTGAATGGTCCATAAACTATATTTCATTACTCCTCTTTTGCACTATTTGTAAGATCACAAGACATATGAGCAGAATTAAGCCATTTGGCCCATTGAATCTGCTCCACCATTTGACCATTCTCCTGCCTTCTCCCTGTAACTCTTGACACCCTGATGAATCAAGAACCTATCAACCTCCACTTTAAATACACCCTCCATAGCCATCTGTGGTAATTAAGTCCACAGATTCACCACCAACTGGGTAAACTCATCATCTCTCTTCTAAAGGGGCAATCTTCTCTTCTGAGCTTGTGGCCTCTGGTCCTAGATTCCTGCACTATTTTGAAAAATCTTCTCCATGTCCACTCTATCTAAGCCTTTCAACATTTGCTAGGTTACAATGAGTTAGATGATCTATCTATCTATTTATTTATTTTTTATAACTTAGAGTAATTTTTATGTCTTGCACTATACTGCTGCTGCAAAACATCCTTTGCGACGTATGTCAATGATAATATATACTTAATGGCCACAGAGTAGATAGCAGAACAGAGTTCTGGTGTTTCTGGGAATGCTGCAACATTACACCTGGTTCTCAGGTAGTTGCAAGACCTTGTCTCAGTGCGAATACCTCTCCACATGTCATTGCAGACAGATGAGGCCTATCATTGGGAAGAACAGTAACAGAGGGTCAAATGCTAAGTGTAAGGTGAGCTTTTATCAGTGAGTCATCCATTGCAAGAAGGAAAGGGCACTAAGAACTTCCTGGGATGCTTTCAAAAGTGTTGGAAGTTCATCACCTGACGGATATGATCAGCCCCCTTAGAACATAGAACATTACAGTACAGCTCAGGCCCATTGGCCCATCACATTGTGCTGACATTTTAATTTACTTCAAGATCAATCTAACCCTTTCCTCCTGCATAGTCCTCCAATGTTCTATCATCCATCTTCCTACCTTTTGACAAGAAGCAAGAGAATTACGCACAAATCCACAAGAGACAAGGACTCTCATCTTCCTTCATCATGGAGGCCACATGTCCTCACTGGCCATTGTTGGACTTAAGTCAACCTTTTATACAAGACCATTTGCCAGGATTGGGACTACAACAATGGGCATGCTACTCTCACAGAATAGCCATGTTATTGGACATAATCCCGGAGTAAACAGAATACCACTGCTGATTAACTCTCCAGGCTCTCATATATAGAGGCCTCAGTGAATTTGGAAAGTACAATTTTGTGCTGCCAGCTGTTGATGACCATTTCCCAGTCACAGCAAACGAAACTCCACAAACTACTCACAACGATGTAGTTTGAAGGCCAGAACCTTACAATGAGAAATTAATCTGATGTTGGTATCATCAAAAACATCTGACCTTTCTGCAGTGGAAACAGGAATGATCTGCAAACCAGCAATGTGCTAAGTGGGGACACTGGCTGGTTATTCCCAGAGAATTCCAACAGTGAATGTTAAGTGAGCTTCATGCCCTGTACACTAGCAGAGGGAATATGGAAGTGGCAATGCATGGATTTATTTCCCAGGCTAATGTAGATCAACATATTGCAGACGTAGTTAATTCTTGGTTGCCTGGCTAAGATTGTGGGGCAGAAGCTTCACTCACAGAGGGACAAACAAAATCACTAAGATTCCAAAGGTCAAAAAGAAACATATCTGATCATTCTGATGGCTCCTCCGAGCTGGCTCAGGAGGATTTTGAAATCAGAGTTGGAACCCAAGGAGCAGCCATCCATCCCAACAGCGTACTTAAACAGGTAGTATCAGATAACAGCAATATTTGACAGCCAATATTACACTGCTCCCATCTGACATGTAACAACGATGTCCATAACAATGTATCTACATTTACAGGATTATCAAGGGAAATATCATTCTAATGCACAATGTCCACATAAGTGCCTGCTGATCAAACTCCAGTCAACCTCAGCATTTCCTCTCTTAATCCCATCACAAACTTTGAACCGCCATGCTATAGTCTCAACAAGACAGCAAAACTCCTTTAAATTGGTAATGGTAATGTCAGGGTGCAACCCTACTTCTGAAATTTGAGCTTTATCATTCAGGCTGGTGTGCTCCTACACAGGAGAGCAGCGACGTTCTAAAAGAGTAGTAGTATTCGTCAATTAATATCACTACAAAAGGTTATATTTACAGAGGTCATCATGACCTCAGAACATTTGGAAACGCCTGTTACTGAATGGAGTACTTTAGTCCACTGTTGTCAGAATTTGCAGCAGCCAGGAGCAACAATGTAATAATGACAAGGTGATCAGTTGCAGTGATAGTAACCTATGGATAAATATTGAAAAGGAATAGAAAGAAAACTCATTGTATCTTCTTCAAAGTGTGCCATGGGATATTTTACACCAGCCAGTGTTCTTCACTTCATCATCATACCTGAAAGATGCACTACTGTCCAAAAACACTCAGACGACACAACTTTGAACATTGTGCTCAAGTTTCTGGAGTAGGACAACCCACTAGCTCCTGACTTGGAAATGAACTTTTTATCGTCTAAGTCATGGCTGTCAAATTACTCGCAACAGGAGATGGGAAAGTGGATCAACCGTAGCCAATTCATGCTACTTATTCTTATCCTAGCCGTTACATATATTATATCCACGTTTTGGAATCAGGACATGCTGTCAGGGCCAACATTTATTGCCAATCTTTAAAAACCCTTGGGAAAAGTGTGGTCAGTTTCCTCAGAAGTAAAATGTTGCCAAAAGCTTTGAGACAACCTAAGACCAGGAAAATTGCTACATAAATTTGTTAGTTTGTTGATTCTTAAAGTGCTTTCTCTCATTTATTCCCTAAAAGGTTAATCCTGAATTCCTGCAATATGGAGTTTAATTGACAGCTTTACAGGAAAAAACTTTATGAAAGCCAGCTTAAAAATTCAGTAACAGAATGTCTTAAGTGTTATCAGAATGTAACTGCCAATACCCTTGGGTAGTGGTGCATGAAAGTGCTTTGATTTTCAAGAGTAAAGTTTGATTCACGTTTCTGCTCAAATATATTTTGTAACTAATATAAAATCTTGAATGAACTACTGTCAACAATCAGAATAGGAAGTAATTGTACAATGATCTGCTTTTTAACGATCAGTCACAGTGTCCTTTCAACTGGCTGTACAAAGGTAAAGAATAATGCAGAGGGAATGATGGCATTTCAACGGACATCACGATCACAAATCAGTAAAATATTTACCATTAATTAATGTCACAATTTTCAAATCATCTCTGAAAATTGTTCAGGCGATATTTTTTGGAAGTTTGGGATCGATTGCCCATTTAATATAGAGACAGAAACACTATCCTTGGTAGATTTTAAAAAAAATCAGACATTTTGTGAGTATTAGGAAAGAGTGGGGAAACAGGACTAAGTCAAAGCGTCTGTACAACTTGGATAGGTCATTGGACCTCTCTGTGCCATACACTCCTCTTGTCTGTAATCCTACACAGCAGGCTGAAGTGAATCATTACCACTCAAACATGACCTCACTTACCAAGACCTTTTCAACATCCACGAGGTACTTAAAATAAACTACGTTTAATGAAATACTCTCCATTTGCCTCAATCGTTGCAATGCCAACATCTCTCATGAAGTTCACTTAATTGATACCTATCCACCCTGCTGTGCATTCATACCCTCCACCACTAGTGCATTGTAACTCAATGTACAACAAAATACTCTGTTGCTGCTCACTCGTCTACAGAAAAGAGTACAGTCAACGTTTCAGGCCCAAAACACTAACTGTACTCTTTTCTATGGATGCTGCCTGGCCTGCTGAGTTCCTCCAGCATTTTGTGTGTGTTGCTTGTGTTATTGTTTGTTCTAATTGTGTTTTTTCCTGTAAAAATTGACTTTGACTTTGACTGCATCTTCAAAAGGATTGTTCAAAAGTTTTTTGGTGGTCATTAACAAAAAATTGCCATGACCAAAGAGTTTTGAAATAAAGAATGAATGAATTTGGCCTTTAAAAACTTGGCCTTTTCTCCTTGGAGTGACGGAGGATGAGAGGAGACCTGATAGAGGTGTATAAGATGATGAGAGGCATTGATCATGTGGATAGCCAGAGGTATTTTTCCCAGGCTGAAATGGCTAACATGAGGGGCATAGTTTTAAAGTGCTGGGAAGTAGGTACAGAGGGGATGTTAGGGGTAAATTTTTCACTCAGAGTGGTGGGGGCATGGAATACACTGCCAGCAACAGTGGTGGAGGTGGATACAATATGGTCTTTTAAGGAACTCTTAGATAGGTACATGGAGCTTAGAAAAAACAGAGGGATATGCGCTAGGGAAATTCTAGGCTGTTTCTGGAGTAGGTTACATGGTCAGCACAACATTATGGGCCGAAGAGCCTGTAATGTGCTGTAGATTTCTATGTTCTATGTTCTAAATAATAGGTGAGTGCCTGCCCAGTGTGGTAAATCCCTTCCCTGTCCCTTTCTGAGAGTTATTACCTGTAAACCCTGCATTACCTGTCCTCAGCTGATCCATTACACTATCCTGGGTTCTGAGTAAACATTCCATCTGCTCAGCATGTCTATAGCTGCTCCTGTAGTCTGACGCTGTCTTCACTGAGCCACATTTATATCCCCGGACACAGTAACCAATTGCATCATCTTCTCAGCAATAATAATGCATTGCCACAGGAAAATAAAGACATTTTTACCACTTCTTGCTCTTCACACTGACACTATCTCAGTAAGCTGGGAAGTTACCTGGTACCATGCCAGCCAGTGTGGAGGTGGAGTAGCTGCCCTGGCCAGTCGGCGGCACATGTGGAGGATAGCCAGGTAAAGTCGTACTCGCCATGTCCCGGCCTGGAAAACAAACATACTGTCAGTATCAATGGGATGTACTGAGGCACTTTAGACAACAGATATATGGACACCAACCCTGTGAGAATACACCTGGGGATCAGAATGTGTGCGGTCGACTATGTGAGAGAAATCGAAACATGGAAGGCTTTGTCTGCTGTGTTTGTATGGCTGTGAGTTTGTATGTGCATATATGTGGGAACGTTTATTACTAATTATGTGAATGTATGCAAATAGAAGTGATTGAGGAAAGCTTGTGTGTGTGTGTGTGTGTGTGTGTGTGTGTGTGTGTGTGTGTGTGTGTGTGTGTGTGTGTGTGTGTGTGTGTGTGTGTGTGTGCGCGTGTGTGTGCGCGTGTGTGTGCGCGTGTGTGTGCGTGTGTGTGTGTGTGTGTGTGCGTGTGTGTGCGTGTGTGTGCGTGTGTGTGCGTGTGTGTGCGTGTGTGTGTGTGTGTGCGTGTGTGTGTGTGTGTGTGTGTGTGTGTGTGTGTGTGCGTGTGTGTGCGTGTGTGTGTGAGTGTGTGTGCGTGTGTGAGTGTGTGTGTGTGCGTGTGTGCGTGCATGTGTGTGTGTGTGCGCGCGTGCACACTTGTCTATGGTTGCTTTATATTTATGTCAGCAGTCTAACTCCACTTGTTATTCCTTAGGAAACTGCTTCAGATGATAGCCCATCTATTTAATCTATGATTCTAAACACAGTAAAATAGAATAAACAATGAAGATATCAGGAAGAAATATCATTAGCTGACCAGTAATTAGACTACTGATTAATAAACTATAAATACTTTATTATCTGCACTCTCCATAAAACACGTCGGAGATGAAATTCAAGGTTCAAGGCAGTTTAATGTCATTTCCAGTTCACAAGTGAAATGGAGAATGAAATAATTGTTACTCCAGCTCTGATGCAGCACAAAAGAATACAATAAGATAAGGAACACAACAATAATAATAAAAACCACAATAAATATAAATACATAAAATAGTTAATGTACATAGATTGATTGTATATCCATAAAGTGACACTAGGCACAGGGGTGTCTGTACAAAAGGTGATTGATAGGAAATGATGAAGTCATGGTGGTTAGGGGTGGGTTAGTGGGTGTTGATCAGTCTTACTGCTTGGGAAAAGTAAATGTTTCTGAGTTTGGTGGTCCTGGCATGGATACTACATAGCAAAATCCCTGATTGGATTGGGGCAAATAGTCCATGAGGTGGGTGGGTGGGATCCTTCATGATGTTCCTGGCCCTTTTCCAGTCCTTTCTCTATTTATGACATTAATGACAGGTAGGTTAGTTCTGGTGATTCATGGACAATTTGGACTACCCATTTTAGAGCCCTCCTATTCACTACAATGTGGTTTCTGTACCATGAAGTGATTCAGTTTGTTAGGATGCTCTCTACTGCTCCTCTGTAGAATGATGTTAGTATAGATGTACATAGTCCAGCTCTCTTCTGCATCTTCAGAAAGTAGAGTGAACTTTCCTGATTGTGCAGAATGTGTTCTGGGAGCATGAGAGTTTGTGCAAAAGGGGCACGCTCGGAAGTTTATCTCTGTCGTCTCTTTCGGCATGGAGCCCTTGAAGATCTCTATACTCCGCCAGGTATGGCTGTTAGCGCTTTGCCATTTTCTGTGCTCTACATGCCTTCAGCTGTTTTAACACAAGCAACACCCTGCCCAACCCTCTTCACAAGTTGATGATTTTTGCTTCCCCTCCTTGTGGGGCTGTGTGCCCATGTGCATCAGTTAGTAATCCTGCAAAGCACCTTCGACTCCTTGCAACGATAATGATGTTATTTAAATAAAAGATGCTTCATATAATGAAAACATCTTTCAGAAAGGAAAGCAATTACATTTATTTATTACTTATTTGGAGATACAGCACAGTAACAAGCATTACTGGCCCAAAGAGCCCGCACTGCTCAATTACATCCATGTGACCAACAGCCCTGCTAAACCATATGCTTTAGAATGCAGAAGGAAACCAGATAACCTAAAGGAAACCAACGTAGTCATGGGAGAACATACACACTCTTTGCAGACAGCTGCAGAATTGAACCTGGTTCGCAGGCGCTGTAATAGTGTTATGTTGACCCCATGCTACTGTACCACACTTTCACACCTTGCACAAACTTAGGGTGCCCTAGTGAGCTTTGCAGCCAATGAACTTATCTTGAAGTGCCAGGTTCTGTTACGTTGCATATGTGGCTGAGCAGCTGTGCCCAGCAAAGCCACAGCTACAGCAATGTGCAAAAACACCAGACCCTTAGGGCAAGTTCCTAAAGAGGTGAAACTCAAAACGTACAACAATCAAATGAAAAATTATAAGAGCAATGACCAAAGGCTTTGTCAAGAGCCATGTTCTGTGCAAGCATTATTCATTTAACAACTGATACATCTTCCTTTGCCTTTTAGCTGTCAGTTCCAAATCAAAACTCTGTTTTAACCCAGGCTATTAACACTAAGCAACACAAGTGAGTGGACACTCCCTCTCCCTCATTCCAATGCTGCATCTCACAACTAGGGTGGGAATGTAGGTGGGTTTAATCTTAAAACAAGCTCGAACTGGAATCATTGTTTACAAGTTTGTTTTTACTGAAACCAAAGGTGGGCTCCAATCACATCTATTCTTCCCCGAGCACTTCATTTTTATCTGCTGTCTCTGCTTTAATCTCCACTAATACTGAGAAGGTAAACTGCCGCTCTATGAGGCCTAGCAGTCTGTCCGCTGTGGCTGTGGTTTCATGCCGGACTGGGCTCAGGTGTTACGAAATCAGAGCGCATTATTCTTGCTGTCACAAACAACCAAACCCTTCACATTCTTTCTGCTTTGTTCTGGTTCCAGCTTTGGATACCTGAGGAAGCCCTTTGGAATCTTTGCAGTCAGAGCTCCGTTGGATATGAAGTTCTGAGCGGGCACACTGTAGGTTTTTGTTACAGCTGCTCATTCTTTAACCTGGGAAAGCCATGACAGGGAACAATGCAAAGTAATGGATCGTTTCAAAATATCTTAAGGAATGCCTGTGGCAATTTCTGAGACTTTAATACTTTCAGATGTTATAATGCACAGATTTGGCATGACAGATATAAAGAGCAGACATGCCAATGCCCTGAAACTTTTGACAGACGTACAACAACCCTGATATTGCTCAGTCAGTACTGTTCTACATAATAAATATACTCAGATATGTATATAGCAATGATTGCAAAAGATGTCTTAACACCCACATATACTACGATTATCACAGGAATATTTAAATAGCAGAAACACCCAGATCACATTGAATGCACATCCAACTAACAGTCACCTCATGCTCAGCGACTGTCCACAAACACAACTTCCCCCGTGGCACGATAAAATCACTGCAATTTCAAACCCAACTCAACACAGCTTACATCTGGAGCACACACCTCACACCCAGTTAGCCAGCTCACACCCACCTTGCCTGCGGTTCACATCCAGCTCAAATTCATCTCAGACCCAGTTCACGACCTGCTCACAGGAAGTGAATGAAATCCACAGGAACTCGCACTTGTCTTGCAGCCACTTCATACCCTGGCCACTCAGTTTACGCTCACCCCACACCTAGGTCACACTCAGCTGAATTCTCCTCTCTGCTGGGAGAATTTAATTGGATATCCCCACGACATACTTCAGTCTATGAGTTCTCATTGGCTACAGCTTTAGAGATGCCTGAGGTTAATGCCCTCAGCAGGGTTCCCGTACAAGAAGGTGATGGACAAGCTAATTCCCATTTGTACTGCCCACAGCAAACGTACTACAAAGATGTCCACAGCTTTAATTTTTAGCTTGATGTGTAACCTCCAGATGTGTCACAACTTCAGATCAAAGTAACACCGGGCATTAACTCTGGCGTTTCCCCCATCAAATCTGCTTCTGATGACTGCAAAATATTGAGTGATTGGTGTGTTAACTGACAGGATTATCACAGGCTAGATACATTCCTGAGAGACACCATCTAGATTACTTGCTAGTAACACTCTGGGGGCTCTGACAGGTTCTGTGGGGCTCACATTCAGAGAGACTGGAAGTGAAGAGAGATATTAAATCTTAGGTCACATGAAATAGTAACATAGTTGCCCCTCGTGAACAGAAAGACAAAGAAATGTTGATCCGAGGTTGATCTGCCTTCTCGAGAGACAGGCAGATTTCTCCTTCACATTTTCTCCAGAACACTATGCTCCACCATCGAGCCCGCACGATTATTGTATGCAATCAGCATTCACAATCTATTGGCTTCAGTCACTAAAGCTTTTATGCAGATTCTCCCTATTTTCCTATTGCCACAGAATCAGAGAACCATACGGCATGGAAAAAGACCCGTTGGCCCAACAGATCCAGGCTGACCACCTGAGATCATTCCATTTACTCACCTTTAGCTTATATTGCTTCAAACCATTGCAATCCATGTACCTCTCCAAGTACCTTTCAAATGTTGTGAATGTACCTGCTTCAACCACTTCCTTATACTGACCAATGTCTGGGTGTAAAAGTTGCTCCTCAGTTCTTATTAAATCTCTCTCCCCCCCCCCCTCCTTAAATCTGTGTTCTCTAGTTCTTAATTCCATATCCTTAGGTTAAAGGACTGTGCACATTCATCCAATTTATGCCCCAACCTGTTCATAACTCAGCCTCTAAAGCCTCTGCAATATCTTCGAAAATCTCCTTTGCACTCTTTTCAGCTTAATGGCATCCTTCTGATAGAGGGTGACCAGAACCAAACACAAATTCCAAATGTGGACTCACTGACAACTACAACATAACTTCTCTTCTTAATGCCCTGACTGATAAAGAGCATTGAATACAGAACCCTTTAATAAAAGGGCTAATTAATCTTGTGTCAGAATCTTAATATTGCTCAGCACTGATCCTTCTTGATTCCTCACCTACCCACACGATAAAAAAACCCATCTCATTCAACTCCTTGCAAAGCTATGCAGTTGGTGCTTTTAGCCTTTTGTTGTCATGTTAACCTCCGCCAATGGTTTTCACTGCATTTCTTCTGCTTTGAACATGTTCCATCTTGCCTATGTACTTCTCCTTTGCTCCTTGCCTTATTTTCTCCTTTCTCTGCCCAAACGTCTTTTCAAGAGCCTCAGATAGCTCCTGATTTGCCTTCTTCAGAGTCTTGCAACCATTAACTTCACAATACAGAAAGTGCTGGGAAAACCTAGCAGGCCAAGCAGCGTCTGTGGAGACAGAACTAACACCTCAACCCTTATTCTCTTTCCATTGACCTGCAGCCTCTTATACACCAGTCCAGCATCTGTTGTACTTTGATTCCCATCGGTCCCCTCCCTCTCAACCAGCACTTTTCCCCTTACAATACATTTAAAATACAGATTGCTTTCCTTGCTCCCCTACCTTGTCACCCATTTCCAGATTCAATGGCTGTTTTGTACAAGATCTGTTAGCTTGGTTATTACAATGTAATAACTACTATCCAAGTGTGATTTGGCAGCCAGATCTGACTTATCAGAACTCCTGTTTTCGACCACACTATGTGGCTATTAACATTCCAGCTTCTAGATGTTGTGCAATGTTCATACCATTATTTGATTGAAAACTACTGAATATGTTTTGAATTTTTGCAAACCCAGGTTTAATTTTATTAAGTTCTCATTGTTTTCAGAAGTTACTAACTACAGGCAGCATTTTTTTTAAAGAGGCAGAGTCATCCAAGTGAGGAAAGACAGGAGGCCATTCAATTTTTTGGGGCATAAAGTTAGATATGGCCCTTGTGGCTAAAGGGATCAGGGGGTATGGAGGGAAAGCAGGTACAGGGTTCTCAGTTGGATGATCAGCCATGATCATACTGAATGGCGGTGCAGGCTCGAAGGGCCGAATGGCCTACTCCTGCACCTATTTTCTATGTTTCTATGCTATCTCCCAATAGAACAATCCTACCTACTCCACTCCTCCACATTCAACGAGGTGCAATATCCTGTTCAATATTTATCAAATTTATTGAAAAATTCCGGCCCTTCAAGCTGTGTCACTCAGCAACCCCCCAGTTTAACCCTGCCTAATCAAAGGGCAATTTACAATGACCAATTAACCTACTAACTAGTAGTACATGTTTGGAATCTGGGAGGAAGCTGAGCACCCGGAGAAAACTCAACACATTCGAAGGGGAGGGCATATAGACTTCTTACAGATGGCATTGGATATGATTTCCAAACTCCAACACCCCAAGCTGCAATAGCTCGGGGCTGAGATCAGAGCTCCCCACTATGCCTAGAAGGAAGAGCACCGAGCAAACAGGAACTGACGTTGGGAGTTTCATAAGCCAGACCAGGTTTATCTAACCACGTAAGTATGATGCCTAAGAGCAGAACATTTAACAATGATTGTGCTGTACCGGAATTGTGTAAAATTACAGCACAGATGTTGAGCATCAGATTAACTGACTTGTGCTTGTATTCAAACTTTTGAGAATATAAGCCGGTAACACTTCCTCTCTGTCTCCTTTTAATTAAATCATCTAAAGTTAGTTGAATTCAATCTTGATTATAAAACCCTGAATGAAAATCTAATATTCTACCACCTACTTTTTTTAGAATTGTATTATCATATTCCTTTTTCCCTTGTATGTTTAACTACTCTGTCTACTTTAGAGTACTCAGACAGTTTAATTGCTGCAGCAATGCCTTGTTGCAGGCAAACAAAACCAAGGCTCCCCTGCTGAACATATATTGGAAACTGTTTCACCATTTTAAACGTGTTGTATTCAACTCATGCAGAGTACATCAAAATATCAATTACGTTGCAAATTCAAGAGTTCTAGGCCTTAGCGGTAATAAACAGTTTGTGTGTAAGTAGATTATGCAAATATCTGAGACATAAAATCAACAAGATCAATAACTTCAGTTGTTTTAATTGACAATGGATACATTTTTAGAAGTGCATCATCTCAAAACCTCTAATAATAGTGAATTCAGAACTGAAAATGCATTTAGGTGGTCAGGATTATCGATCAGTTCAGGCCAAAAACAAGCCAAGGTGTCAAAGTTTCATAGGGCCCTCTTTTGTAATTTTGGGGGAACTTAAATCTGCCACAACATCTGACACTAAATATACTTTTACTTAAAATGACCTTCTTTATTACTTAATGCTATGGGCCCTTTGTTTAATGAAAGATATCGTTGGCCAAAGCTCACATAAATTTCACTCAGTTGATCCCACGAAGATCTTGGATGAAGAATGATTGAATAAATTGCACCTGTGGTTACTTGGTTTCAGAAGAATGAGAGGCAATCATTCTTAGGAGGCCTGACAGAGTAAATGCATGGGGACTGTTTTACTTCATGGGAGAGGGGAGTACCCAAGTGTACAGCCTCAGAATAAGAAAGGGCCCGTTTAAGATTGGGATGATTTCTTCTCACAAAGGGTTCTGAGTCTTTGGAATTCATTACTGAATTGACATCACCGTGACACAGAGGGATCCTGGGGTCCAAGTCTATGGATTGTGAGTCTTTGGAATTCATTACTGAATTGACATCACTGTGACACAGAGGGATCTTGGGGTCTAAGTCCACAGCTTACTGAAAGCAGCCAATATAATCAAAGATCCCTCCCACCCTAGGCATTCTTCCTTCCCTCCCACCCCCCCAAATGGACATTAGATACAAAAGCCTAAAGGCATATACCACCAGATTCAAGGACAGCCTCTACCCCGCTGTTTTGAGATTATTGAATAGATCAATTGTACGTTACAATGAACTCCTAACCTTACAGTCTACCTTGTCATGTAACGCTATATTCTTGTCTCTATTCTTGCCTCAGTGTAGTGATATGGTGAAGTGATCTGTAGGGATGGCATACAAAACAAAGCTTTTCACTCCACATTGCTACAGTGATCAAGTAGATAGAGTGTTAAAATAGAATAGGGCATACTTGCCTTCATTGGTCATGGCTTTGGGTATAAAAGTCAGGAAATCACGTTTCAGCTATATAGAACTGCACTTGGTGCATTATGTGCTGTTCTGGTCACTACATAAAAGAGAGATGCAGAAGTTCACCAGAATACTGCCTAGACTAGATTGGAGCGTATGCACTATAAGGAGAGGGTAGACAAACGTGGGTTGCTTTTAATTTAATTTAATTTAAAGATGCAGCATGGTAACAGGCCCTTCTGGCCCATTGAATCTGCACTGTCCAATTACACCCATGTGACCAATTAACCTGCTAACCCCTACACCTTTGGAATGTGGGAGGAAACCAGAGCACCCGGAGGAAACCCACGCAGTCATGGGGTGAACATACAAACTTCTTACAGATGGTGACAGGAATTGAACCCAGGTCTCTGGTGCTGTCGTAGTGTTACACTAACCACTAGCTACTGGGAAACCCTGAACGGCAGAGGCTGAGACAACAACTGATGGAAATTTATGTATAATATTAGGAGAAGCATAAATTAGTCAGAAATCTCCCAGGAGATAAGGGGAAAGGTGAAAGGAGAAGATTGGGGCAAGTTCTTTTACAGAGCAAGTGATAGTTGCCTGGAATGGGTTGCCAGGGTTGGTGGTGTCAGCAGATACAATGATGGGAAGTAGAGGCAGTTAGCCATATGGATATGCAGGGAATGGAGTATTATGGATCATGTACAGGAAGAAGAAAATCAGCATATATTAGCATTGAGTTTGGTACAGACATAGTGAACCAAAGGGCCTATACCTGTGCTGGTCTATTTTCTGTGTTCTTTTGATCCAGAAGGCTGTGGAGGCTAAATCTTAATCTTGGAACATAAGCAAAAGTAAGGTAAATTTTTAAACAGTAAGAGAACTGAGGATTATCTGATGGTGAGGGAGAGAAGTTAAGGATAGTTGGATCAGTCAGCTTACTGAAAAGCAGAGCAAGCTCACAGTGCCAGATGGCCCATCTTGTTCCTGTTTCTTATGGCTTTGTTAGCATCTCTTGGTCAATGCGTTGGAACCTTAATTGAATCAAACCACCCATATGAAACAAAACTTGCTGTGACCATTTCAGTATTTTAGCAATCAGCAAGTATGATGGTTTAGCATGCAGTTAATCATTTAAATAAGATCCAGACCATTTCTGAGACCTACTCGGAAATGACGTAGATCTATTGGTGTGCCAGGATTTCAGTGAGTACTATATGACATGTGGTAACTTGCTGAAGCTACTTCGGCTGCACTTCTCATTGCCACTGGCTCTAAAGCCTGAAACTTCCCCCCAAACACTCTGGATATTCATCACAGATATACTGCAATTCTGTAACGTCTCCTGGCTTAGAACCGAGTGAAGCTCCAAGCTAATGACTCAAATCAGAGTAAGTGTTTTGTTTTAATCAGCCGCCCTGTCACCTTCCTCCATCTGCCTAGGGATGAACTGCAGAGATGTTTTCTCCATTCCTACTGTATATGACTCACACTGGTTTCTGGTTAAGTACAAGACTGAAGTGATGGGAGCAGCCACCGTCCTCCAGTTTAACTTGCCAGATTTTGAGTTTCAGACCTTTTAGATCTGTGGGGTAAAGCGTAAGCAAACACTGCCTATTTATGGAGAAAAGGGAAGCCTGGCTGTGGAAGCATGGGAAAACCTCTGGGAAAGCGCTTAGTGAACCAGGCCCAACAACACAATTAGTGAAAGGATAGACAGAGTGAACAAGCTCAGGAACACAGTGACACATCGGGACAGGCCAGTACAGGCTGGCACTGCTGCAGCACTAGACTGCTGCGTCTGATATAAATAATGTTGCTTGCCTTTGTCGGGTACCCACATTACAGAGTAGGCTGTTCATTCATAAATACAAAGGGTCACTGCCAAGTTGGATGCCATCTGCGCAACAAGCGTTCAAGCCAAGGCATTGAAGCACAAGGAAAATATTGCCGGCCATGGAGTTTGGGTCATGGGCTTGAACAACTGCTGATGGGGCAGAACTGATGGTGAATGACGGGCCCAATGATTTCCTTGCCACCACAGCTAAGTTAATTTACAAGCTGAACCTTGAACCTGTGACTCACTCTAAAGCAGAGGCCTGTTAATGTAACAGGGGAAGGAAAGCCTGAGGCTAAAACACAGAGAGCTGCTAAAGTGATATCAGGAAGATTGTTAAGAAATTGAAAGAGGCTATTTTCAACTGTAAATCCACAGAAATTATCCAATAGTCTGTAAATACTAGTACCACTGAGGCAAATTCAGTACTGTCAAATTTAGCTAAGATATACAGTATGTGGTATTTGAAGAGGCAGAGTTGCTTGTTCCAAAAGACTATAGGAATTGTAGGGAGTTAGATGAGTGTCCAGAGGAAAGCCCTTAAAGACTAGACCAGTAAATGGTAAGGAGATGGCCCTCACACCCATTAGCAGGAGGGAGGAAAATGCAATGTTCCTGCTGAATCTTGAAAAACACCAGAGAAAGAGTGTAGAAGTCTCCTGCAGCAAGACAAAAAACTGACTCTCCTAAACGGATCCTACGGAGAAATGTAAAAATTCACCCTGTATGGGTTTTGCAGGCTGTCAACATTACAAACTTCAGCTGTGTCTCCCACTCGTTAGAGGAAGGATGGCATTAAGCCTCAGCCCTACTGAACAATTTGACAATTAGTTGTGGTTCTTGAATTGAAAGTGCTCTCACTTCACATACTCTAGAAGAGCTGAAGAAGAAATGCAACAAAAGAATAATGCTTAAACACAATATATGACAGATTTGATCTTCTGTAAAATTTCAGAGCATTGCAAAGTTCAGGGGAAATCTGGGTCCACTGATTTATTTTAAGGCGTTTACCCAGGCACTGATAGAAAAACTGGAAGCGATTACTAGATATGTTCACTAAATCTAAGAGCCAGAGAAGATAAACACCATTATACCATTGAAAATCTCATAGATTGTGTCAATGTGGCATACGAGTCAGAATTGGGTTTCATGGTTCTTTCAGTGGATCTTAGTTTGGAAGGTGTGAAGGCTAAGGTCACAGAGCCTCATACTGGAAGAGATTTTCAAGGATCAGATGTGGAAGGACAGTGAATGAGAAAATTCACCAAATGTAAAACTAAAGAACTAGAAATACAAGGCAACAGAAAGACAAAAAAAAAATCTTTGCTCTTCAGTCACTGAGCGCCTTATGTAGGATCAGAGTGAAGACCAGTGCAATTATAAGCACAAAGTGCAGGCACAAATGAGAAATAGCTCAGTGGCAAGGGAAAGAAATGGCCCTTTCTTCTCTGTTCTGCCTGAACCTGTTGGTCAAATCATCAGTCCACATATCATAAGGTAAGGAATTCCTTTGTCACATAACTACAGCCTATTATTTGGGAGTTCAATCAGACTTCTTTTCCTAGTAGACTGCATTTACTGTCACTGTTTTTGATGGGTCATATATAATTATGATTAGTTTAATAAAACACTCTTGAGGTAACCTGACACTGACAGCTAGTCATTAAACTTTTTAACCCTCTAAGTCCCAGCTCACTCCTTCTACCTTTGTAGAAAAAAAAACCCATTTAGTAAAGGCAGTTCCAGATCTGTTTCCTTCTCTGCAGAGTTACCAATCCAATATTACAAATTAACTTTAGAATCCACAGCTACAACAAAAACATTTAGAAAATCCAGATTTCAGCCATCATCCAATATAAAGCCTAATATAGAAGCAGGCTCTGATTTAGCTGTTGAATCGTGTATTGATAAAATTAATGGGTTCTATTGGGTTTCTTTGTTAAGTGGCTGCCTGTAAGGAAATGAATTCCAAGGTTGTGTACAGTATACATAATTTGATAATAGATATACTTTGAACTTTGAGAAACATGGACCCAATGTACCTTTAAGGATCTGGAGAGTATTAGATTCAACAAAATGTAAACATAGTCCATTCTTATAAAGAAAGACTTGCATTGTCATAGAATCCATACAACACTGATCCAGATCCTCCAGCCCACCACATCCTTGCTGACCTGTTGTCCATCTACACAAATCCCAAGTGCCTGTATTAGAATTGTATCCTTCTCCGCCTTGCCAATTTAAGTGTCTGTCTAAATGCATTTTAAATGTTGTAAGTGTATCTAAAGTAGTAAAGGCCATAATTGCAGTTGACTTCTTGAAATATTTGCTGAAATGCAGTCACTTTTATGAAGCAGGAAAAACTACAACAAATTTGCAGAAGCAGCAATGTAATGATGATTTAATTCAGAATTAGCCTCTTCTGCTCAACAATTTCGAAAGTTAGCAACCTCCACAAAATGACCCATTCTGCCACTACTTCGGCTAATCTTCACCTGAAACTTTACCTAAGCCATATTACTATTCCAATACTCGTTCAGTCACCATTCTATCTCCTATGATCCGCATAGTGGGCTTTTTAATATCTATGAAAAGTGTGCCTTCAGATGTTTGGACCTGAACATCCAGAATCCATTTCATGTCTCTCCTTCTCTCTTTTCAAGACCCTGTATTATTGACCAACACTTTGGTCATCTCCTTGTGTATCAGTTTTCTTCCAATAAAATTCCTGATTTTTGTTTGCAGCCATCAGTGAGTAGGAACCTAAATCAATTTTGATGGTTGTTTACCACCTTTTCTTTGTTCTGAATATGTAAATTCATTGTAAGCCAAACTTCCCTACAGAGAACATGCGATACTGAGAACTTGCTAGTTATTTCATTTAACCAGAAATACACGGAAATTCCAAAATGTGAGCTTCATAAAATAATGATATCAGATCAGTTTCTTTGTCAATCCAACAACACATCTTGAAGGGATGAATATGATCTCTCTCTTAGTTTAACAAGAACTGAGATATTTTTATTTAATTTGCCTCACCTCTTTCCAAAAATTCATCACACAGAAGATGAAAACTATTTTAAATGCAAAATTTAACTGCAGAGTTGGGAACACCTGAGTGTAAAAGGACTGACTACCAAGAAGGCAGGGAGAGGGGAACCAAAAGTTAGAGTCTGAGGAGCTCCAGGACTTGCATTTGTCCACAGACCTGACTCCCTGCAGTCTGTATGGACAATTACAGAGAATGCTGGGAAGGTAATTTACCTCAGCTTTGCATTCATATTGGGGATCTGTTAAAGGATGTAGCTGCAAAACGGGACAGTAATGTCTATGGATAGACACTGTTCATTGCAACCACAAGCAGGAATTCCAAAGCCTCTGTTGCCTGCCCAGTTCTAGGATTAATGGCCTTAAGTTTGAAGATGAGTTGAAGAGAAATAACCCTCTTGTCATGTTCCCATGGCAATCAATAACATAGGTAGAATTATGGAGGAGATTCTGTTGAAGAACTATGAACAGCTAGGGTGCAAAAAAAAACAGAACCACAAATGCAATAATCTCTGTAAATTGGCAAAGGAGAGATAAGATCGGAATGTGCAAAGTGAGGCTGAAAACCTGGCATGGCTTCAGTTCATGAGACACTGACACCAATCTCAGGGAAAGCGGGAGTGGTCGGGACAAGCTTCACTTGAATCTGACTGGGACCAATCCAACAAAATCAACTAATCAGGGCTGCAGATAAACTTTAAACCAAACAGTTGAGAAGAGTGTGTTTTTGAGAATAAACCAAGGAAGTTAAGCAGAAAAGACAATAGTTCAGGGTAGTGATAGATAGATTAAGAATGTTTCTAATTTGTGGCAATGCAGGAAAAACTGATTTTAATAAAGCTGAATGTATGAAGTATTGTAATGATAGGGGAATTAATGGCTCACATAGAAATAAATTGGTACAATCTAATGACCATTGCACTGATTTGCTGGCAATAGTGACTGGGTTGCTTTGTTACTTAACCTGAGAACAAATGAAGTAGGAGGAATGATAGTCCATTTAATAAATGATAGATCACAGAGTCATACAGCTCAGACAACAGCCATTCAGTCCATCCTGTTCATGCTGAGCATCAAATAACCATCTGCACTACTCCCATTCACTAGCCTTACTTATCTTGGAGATTCAAGCCATTATTCAGATACATCGTTTTTTAAATGTGTGAGTATCTTCCTCCATCATCAGTTCAGGCCATGTATTCCCACATTCTAACTACCTCTGGGTGGAAAGAATCCCTCATCCAATTCCTATGGATCCTCTCAACCCTTCCCCTAAAGCTGTACCCTCTGGCTTTAAACTCCTCTGGCATGGAGAAAGTTCCCAAGTATCTACCCCATTTATACCTTTCATAATGTTATAAACCACTATCAGCGATCTCTTCAGCCTTCTCAGCTCCAAGGAAAACCGCCTCAGCCTATCCATTCTCTCTTTATCATTAAAATGCTCCAACTCAGGAAGCATGCTGGTGAATCTCCTCTACATCTTCGCCAGTGTAATTACATCCTCCTTAAAGCTGTGGACCAGAACTGTACATAGTACTTCAACTGTGGTCTAACAATTTATGAAGTTGTTACATAAACATCCTGTTCTTACAATTGAAAGCTCGTATCCGGAATTCCTTCTTCACCACCATATCTAATTGTGCTCCCACTATCAGAGAAACTCAAATTTACACACTGAAGTATTTTGGTCCCTCAATACTTCATTGGGTCCTACCATTCATTGATTCTGTGATATCCTTATTTGGCCTTATACATATGAGGAATAAATTCTACTTGGCACTGTGTTGCGCATCTTACCAAAGATCAATATCATCCTGAGAGCTATGACTACAGCACACACAAAATGCTGGTGAAACACAGCAGGCCAGGCAGCATTTTGTGTGTGTTGTTGTTTGAATTTCCAGCATCTGCAGATTTCCTCGTGTTAGTTATGACTACCCTCTTCACTGTCAGCAACATTACCAATTTCTGTGTCATCTGCCAGCTTATTAATCCTACATTCACCTTCAATTAATTAATGATCACAATGGTATAAAGTCATTGGAGAGAAAGGCTCTTAACTTTAAATTCTCTGAATATGTCCTGCCCTGAACTAACTTCCTGTGGAAGATTTTGGCTAGCTGGTAAATACCTTTGTGAGACTATAGAATTGTGTGTCCGTGTTGCTTAATGGCTTGATCAGCAGAAAATCCTAGTGTTGCCCTCTAGCCTACTGCTGTAGACATAAGACTATGTGATGTTGACCTTTAGCCTACAGCTGTATGCCACGTGATATGACAGATGCTTTTCTCTCGAGTTTGCTTAGAACAGTGCCAAATATGGAAATATTGAACAAACCACACCCATTAGAATCAACCATAAAGAGGGTGCATGTACAGATTGTATGCGGAGTCATTGCTCTCTGGAGGGAGAGCTCCCCATGGCACTTAAATAAAGAGTCTCCTCACAAATACTTGGGTCTGAGTCTTATGTGGAAAGAAAATACCTTAACACTTCCCAATATATATCACTTCTTACTTCTCTGAGCTGAACTCCAGCTGCCATTCCTCTGCTCACCTTCCCAGTTGATCTACATTAGGGGTTCCCAACCTGTGATCCATGGACCTCTCAGTTAATGGCAAGGCTCCATGGCATAAAAATTGTTGGGAACCCCCGATGTACATCTTACTGTAACCACAGACAGTTTTTCGGCATTCTCCGCTACAGTGCCAATTTTGGTGTCACCTGGGAGGAAGACCCAGCGGACACCCATTTTATTCTTAATCTACATGAGGAGAGTGCAAACCAAATTCTCTTCCCATTTGCCTGTGAAGACTCAGTTGCTGAGTATGTTCAAGAGCAAAATCAATTGGCCTTTGGATATTAAGGGAGTTAAGGTGTTGAGGTATAAGATTAGCTATGACATCACTGCATCATGAAGGAGGCTCAGAGTGACAAATGCTGCTCCTGTTTCATTTATTCTTCATAAAATCACAGGCACACATTATCATTTCAAACCATCCATAAACACAGCCCACCCATCTCTCAGTCTAACTCACTAAAACCAGCCCACCCATCTCTCAGTCTAACTCACTAAAACCAGCCCACCCATCTCTCAGTCTAACTCACTAAAACCAGCCCACCCATCTCTCAGTCTAACTCACTAAAACCAACCCACCCATTTCTCAGTCTAACTCACTAAAACCAGCCCACCCATCTCTCAGTCTCTCACTAAAACCAGCCCACCCACAGCTCAGTCTAACCACTAAAACCAGCCCACCCACCTCTCAGTCTAACTCACTAACACCAGCCCACCCACATCTCAGTCTAACTCACTAAAACCAACCCACCCATTTCTCAGTCTAACTCACTAAAGCCAACCCACCCATCTCTCAGTCTACCTCACTAAAACCAGTCCACCCATCTCTCAGTCTAACTCACTAAAACCAGCCCACCCATCTCTCAGTCTAACTCACTAAAACCAACCCACCCATTTCTCAGTCTAACTCACTAAAGCCAACCCACCCATCTCTCAGTCTACCTCACTAAAACCAGTCCACCCATCTCTCAGTCTAACTCACTAAAACCAGCCCACCCATCTCTCAGTCTGACTCACTAAACCATGATTCAGAAGCTAGCTACTTCCTGGATACCTGTCTATTTTTTCATTCACCTATCTATCATCATCTTTGGCATTGATCATCCATCCATTCACTGTCCCAATCAATATAACTGCAACATCAGGGTGTTGCAAGGGGGCAGGCAAACTAAACTTGACACCTGGCCACATGAGGAAATATTGAAACAGGCAGCTTAATCATGTATTAGGAGAGACTAAAGGGAGGAAAATGGGGAAAAGGATTCCATGGCTGAAGGCACACCCGCCCATAGTAGGGCAATTACATTCAGAATGAACTGAGAGGCCAGAAGAGGAGGAACTCTTATATTTGGAGAGTTGAAAAACAGGAGGAGATATAAGAATAGATAGGAGATAATGCACAGAAGAATTTGAAAACAAAAAATGCAACTTTTCTATTTAATTTGATTTATCTTAACCATGTGCTTACAAAAATCAATAAGTACTAAGTTTTGGATTATCTTAATTTTACAGAATATTGAAGAAGAGATGTGGAACAAGAGTACTTTTCAATAATCTGAAGCTATCAATCCTGTAGATAAGGTTTTCAGCAGCAGAAAGGTTGAGAGATGGATCTGTAAGATGAAATCACTGATAATATGAACATACTGACTGAAATTCACCTTGAGATCAAATACTGCTCTGGGAATGTGTTTCCAGTTATTTACATTAAGATAATTTAACAGTGGATATCAGTTAAGCTATATTGCAAATTAAACAAAATAGATAAATGAAGTGAGAGAGATCCTGTAGCTATGTCAAAACACAAGGGAACTTATGCTGTAATTTTTGGGTAAAGTAGCCATGAAACAACATGCAGATGGGAGTTAATAGGTCAAGACCAAGTCCCTGGAGGTTATCAGTGGCAATGGTGTGCATTTGTGAAAAGAGAAGTTATGGAGTTGATCGATAGCTAACAATAAAAGGATGTGAGTGTAGTCCCACTCAGCTGCAAGCCTTGGAGAAGTATTGGAGGAAGGAGATTTCATCAACTGTGTAACGGATGCAGACGGGTCAAGAAGAATGGCGAAGATTAGATTTGTGACACTCATATCTGATCTTGCTATGACTACCATAAGAAATGATTGGCCAAAGTGATAGAGGAATTTCTATCCCTCCATTTATCCATTTGTTCACCATCCAGTCTTATCGATCGTTTTATCCCATTCAATTGTATCTCATGCATCCACCATTATAGTCTACGCTGCTTCCAGGTGACAATTCATTCATCCATCCATCAACTTATTAATTTGCCAACTAATCTTCCAAGTATTCTTTCATTTATTCCTTCCCTGTTTTCTGCTCGAGAATTCATCTAGCTCATCCACACTGACACCTGTCTATCCAACCAACGGTTCTTCCAAAAATCCATTTAATCGTTTATCCAAACAACTTTCAATCTATTAAAGCATTCATCCAGTTATCTATTGATCCATCCACAACTTATCAATCTATCCCTCTACTCCAGGATAATTAGCAACTGAAAAAAAGTTTAAAATATTATACTCTGACTAAACTGGTCGAGTATTTTTTCAACATTTGAAAAATCTGCACTATGGTTTTTGGAATTCCAAAAAACCATGGTCTATCTCAAAGATGGACAAGTAACTGTCCCATGAGAAAATCAGTGCTTTAAATTGACTGATATTTTCAGAATCTAACAGCATTTGTTTTTTTGACCTACTGCCAACTGTGCATTTTTCCTGCCAAGGAACCAAAGGATGTGAAACATTTCATAATGATAATGCATCTTGAAATATTTCCCATTAACAGTCTATAAATATTTTAATCTACACTGCATGCTATATGTCATATTTATTTTTTAAACTGGCAGATGAGATTGACACCTTACCTGTCACAACTGGATAACTCTGGGGTCCTGAAACGTTGGTCCCAAGGTCGGGAGTGGCAGCAGCTGATAGGCTGCTTTTAACATCTTCTAATCCAGAGGCCAAGGCAGAGAGTGAATATTCATTAGCCTGGGAGAAACACAGCAGAAAAAGGCAGGTGTAATGAAGCGAAGATTGACAGGAGTTCATTTTGGATTCTAGGCAACTGACTTCACAATCCCTCACATGCCCAAACCCCTCGCCCATACACAAAATTAAAATGTATCACTTTTTTTCCCAAAGAAGATTGATAGTGAATGAATATTCTCTGACATTTCATCAGAAAGACATGATAGAGGATTGGGAGGGAGGTATAAATTACAAAGCCAGAGGAGAGAGATGCAGAGAGTAACTGAGATCTGGAAGAGAGAAACAGAGAATAAGTAAGGCTTGGGAGTGAGCTACAGAGAACAACTGAGATCTAGGAGTGAGATGTGGAAGGTAACAGAGACCTGAGAGTCATACACAAGGATCACTGACACTAAAGTGTAAATAAATTCAGAGTTGAGGAGTAAAATATTGCATTTAATTGATGCCAGAATCAAAATACCCTCATTCTTCTTCAAGCGGCACTATAGGAACTGTTTCCCCCCATCAGATTTGAAGGTTGGTTTATTTGTTACTGCCCCGTCTTAAAGATTGTACCTTCAACTTTTCCGAACTGCAATATTCATCTAAATTGATGGCTCATGTTCCTGAGATCGCCATTAAGCTGTGACAAAAGCAATACTTGTGAGTGTGGCACATTCAGTAACATTATTCTGGATAATGAACAGGGATCAAGATGATCCTCTGCATCTGGGAGGGGTTTTTCCATTGAAGTATTTGTCCAAAGGCATTGCTGCACATCACAACAAGGTAGAACAAGAAATTGTAAAATCACAGGTGAATCGGTTGTGAAACCAGATGGCCCTGTGGTTAGACATCGCCTTGTGGGATTTCAATTTAAATCCCAGTCCATTTAATGGGTGTAATTGTTAGTTCTCCTTGAACCATGGGGGCATTCTATCATAAATAGCTCATTAATCACTTCCTGGAGTGTTTAGTTTACTCCATTACACAAACAAACAGGACATAAGAAACTGAAGGATGCAAAGGCCAATGGAGTCCTCAAACCTGCTCCTCTATTCAATTTGGACATGGCGGATCTAATCCTGGTCTGAAAACTACTATTCATCTTTCTCCCTGTATGGTGCAACTTAAGCTATCAGTCAGTCTCCGTCTTTAATACATTGAATGAATCCACCTTCACAACTCTCAGAAAGAGAATTCTGAAGAGCCATGACTCTGCAAGAAGAAATTCCACCTCAGCTCCACCTGAAATGGATGACATCTAATTTTGAATTCACATCCCAAACTGCTAAATAGGAAATACCCTCTCAGCATCCACCCTGTCAATTCTGCACAAGATTATATTTGTTTCTTATTCTACAGATTTCTAATGGGTACAGCACATCACCAATCTCCTCACGAAGGGTCCTGACGAAGGGTCTCGGCCCGAAACGTTGACTGCTCATTTCAATGGATTCTGCCCGACCTGCTGAGTTCATCCAGCTTGTTTGTACGTCTTGATTTGACCACAGTATCTGCAGTATACTTTGTGTTTACCAATCTCTCAACCTTTCTTCACACCTTAACCTAATGAACCTCTGTATGGTCTTGCAAGCAAGAAGCCAAATCAGGGCACAGTAATCCTGATGCAGTCTTGCCAGCAGTAACTTCAATGATCTGACACTATATCCCTCATATTAACAGTTAATATATCAGTAGCTTTCCTAATTACTTGTTGTACCTGCATACCTACCCTTTGTGGTTTATTCACCAAAATCCATCCCTTCTGCATAACTTTCAAGAATTATTTACATCTAATGTTCTCAGCATTATATTTTATCTGCACAGTTATTTTTCTTTTGCACACTGATTCTTTATCAGTCTTTATTTGTGTACATTTTTTGTAAACTTCTACAGTATTTCTTTTTTTCTGTAAATGCCTGCAAGAAAATGAATCTTAAAGTGGTAGTTGGATAATAAATTTGCTTTGAACTTGAGCTTAATAACTTGGTCAGAAATAGGAGTTGGAGAGCTACATAGCATAAGAAGGGCCCTTCAGCACATGATGTCCAGGGTTTTTTTTGCCCATTTACACTAATCCCATTTGCTCATCTAGGGATAGTATTTCTGTCCCATGCCTGCTAAATGCCCTTTAAGCACAGTTATGGTGTGTGATTCTACCACCTTCTCTGGCAGCATGTTCCTTGTATCAGCCACTTTCTCTATAATAAATGCACCCATAAAATCGACTTTGAATCTCCAACCTCACAACTTAAACCAATGTCTTTTTTTTTGTTTCTGACTCCACCATGAAAACAAATGTTGATTATCTACCCAGTCTATGCCTCTCATAATATTAACTGTATACCCTTTAGCCTCCTTCGCTCCAGGGAGAACGAGTACAGCCTATCCAATTTCTCCCCATAAACAAAGTTTTCCTATCCAGGCAACATCCTAGTGAATCTCATTTGAACTTCCTCCAGAGCAACCATATCACTCCTGGAGTGTGGCAACCAGAACAGCACACACCTATGGTCTAATCACTGTTTTGTATAGATGCAACATAACATACCAACTTTTATATTCCATGCCATAGCTTGTGAAAGCAAACATGTCATATGCCTTCTTTACCTCCGTACTCAATTTTTTGATACTTGCAGGGAACTATCGACTTGGATCCCGTGGTCTCTCAATTCATCAACTGTCCTTAGTGCCCAATATTTTACTTGTTTATGTTCTACCTCTTTTTGACATCCTAAAATGCATCACTTTACACTTGCTAGGGTTAGCTTCTGTTTGCCAGCTCTCCAGCCAATTTTCTATTTGATCTATTTCCTGCTGTAGACTTAGACAACCTTCCTAATTATCTACAGCACCTTCAATTTTTGTGTCATTTGCAAAATTTATGAATCACTCCTCCACATTCACTCCAAATTATTTATATATACAAATATGTCCAACACCAAAGGTCCTGACACTGATCACTGTGGTACACCACTATTCACAAACTTCCAAATCAACAAAATATACTTCAACCATCACTTCAGCCTCCTATCACTAAGTCAAGTTGGATCCAAATTGCCAGCTTGCCTTGAATCCCAATGCCTTAACTTTCTGGACCAACCTGCCGCATGGGAGCTTGTAAAATGCCTTTTTGAAGTTCATATAGAGAAGGTCTACACTCCTGTCTTCATTAAACTACATGGTTACTTCCTTAAAAAACTCAATCAAACTGGTGAGGCAAGATTTTCCACTCACAAAGGCATGTGGCATATCCCCAATCCCTAATGTATAGAAATCCTATCCCTCAGAAATTTCTTCCATTATGTCAATACTACTAATATAAGGTTCACCAGCGTATAGTTAACTGGCTTATTCGTGCTGTCCTTTTTGAATAAAGGAGTGACTTCTGTAATCATAAGCTATAAGGACTTTAAATCTCTTGATGTATGGGTGGGAGTGGGGTGGAGCTGGTCTGAGGTACTATGTTAGCAAGTTATTATGGCCTAACAAAATGTGGAAATCCTTTCCCAACCACCACCATACCAAGATATGACTGCTAACTACGTTGTTCCAGCCCTAGAAACTTGATGATCAATATGGGTTGATAATAAGCTAATCTTCTGGTTTTTTTTCACACAAAATTGTCACAAGGACATTCGCTATAATAAGAGAAATGGAAAAATGATATGGGAAAACAAAGGGATGAATGAAGTAAGAGAAGAAACAGGAAAATAAAAGCAAATGGAAGTAAACTTGAGATGGCGGGTGGTTTGGATAAAATATTTGCAGTTACTGGCATGATTTGTAATGACCCACAAGTGCAGTGATACCCCCAAGTGTCCATGTCTTATCAGGCCTCAGCTGACCTTACCTTGTCTCATTCAACAACTGCTAACCCCTGATTGTGTGCTACAACTGTCGCCCAGCTGCAGGGGTTGTTCCCTTTTTAATAGCATTCAAATGCACAATAGTAATTCCCCAGCGCAGAGCCGGTTTTGAAAAGAGAAGCCATGGCATACAGGAGGGTGGGGTGGAGACTTCATTGAATTTTAAAACACGTCCCACTATATCAAACTGCCAGCTTGATCTCAAAGCTACCTTACAAAGATGAAAAGCAACAAAAGGACCAACAAGCCATGTGTCCTGATTAATATTATATTAGATTAAATCTGTTTTATTCACCCTACTCCAGACACATGGCTGTATTGCATTTTCTTCCCTCTGCCTACTTTCTTTCTCTCTCACTTGCTCTTTCAGTCTCCATCTCGGAGATTGCAAGTCATTTCCAATTCGTTGTGGTATTGATCTTTCACTGGGAATCAGTTTTCTAATTAGCTGCAAATTAGGCTTTCTACTGGGGGTGAGGCCTGTCCCCCTGATTTATCACTGGAGTAATTCAGTGCGATTGGAGGGAAATTAAAATGAACTCAATTAAGCAACTAGTTTGCTTTATGGGCTTGGATGGAGTTTCAGACGAAAAATTAATAGTCTCTTGTTGTTTAATAGTCTAATGAAAGTAAATAAAGGTTATCCATTGTAATAAGGCAGCAGCTATAAAAAGTTGTATACAACCACAGCCTTCATTTATGATGCTCCAGATTCATAGTGACATTTAACTGTAATTTCTTTTCCATTAAGATAAACAGTCTCTGTGTAGGGCTTCACTTCAAAGGGGGAGTGTATTGTCAAGACACCTACTTCAAACCAGCAAGGCAAGTTGCAGATCTGACAGATTCTCTGGTGAGCTGCAGTTGCCATTCCTTATTTTGAAATACAATTCATTCATTCAAGATGTAAACCTGATCTGCATATATGTACCACACTGGACTATATCTCAGAAGGTCAAAATGTCTATAGTGTAGTTCTACTCTTCCAAACCTTTAGTTCATCCTCATCACAACATTCATTAGTTAAATTTTATAATGTTATTGTACCATATACTATGCATATGTACATAATATAAAATAGAATTATAATAATGAATATTGCCTATTGTTTAAAATCTTGTGGGCCATCCTGCCTTTTTCTGAACCGGGTCTATTATATCCGACTCAGGGCCTGTACAGTCAGAATGAGAAATATTGTCTCGCTCCCTGTTCCTTATTTCTTTCCCAGTATTCCAGATGCATGTCTAATATTCAGCCTAGATCCTAGCTAAGGGTCCAGGTACCTAAAGCTTCATATCACAATTGAAACTGTGCTCAAGCAGGCAATCTATGACTTCAGCAAAGCTTAAAAAAAGCAAAGGAATCTCTGAGCACATATTCCACCATATGATAAATTCTCCCATTGCAAACTTTCTCAGTAAAGTCAAGCACAATAAATTTCTCATTATAAATTCTCTTATTATAAACCTACAATATACTTCATGTTATAAATTAAATTGCTATAAACATACTTGTTCTAAACTCCCTATAGCCTTTCACTATAAATTCCTTCATTATAAAATCCTTTATTGTGAACTCTCACTGCAAACCCTATCACTATTACCTTTCTGTCTGAATCCATTCTCAAATGTTCACACTATATAATCTCTCACCACAAAACCTCATTGTAAACTCAATCAATCTATATACTCATTATAAATTTGATCATTATAAACTCGATATAAGCTCAATCAATATAAGCTCTCTTCCTATAAATTCTATCACAATAAACTCTAATTAAAACTCATTAAAAGCTCTTTCAAAATTAATTCAGTTGCCATGAGCATTCTCGCCTTCCATTAGGTGTGAGGGTGTAGATTGGCGGGAGGTGGGTAGAGGGATTTCTAATGATGAATGGCAGAAGAAACAAAATTGAAATTCCCTGTACACTCCAGAAGAGGTGTTGTGAGGGAATATAGTGAGGTTTAATGAGCTAGGTATGGATTAGTAAAAGCTGGAGGTGGCTGGTTAAATTAGATGTGCATTAACAAAATTCAGAAAGAGCATGAAAGACTAGAGCACGCATGGCAACAACAGCTGTGGAGTTGAGAAAGTTTATAGCCGCATTATGAACTAAAGGAGGATGAAAAACTAGCCGTTTGGAAGCAACTTAAACAAAGAGCTTCCTTCCCAAAGATAAATACAGAAGGATGAAGGATAATGTTTAGGTTGGTGTGAATGGTAAGACATACTAGGAAGAATTTGGAGGCGGGCTTGTCAATGATTGAGTCCAAGAGAGAGAAGAGGCTGTGGGAAAAGACAAAATCAAGGGAAGATTTTATGAATGGAAGTAATGGTTCATAGAGACACTTTTCAGAATCTCAAACCAAAGATTAACTTTGTATTCTAAAGACATTCAACAAATACTCCTTGAAACTAAATTTTCAAATTCTCACTGTAATATCAGTATCTCACTAGAAATGCTCTCACTGACAACCCTCAGTCCCAACTCTCTACCATTTCATTGATTTATATCATTTTTTATTCAGTGGTTGTAAATCTTTGGAATTCTCCACTCTAGATGACTTTGAATGCTCACATTGAGCTTATTCAATGCAAAGATCGATAGGTTTTTGAATAACGAGGAAGTCAAGGGGTATGGGGATTGGGCAGAAATGGAGTTGATGTGCAGGATCACATTTAATCTGGTAGAATAACAGAACAGGCTCGGCTGGTCTTGTGGCCTACTGTTGCATGGATTCCCTATGTTCAAACCTTTCTTCTTTATTAACTCTCTCATTATAAAATCTTTCACTCACAACTCAACTCTCTCACCATCACTACTCACTGTACTTGGAGATACAGAAGCATTGCGGTTAGGTAACTGAGCCAGTTATCCAGAGGCCTGGACTAATGATCCAGAGACTGAAAGTTAAATTTAATTAATTAAATAAAACTTTGGAATAAAAAGCTATTATCAAAGGTGACCATGAAACAACCATCTGGTTCACTAATGCCCTTTAGGGAAGAAAATTTGCCATCCTTGACTGGACTGGCTTACATGCAGCATCAGAGTCACAGCAAAGTGGTTCTTGCTTGAATGGCATCTGAAATGGCTTTGCAAGTCTTTTGATGGAAAGGTAATTAGGAGTGGAATGCAAATGGTGGCTTTGATAGTGATGTCCATATCCAGTAAATGATTAAAAATATCAAAAATATAATACCCCCTTAACAAAATCTCTGACAGTAAAACCATTGTAAACTCACTGTTAATTTGTTCATACCTAGGGTGCAAATAACTGTGATTATAAATCCTAACAGCTACTTAAACTTTCCAGAAAGAAAATCAACATAAAAATGAAATGGCAGAAGGTTAGATAGGTAGTGATATAAAAGACCAAAGAGAGAATATAGGTTGGATAGAGAAAAAAAATCAGAAATGCCTTTCATTTTATAAATCCCTTGAAAAGTCACCAAATGCTTTCCAGCCATATAAACTCTTCTTAAGTATATTTAGATTTAGTGTAGAATATCTACTACAGCAACTTATTTCTTTATAAAATCTTGTAATTACCATAAACATTCTCATCACAGACTCTTTATGAAGTGTATTGTAAGAAATTTAATCATTAATACTTTCAGTCACTGTAAACTTTCTTGTTGTAAGATATCTCTTGTAAACTATCACCTCGATAAACATTTTCTTATTACCTGTGCCATCAGATAAAATACAACATTCTTATTGTATATAAACTCTCTCTACAAATTCTCAGACTAACCATTAAGTTATCTCACTGAAAATTGTCTTAACACTCACTTACAATAAGTTTATCTGGTTTAAACCCTTTGGTTATAAACTATTAGTGCATTATACTGAGGTTTTATGTTAGAAACGTACATAATAATCCATCTGTTATTTCATAATTTTAAGCCAACGTGCAGACTCATTAGAATCATACCGATACTTAAGTGGTTTTATTGTGAGGATGGCTTCCAAATAATGGTTAAACTCTCCACAGAATGTTTTTCAAATTAGTTGCTAACCTATTTATGTAAACAGTTTAACAGCTATGTTCAAGCAGATCACCAAGGAATTTTCCATTGACATACTATCAATGTGTCACCAGGGACGCTAACCATTGGTGGGTTGTTACTTTACCTGTTTGGTTGTGTTATGTATAAGCTGGGAGTGTATTATGAAATAGCAAGATTTGTGTGTACTAAACTAATGCACCAAGCGGATCAGAGTTTTTCTATAAAAAATGTCATATAGTTACTAGCATGTTCATGTTATCATATTAAGGAAAATGCATGGATTACAGAACACTAAATATAGGATAATAGATATCTAAAGAGATGAGGTGCTCGCAGTATAGTTTTCAAACACTGAAAAACAGATCATTAGGATGGCATTGATAACTGCAACACATCAAGAGGCTCAGGTAATCGATCTACAGATTTGCAATTGCTGATATAGATGTTTTCATCCGATTTTGAGATTTGGGCAACACAGCAAAGCTAACTTTTCTGTGGTTTCTTTCTGCCTTGAGCACATTAAGACACACATATAATTTGGTAATTTGTTAGTCAGACTAGGTCGGAATTGGCGACACTTATCCTGTGGGCATCAGTGGAATGCTGGGTTTGAATCAAAATGTTCATTTTCAGATGCCAATTCATGAATTATCTGGTGCAGTAAGCAACTGAGCTTTGGTAAATAAATGCCATTTACTGTGGTTATATTCAAATTATACAGTCTCTGGTTTGCTAATACAATATCAAAACACTCAGTCACTGTGGGTATGCGTACACAACAGTTGAACACTGAAGGATTCAATTTGTGTAAAAGATATGAATAGCAAAATAATACATTATAATATTTAGTGTAACACACAATATGCTGGAGGAACTCAGCAGGTCAGGCAGCATCTATGGAAAAGAGTAACGTTTCAGGCCAAGATCCTTCATCGGGACTAGAAAGGAAGGGGAGAAGTCCTTCCTTAGCAGTCTTGATGAAGGGTGTCAGGCTGAAATGTCAACTGTTTACTCTTTTCCATAGATGCTGTCTGGCCCACTGAGCTCCTCCAGCATTTGTGTGTGTTGCTTTGGATTTCCAGCACCTGCAGGTTTTCTCATGATTATAATATTTAGGCTTTTATTTGCAACAATGCAGAAGTAAAATAGGACTCAGGCACTTTATGCTCCCATTCACAGCCTTACAATAGCCTCGAGTGGAAAGTATGGCTGCTACTGTAAGGTGGAAAACATAGCATCTAATTTGCATGCAGCACGTTCCCCCAGATATTTGTTTATTCATGTTGTTTAAGGGGTAACTCTTCTGCTCTTCTGCTATGGAACTATCAGTGATCAAATGAAAGGACTCCTCTGGAATCCCTCACTTGAAAAATCATGTATCTGACAGTGCGGCACTCCCTCTGAACTTGCACTCATGTGTCATCCCAAGTTCCTGGATCAGATTTGAATCTCTGATGTTTTAGCTCAGACAGTGTTCCTGGAAGAGCTGGTAAAAATAACTAACTTCTTGTTGAGGGAAGAGAGACCTTTCCTCTTTGTTCCCCTCCCTCCAAAACCTCCTGAAGAAAAGCCGCCTCACCTGCTCTGATTTGATGTGCTCTCCTGAGTTGAAGACGTCTGAGTAGTGCTGGCGTTCAAAGACTCGTTCCAGGGCCTCCAACTGCTGCTGGGCAAAGGCTTCGCTTCGCAGTTGCTTCCTTACACTCTCTGCTGTTCCCTGAGAATCTCCGTTTGGACCAGAGTTATCCTGGGTATCTAAGAGGAAGAGGACACAAACTGCATTTTATGTTTTACTTTGTCTGAATTATAAAGAGTATTTTCTTTGCATTTTCAATTAATAGGTGCTTAGGAATTCACTAAAGCAAAAATTATCACTGAATTCAGAAGGTATTGGCTACAGTGAGTAGCCCAGAACATTGGTTAGATTGAGTAATATGCTGGATTCACCAAGACTCACAATCTTTAAACAGGATTAAAGTCTAGATGAGGAAATTTGGCAGTTAGGATCTTCCCGGTTGCTTATTGCCCGGGAACTGACAGTTCTAACTTGCCCAACTGGCAAGCAGCAAGGAAATCTTTGAACTTCAGCACATTAGAGATTTGCATTAATGAGGTGGGACTGCCTTTCTTCATAATAGTGAGGGAAATTTACAGGAAGGCATTGGTGCAGAATCTAGAATTCAGAGGGGAAGAGCTTAAAGCTTCAGCTCTATATATGGTCCAAAACTCCATTTGCTAAGCAATAGTGAAAACTGGCTCTCTCCCCAGCTGTCTGTGCTTGTGTTTATACTCCATACACATGCCTGCCCACACTACTTCAACTGGCTAAGTCAACAAAAGCACTTCCTTCTCTTCCTCTCTCCATAGGTGTCATGTCCTTAGAATGTTAAATCCATGAATTAGATCAAGATCCCCACATTCTCACCATTCTCTAGGTGACGAATGTCTCTCTAATTTCCTTATTTCATTTAACAGCTATTTATTATTTATGGCTCCAAACTTTCGGTTTCTCCACAATGGGAAAATTTTACTCTACAATACTCTCAAAACAAGTGTTTGATCTTAAGTACTCCTCCTTTCCTGCTGAGTATGTGTCTCTGACTTTCATCACTCTATATTAGCCACATTCCTACTGCCTGCATCCTACAGTCTGGAATTCCCAGCCTCCATTCCCACCCCACCTGAAAGGTATCCTTAAGGTTACGTCCATACCATCCTCCAATTTGGCTCAGTGTGGGAATGTAATGTTGAGACTTTATAAAGCACAGGTGAGACCTCACTTGGAGTATTATGATCAGTTTCAGGTCCCTGATCTTAGAAAGGATATGCTAAAACTGGAGAATTTCAAAGGAGGTTCACGAAAATGATTCCAGTATTGAATGGCTTGTCATATGAAGAGTGTCAGATGTCTCTGGGTCTGTATTCACTTGAATTCAGAAGAATGAGGGATTACCTCATAGAAACCTATCAAATAGTAAAAGGCCTTGATAGAGTGGATATGGAGAGGATGTTTCCTATGGTGGGAAAGTCTAAAACCAGAGGGTACAGCCTCAGAATAGAGGGGCATCCTTTTAGAACAGAAATGAGGAGGAATTTCTTTAGTCAGAAAGTGATGAATCTGTGGAATTCTTTGGGACAGTCAGCAGTGGAGACCAAGTCTGTATGTGTATTTAAGGCAGATGTTGATAGATTCTTGATTGGTCAAGGCATGAGGGTATTCAGTGAGAAGGCAAGAGATTGGAGCTGAAAGGAAAATTGGATCAGCCATGATGAAATGGTGGAGCAGACTTGATGGCAAAATGGCCTAATTCTGTTCCTATATCTTATGGTCTTATGATTAAAGATTCCTGTAAACGGCCTTGGGATCTTTTATCAATTAAAGGTCTGTACGTAAATACAAAATGTTGCTGTTGCCACTATCTATGAAGGCATCCTCTGCCTTATCTTTCTAGATGAAGCAATGGAAAAAATTGCCCCAATCAATATTCAGTTCCAGTTTCATCACTGTGAACTTTTTAGTTTGCATCAATACTGGTGTCTCTAAATCCCATTTATAAATGGAGTTCCAAACTAATAGAATGCTGGAAGTGAAAATGCTGATCAAAAGTCAGATTGCCCTAGCAACCAACTGAAATGTACGCCATCTTCTCTTCCCTAGATACAGGTAGCCCCCATGGCTATAGACATGAACAAGTGTCGAGCTGGAGCGGAGCACAAGTCGGCAATATGGCTACATCATAAAATCTCTGGATTCTCTAACCAACCTTTCAAGTCTAAGCTCCGCAAACACACCATTACTGGATTGCCCCTATTCTCTTGATAAATGTGTAAAACTCTGTGAAGATTGCACAGAGGCTTAATGTAACATTGCCTATTATATGAATAGTGTGAGGTATATTTTACAGTCAAAACTCTTTACATTTTAATTCTCAATTTTGAATTTTTTTGAAGATTTTGCTCCGCGGCTGAGACACAGATGCAAAGCTGCATTTAATTTTGCACTGTTCACCTGAGCCCTTCCCCATTGCATCTTATTCTAATGCATAATATCTTTCCTTCCCTCGATCACAAGCAGTCTCTTAAATCTCTTCCAACTGTCAGCCATCTCTCTCAGTGCAGGCTGTGGCACTCTCAGTTTAGTCTGGGGCTTCAGATACCAACAAATCTGTCATTCTAAATTTGCTGTAGATTATGTTCTCTTTCCAGCACTGGGTGATATATGATATGCAAGGCCCTATTGATTGCCTGATCTTGTGGCAAAGGCTCCAGAAATGAACTTGAAATGAACATCATGCTTCAACTCATTGTGCGTATAATACTCTACTTAATCCCACATTTTTCACAGCTATGGAATTCAATTGATCAATCATGTTTCACTGATAGTACTATTTCAGGGTGTTATTGCTGTTCCATTTCAAGTCTTGACCTTTCCTTCGCTGGGCCAGGAGATGAGCTTATACCAACTCCAGGAAAGAAAATATCATCACCTTACAGCAAGCTACTGCATTTATCTGGAACCAGACTCTTGCATCTTTTCGTTTGTGCATGGTAAATATCAGAAAGTCCACACAACTGGAATGACGTGTAAATACTGATGTCATGACCAAGGTTAGGAAATAATCTATGCAGAAACATTATCAATGAAAGCAGATACAGAAATATGGCATTAGACTTTCTAATCAAGGTTCCCAGTATGTGGGCTGAACTACAGAGTGAAATTGAACCAAGGGCTTCAAGTGGTGATTTCATTTAATGACTAATATCAGGGAGTGATATGATATACAGGGGGCTAAGATAATGGATAATGGATACCTTGGACTGAATTATAGGCTGGACTGCAATCAAAAGGTCTGAATCATTTGGGTATAGAAAACAAATATCGCTGAGCTCAAATGCTTCCCGAAGGAAGATAGATAAGTGAATGAAAGGCAACAGGATTGTGATTAACTGGAATTCTCTTAGAAGGAGTAGGTGTTATTCAACGTGTCAGATGGCTTCCTTCCATGTTTTAGCCATTCTGTGAGTTACTGGTCTGAGGCAGAGTCAGAATCTGAGGCAGAATTGATGAGACAGAGTCATCTGTATATAGGTTCATAGATTGTTGGGAATGAGTCACTCGCTGGAATCGAATACAGTTAATGTTAATAATCAATATCATGCACACTGCAAGCAGATTCTTGTTATCACACCAGCTATTATCGGAGGAATTAACCCAAGTCCCTCTGAGGCCTTCTGTAAGGCCCATACTGAGCCTTTGTGTTTCCGGATGTTGGAGGAAGCAGTGTGTTACTGCTTCTTGCCTACTCCAATGGATACTTGCCCGCCCTGCTACCATTGAACCCACCTCTCCCTGTAAGCTAACGCCTTGTAAAACTGTGCTGCCCATGGCCCAACTTCACCACTACTCCTGGACTAGTTTACCTACGGTTAAACTGTTAAACAATGCTTCCATTTTCAGGCTTGTCAATAACCATGCCCTATCCCTCTCTCTGTAATCTGCTTCCCAGCATCTCTGTTCTCATGATTACTCCTCACTGGCAGATCCCCAAGGTCAAATACTCTTCCTGAGCACCTCTTTACCTCTTCATCTCCTCTCTTTCATTTCATTTAGATGATTCTTAAAATCTATTTAAAAAATAAGGATCCAAGAAACAGGAGCATCTTTTTCTTGATGAAGGGTCTCGGCCTGAAATGTTAACTGTTTGTTCTCCTCCATAGATGATGCTTAACTTGCCGAGTTCCTCCAACATTTTGCATGTCTTTTTAGTTCCCTACTCAACTGTTTCCTTATCTGGACCAGTGCCAAAGTTTGCTTGAAAATGCTCGTTCAGATATCCAGCTACTAAACATGGGCTGGTGGTGCAGTGGCATCTTTTGAGGTGGAAGGTCCTGTGATCGAATCTGCCAAGGTCCCAACCTGGGCAGCAGCAGTATTGGCATGGAAGAAATGCCTGGCAATCTACTTCTGCATCTTGTAATGGAGAACTACACTATCCATCCATAGGATTGCCATGAGTCAACAATGACCCAATGGCACTCAACAACAACAAATTTGTATCAGTAAACTCTAGTGTCAACAGTAAAAATAGATATTCTGATTCGATGAAGTTCCACGGACTTTACTCCCTCGTCACACACAGTGAAAACATAATTATTAAATTGAGCCAAGGATTTAATGGGAAAATAAATTATTTAAATTGTTTACAGCAATCTGTGCTTGTAAGGTTATCAGATCCATCTTGTGAGGAGATTATTGGAGGTATTGCGTGCCAGCTATTGAGGAATATACTCATTTCTCCCCTTCTTGGTTACATCACTGCTCTTTACCTGCCTATTAAGCAAATCCTTTTTTGTCATCAACAAGCACATTTGTGCTTTCTTTTCTGTGTCGAATCATATCGGTTACAATATAGATAGCATTTCAGGAATATGGCCACAGTGCTGTGTTGCTGTCTCAGTACAGGCTTTTCCCATATGGCTCCCGAGGGGCCTTTCACACTGGCACCAGTTGTTGCTGTATCAAACTCAATTGCTCTCCTCGGTACAGAAACAAATAGAGTCATTAATTACTCTCTATCAGTTCAGACCTACTACACAGGACAATCGATACAAGGCATTTGTCATTCACTCCAGCTCCACAGGCTGTCTATACAAAAGAAAAATAAACTCATGAGCTCCATCAGCTAGCACTTAGAGCTACTTTTTGACACTGTGCTGTGTGTGCAGTTTGAACCATTCTTTACTGTCCCTGTAGAGACAGGGCGCAGAGTACAGTGGTGCAAATTTCTTGTAAGACCATGACTCGTATGAAAAATAAAACTGATACAATGGTACAGCTTTTTTTTTTACACTGGGTATTTCAGACCTGGCGGCCTCAAAACAGTGACCACAGCCTATGGGAGGGAACAGTGACCCTCTGGCATTCACCCTCTGGGGGTCGGGTATACTAATGTTCAGCCAGTGCCGGGAGGCAGAATTGGGAATACACTGACATTCACGGAAGAGGGAAGCCAGATTCCCAGGGGCATTACTTGGGGACAGAACAGAGGTCTCTATAGACTGAGAAATCAGCTGGGGGGGGCAGGAGGTCAGAGGGCAAATCTGAATACTGGTCATGTGGTGGTGGGGGGGTGCGGGCTGCCTGGAGATTGAAAGGGGAACGCTGAGTGGTTAAACTGAATCCAAGGATGACCAGCGAGACGGGCAAGTGAGCATCTGTGACAGAATTGTGAGATATTTGTATAAAACTTCCAATGCTGACCAACAATGGTGCTATCCCTCCCACACGCTATGATTGCCAGTATTCCTGATCTCCCTTCCCTTTCCCTCCTGATGCCCTTGATTGCTCAAAGAAGAATGTTGAAGCCACAGCATCCCCAACCCTACTGCAGCTTCACCCATCACAGGCTCAGTCAGGGAAGTGACCAACAATCTGAGCCCTGCCTTGAGAGGGAAGGAATGATTGAAAGCCTTGGAGTAACAGAATGACAAACATCATTCAATATAGGTGCAGTGTGTACTGCAATTTGCTGTCCCACCCCATCAGTGCCTTTCCAGAGCACTATTCAGAGTGTACCAGAACCTCTATGCATAAGCACCCAGACAAATTTTCTGACTAATGTAAAAGAGCTGCTGATATGTTATTTACATGCTTCATTCAATTAATATCAATTTTCAATTGCAAATTGCTTAAGATGTGATTGAATTTCCAGGTATCTAGTTTTCTGAACTACTTCCCAAACTTTGCTAACTTTCCAGCATTATCCAAGAATCAAACAGTGATTTCCTAAACAGGGGTCTCTAAAGGACAGGAAATATATCATGGAGGTATTAGACAGGAGCTCTGTTTTTTTTTGTTCATTTTATTTATTGTGTACTGTGATAGAAAACAAAAAAGTACCTGGGCAACAGATAAGTTATCCAATCAAGTGAAGATATTTGTTCGCAGTGGATCATGGGATGTATTATGGCATGCGACAGCAAGAGAGTTAGATGAGAGGGGTTAGAGAAAGAGGGTCATACGGTGAAATATCCAGCAAGGAATCCAACCAGACTCTGTAACTCTACAACATTCTGAAAGCAGATTGCTACAATAAGAGTACAAAAAAAACAGGACAGGCCACCCAGCAGACACCTTGGCCTTAGACCTCTACCAAATTAATCAGGCAAAAGCCATCTAACACCAACAGTTTGTTTAGCGGTGGAGAGGTGTCACATTGCGTGACACAGTGAAGAGCAGCAGCAACTCTGGAAGGAGAAACAGAGTCAACACTTCTCTCTCAACAGATGCTGACTGACCTGCTGAGTATTTGCAGCATTTTCTGCTGCTATTTCCAGCATTTGCAGGGCTTTGATGTTGATTGTAAAACAATGACACACCATAATCTCACCCAAAGAATCACATTTTACGGCCGTTTTAGGGACCATTTTGTCCCTTCAGTGATGGCAGCAGAATAAACAAGGGAGGAGGTGACTCATGGAGTCCCCAATATTGTACCCGAATCGCATGATCTTGCAAGACGGACAAAGAAATCTCTCTAATTATTGCTTAATGACCCTCCTCTGTTAATGGGTCATGAAAGTAGAATAGTATAGCACAGAAACAGGTTTGCTAAAACAAAATCAGAAAATGGTGGAAATACTCAGCATGTCAGGCTGCATCTGTGGGAAGTGTTTCAGGTTGAAACTAGTTGAGGATGATCATTAACCCTCTTTCTCTTCCCACAAGTGCTTCCTGACCTGCTGAGTGTTCCCAGTATTTTCTGCTTCTACTTTGCTAAAGCAAATTCTTTTAATCTTAACAAATAAGAGTTAAGTACTAACTGATCTAGTTTTTGTCCACATGACTGGGGGAGCAGATCCCATTGCTCGGTGACGATAATAATTGTGCTGTGAGAAACCAGGATCCCTGTGTATTTTGCCTCATGGATGAGCTGTTTATAACTGGTGTCTGCTTATTCTTGCACCTCACTTAGCCGCTGGCGATGGGATTAACCCCTCTCTATATTGCACCCAGTCTCTTTGGCAGTTTATCATTGGTGCTTGCCTGTCCTACTGTAATATCTATTTTTAATCATGGGCATGGTGACTGGAAGAGTGCTGAATCTGATACAGTTAGCACGAGCTTAATCTCTTCCCTTCCCTGTATCACATAAATAAGAAATCTTTGTGGAAGAATACTAAACTAAACAAGAATTGATCTGTGGAGAATTTGTTCCAGAAATGTATCAGACAATGACTTAACATGTAACCTGAGAGACACAGCCCGAACTGATTACCCCAAGGTGCTAAGAATAAACAGAGGAAGCTACACTATTATCTGACACATCCAGGTAACTACACGGTTCCCCAGTGTCCGTGTCACAACCAATTTAGCTCTGCCTCTGCACTGAAATAATATTTCAGTCAAAGCCTCCAGTGTCAGCTCATGGCTCACTTCATTCCCTATATCTTTTTTTTCAATTTTCTCACCTCCCTTATGAGCTTCAAAGGACACAGCTCGTCTGATGCTAGTGTTTCTCCATATATACAGAGCATGTGGCTATTCAACCATGGGGAGTTTCACTGCTACTTGTGATCTCACTGCCCACCTGCTAATCATTTGCACAGAATCTCTGAAAGGGATCTCTGTATAATAGGATCAGGATCAAGAGTCCAACCCAGAAAACTTCTCTCTCCAGTCTAGGCTACTGGAGTACTGTAATAATTCAAATGATGTGTAGATCGAGATCAGGAGCACATCCATTCGAATCCACAGGCCCATTGCATAGGAATTAAGGTCAAAGATAGCAACATATGACAAGGGCTCCCCTTATACGTCCAAAGCCCAGGCAAAGCAATCTTCAGTCAGCACCTGTGAAAGATGCTCACTACTTTTACTCACCCTCCATTACACATTAAACATTAAACTCTTGTCCCACAAAATATCATTGCACAATGCAACTAGGAGCCAGTATTTTAACTGAACTACACAGTTGGTCCAAATCTCCTGCCTCTTTACCTCCAGCCCTACAAATTTACAATTTTACACAGAACATACAACAGCAGAGTGCGGAAGCAGGCCTTTTGGCCCATGATGTTGTGTCAAACTAATTAAGCTAATGAAGCCTAATTATACTAATCCCTTCTGCCTGCACATGGTCCCCATCTCCACATTCTCTGAATATTCATATCCTTATCTCAGATCCTCTTAAATCTCTGTTGTATCTGCCTCCACTACCGCCACTGGCAGTATATCCCAGGTAATTACCACTCTGTAAAGAATCTCCTTTGAACATTCTCCTCACTTTAAATACATGCCCTCTATAATAGAAACCTGACCAGAAAGATGCCAACAACACACACAAAATGCTGGTGGAACACAGCAGGCCAGGCAGCATCTATAGGGAGAAGCACTGTCGACGTTTTGGGCCGAGACCCTTCATCAGGACTAGAAAGATGCCTGCTGTCTACTCTATCTATGCCTGTTATAATTTTATAAAGTTCTATCCCGTCTCCCCTCAGCCTCTGCTACTCCAGAGAAAATAAGACAATCTTGTCCAAGCTCTCCTTTTAGCGCCTGCTCTTTTGCAGATTTTGAAGGACAGTACAGTGCAAAAGTCTTCAGCACCTATCCATAGCTAGAATGCTTAAGAATTTTGCACAGTATTGTAGTTATTTTATCCATTGCATTGAACTACTTCCACAAAACATGACACGCGTGAGTGATGATAAATCTGATTCTGATATGGTTCTCAGTAGTGGACCTAGAGTGGGAAGGGGACAGGGAGAAGGGAATCATGGTTGGGAAAAGAGGAAGGGACAAGAAAAGGAGGAGGAAAAACCAGAGAGACATTCTGTAATGATCAATAAACCAATTGTTTGGAATCAAATGACCTTGCCTGGTATCTTAGCACTAAGCATATCTGCAGCTGTGCCAGCCCCCTGCCCTGGCATTCCTTCTCTGCCATCTGTCCCACTCTCCACCCTTGCCATTCCTGACATCCTTTGCTCCCAGCAGATTTACAAACTTGCTCCCCGCTCCATGTTGACAAATACAGTATTGAGCAAATGTCTTAGGCACCCTAGCTACACATCTGCCTAAGTCTCTTGCACAGTACTGTACTTACCCGCTTGGCTTTGGAAAGCCACTTCAGTCCAGTTCCACAGTTCCAGAACACAGCAACACAATGTGAGAAAGGTTTCCGTCCATTTGTTTCCTGAATTTTTTTGTCACTTACCTGAAACGTTCATCTCCTAGTTACCAACCCTCCTGATCCTGAGTTCAACTTCCCTTTTTCTCCACCATCAAACACCTGATGACTCTAAACATAACCATTACCTCCTAACTCTCTCTGTTCTTAAGAATGCAAAGGTTGTCCAGTCTCGCAATATCTATGATGCTTAATTATCCTCAAATCCTTGCTCCTGCACCACGTTCAAAAGTATATCACTTGGTTCATATTGTCTCTCCAGACTTTTCCTTCCAAACTGCAGTCCCTGGCCCTCAACCAGCTGTTGAGACACATCTGTAAGCTCTGTGTGGCAGTGTGTTGCATGAGTGCTGGGCTGTGCTGTACACTTTAAGGCTAAGTAGTGAGCATACTCATTTTGCAGTTAAAGGTGGTAAGGATTGGATTTCTCTGGGCCCAGGACAAGTGGAAATATGGCTTCAGAACCTGCAAATTAATAGTGTCCATGGAGCCATCTATCCATCCACTCATGACCCTCACCCCATACACCCTCCCTATTCCTCCTCAGCCTCTTCTGGCTAGGGAACTATTCACATAAAATAGCCCCTCACCTCTGTATGCACTGAACGAGGAGCTACAGATGAGTACCCATTCACAGGTGGGAATTTCTCCATCACCCACTTCATTGCTTAAAATTTGCTAGGGCATGAGTCTATGTGCAGAAAGCACATGGGTAGCTGGTGGCTCATTAGGATGAATTAGCTGTACATTGGACATTATCCTGGAGACTGGAGTTTACCTATTCTATCCTACTGATTTATGGCTACTATGGAACATTGAAGGACATATAAGGCAATAAAAAGGAGACAAGAGTCATACAATATCTATATAAATACCTATTTTGACATTTGCCATTCTCCCTATTCATTTCATTTTTCTTCGCTTCTTGTTGGATGATCTATAAGATGTACCTTGTTGACCAAGCCATTCTCCACTTATCTAAAGATAGCATTCCTTAGTTCAGTGTCCATTATTGTTTGATTGCATTGACAATCACCATTGCACATTTGTACTGCACAATATGTGTTAGCAAGAAAGCACAGCAAGCTCCCACAGATGGTAGTAAATTTTTGGCCACCAGTATTTATCCTTTGGGTAATATTACTGAGATAAATTAGCTGGAGCATTGGATTGAGGTCTCCTGCTCCCTTTCCAAAAGTCATTTTTTATTTCCATCTGAGAAGGCAACTTGTTTAACAGTTTTGCATTCAATTTGGAAGTGCAAATTTAGGTCTGAATCCATAGTATTAAACTTAAGACACGCATAGATCAAATTTGTTAAAGTGGGTGAAAAGAAATGAATGACAAATAAGAAATGAAAAAAATGATTTCATAATTCTCAACCAATATACTGTACATTGCAATCGAATGAATAGGCTTAAATTAAAAGTTGCAGAGAACAGCAACAGCTCTGAGGATTGATGGAATTTTGGAAACAATCAAAGATGACAAAAATGATTATATAGATTAGAGCAGAAACTAGCAAGGACTGTATTTTTAAAAATTGCAAGAGCTTCTTTCAGGATGTAAAGAGGAAGAAAGCAGCCAAGGAGCATTGACCTTCATTGCAAGGGGGTTATATGGAAGAGTAAAGAGATGTTTCTGTCGATCAACAGGACAGTAGTGAGACTACATCTGGAATATCGTGCATAATTTTAGTCTCCTTACTTAACCTTCCAGTGTTAGAAGGTTCACTAAATTGATACCTGGGATGTGGGAAATTTTTGAGAAAATTTTCAGCAGATCGAGAAACTCACTGGATTTTTAAAGTAAGTAGATGAACTTACTGGAACATGTTTGAGGGGACTGCAAGGATATTCACCTGGTGGGGCATGTTAAACCTCTGGGATCTAGGCTGAGGAAAATGAAGACAAACTTCCTCACTTATGGCTGTGAATTCCTTAAGCCAGAGCATTGTGAGTATTGAGTCACTGTATAGTCAAGGCTGAGATCAGTAAATTCTTAACCACAGGGGAATTAATGTTTCTGGGGACTGAGCAAGAAAATTGACTTGAGGCCGAAGTCCAAAGCAGCCATGGGCTTATTGATCAGAGGAGCAAGCTCAAGGTGTTGGATAGTCTCAGCCTGCCTGACCTTACCTCTTCTGTCCTTAGCTCTCACATGAAAGGCAGCAGCTACAGTTTGGCAACACAACATCAGTTACTGGATTACTGCCCAAGACCAAGGAAAGGGAAATTTAAACTTCCAGTCAGAGATGAGGGAGGGCACTGAATCAGGATGGGAATGAGTGAGAATAGGATGAAAAAATAATTCCACATTCACATTATTTGATCTTTTGCAATTACATTTTCATGCCTTCAACTTCCTGCTCACAGAAGTTTATGTAAGCAGTACAACAAATCTGAATTTCAAGGCTCCTCTCTCTGTCAATTTTCTATTATATATCCTAATTTAATACCAAGATGTTTGAAAATAGATCTTTTTTAAATCTCTTTTCCGCCATATTCTGTAAGACCAAAAGATAAAGGGGCAGAATTAGGCCATTTGGCCTATTGAGCCTGGTCCACCAAAATGGCTGACTATTAAAAGGAGGGTAAATCCCTCTCCACTACATTCTCCTACTTTGTCCCTATAATATTTGACACCCTGTCTAATCAAGAACCTATCAACCTCAGCTTTAAATATACTCAATGACTTGGACTCCACAGTCATCTGGAGCAATGAATTCCACAAGTTCACCACCCTCTGGCTAAAGTGATTCCTCCTCATCTCTGTTCCAAATGGGCATACTTCTATTCTGATGCCATGCCTTCCAGTCTAGACTCACCCCCTACAGGAAACATCCTATCTGCATCCACTCTATCTCGGCCTTTCAATATTTGACAGGTTTCAATGAGATCCCCCCTACCCCATTCTTCTAAACTCCAGTGAGTAATGGCCCAGAGCTATCAAATGCTCCTCATATGTTAATCCTTTAATTCCTGGAATCTTTCTTGTGAACCTCCTCTGGACCCTCTCCAATGCCAGCACATCTTTTCTAAGATGAGGGGCCCAAAACTGCTCACAATACTCCAAGTGCAGTCTGACCAAAGCCTGATAAAGCCTCAGCATTACATCCCTGCTTTTATATGTTATTCCTCTCGAAATGAATGCTAGCATTGCATTTACATTTATTACCACCAACTTAACCTTCAAGTTAACCTTTAAGGAATTCTGCCCAAGGACGCCCAAACCCCTTTGCACCTCTGATTTTTGAATTTTCCCCGTTCAGTATTTTTTTTGTGTGCATGTGCCATACCCTGTCAGAGCCTCAGTGACAACTTATTTTTTCAGGTGGTTGTCTTGGAGGAAAGATTCTGTGAGTGGTCCCCCACGTCCTTCTCACAGCACAGTTTTTTTTATGAGGCCTAGTTGAGAGCTCGACACTCAACCTGGCTCCGATGGAAAGCGTGTCCAGGAGCAGCCCGACTGGATTCAAATTTGGGAACCTTTTCTCCAGAGTCCAGCGTTGATGTCACTGCATCACCAGCCGGCCGATTAGAAAATAGTCTACGCCTTTATTCCTTCTGCCAAAGTGCATGACCATACACTTCCCTACACTATTTTCCATCTGCCACTCTTGGCCTATTCTCCCAATCTGTCTAAGTCCTTCCACAGACTCCTTGCTGTTTAACACTACCTGCCTCTCTACCTACCTTTGTCTTGACTGCAGACTTGGCCACAAAGTCATCAATTCCATCATCCAAATTTTTGACAATATAATGTGTAAAAGAAGTGGTCCCAAAACTGACTCCTGCAGAACAACACTAACCACCAAAAGCCAAAAATAAAAGCCCCCCTTTATTTCCACTATTGCCTTCTGTCAGTCAGCCAATGCTCTATCATACTAGTATCTTTCCTGTAATACCAGGGGCTCTTATCTTGTTGAGCAGCTTCACATGTGGCACCTTGTCAAAGGCCTTCTGAAAATCAAGTAAACAGCATCTACTGACTCTCCTTTGTCTATGGTTCCTGTTATTTCCTCTGTTATTTTAACAGATTTGTCGGCAGGATTTCCCCATATGGAAACCATTCTGCCTTTGGTCTATTTTATCATGTGCCTCTAAGTACCCCAAAACCTCATCCTTAATAATGGATTCCAAAATTTTTCCAACCATTGAATTCAGACTGACTGGCCTGTAATTCCTTTCTTAAAGAATAGAGTGACATTTGCAATTTTCCAGTCCTCCAGAACCATTGCTGAATCCAGCGAGTTTAGTAAGATTATTTCTAATGCCTCCACAATCACTTCAGCTACCTCTTTCAGAACTATGGGGGCGGGGGAGTAGTCCATCTGGTCCAGGTGACTGATCTACCTTCAGACCATTCAGCTTCCCAAGTATCTTCTCCTTAGTTCTTGTTTCCAGCCCCTGACACTTTAGGGCAGGGGTTCCCAATCTCTTTTATGCCATGGGTCCCTCCCATTAACTGAGGGGTCCATGAACCGCCAGTTGAGAATCTCTGTTCTAGTGTCTTCCATAGTGAAGACTGATGCAAGATACTTATTCAGTTCGTCTGCCAATTCTTTGTCCCCGTTTCCACCTCTCCAGCGTCATTTTCCAGTCGTTGGATATCAACTCCCACCTCTCTTTTACTCTATATAAATCTGAAAAAACTTTCTGGTATCTTTTTTTATATTATTTCAACTTCTCTCCTTATGCATTTTAATTGCCTTCTGTTGGTTTTTAAAGCTTCCCAATCCTCTAACTTTCCACTAATTTTTGTTATATGATATACCCTCTCATTTGATTTTATGCTGCCTTTGACTTCCCCTTGTCAGCCACAGTTGCCTTACCTTCCCTTTAGAATACTTCTTCATTTTTGAGATGCACCTATCCTGCTCCTTCCGTATAACTTGCAGAAACTCCAGCCAATGCTGTTCTGTTTGCATCCCTGATAGTGTCCCTTCCTATCAATTTTGGTCAGCTCTTCTCTCATGCCTCTGTAATTCCCTTTACTCCACTGTGATACTGAATTTATATTCTCCCTCTCAAACTGCAGGGTGAGTTCTATCATATTATTATATTATTCTATCATACTCCCTCCTAAATGTTCATTTACTTTCAGCTCCTTAATCAAATCTGGTTCATTACACAATACCCAATCCAGAACTGGGCTCAACCACAAGCTGCTTTAAAAGTCTGCTTGTAGGCATTCTACAAATTCCTTCTCAGCATCAACCTGATTTTCCCAATCTACCTGCATATTGAAACCAATGCAATATACTCATTATTGAGGGGAACAGCCATGGGGTACTCTGCACTGACTGCTAATTCCTTTTCCCTCTCCTGACAGTCACACGATGCCTGCCTCCTGCAACTCAGGGTAACTAGCTTCCTGTAGCTCCTATCTATCACTTGCTCATTCACCCATATGACCTGAAAGTCATCGAGCTGTAGCTCCCTTCCTTAACAGCTCAATACACATTGTGTAGATATAGTTATCAGGGAAACTGGAGGTCTCCCAGAGTTCCCATATCTCACTCAAGGAAGATATCACTAACTCTGGACCCTTTCTTGAGGCACTAGCTAATGGACAAAGAAAGAGAGAAAAAACTCACTAGAAACTTATTTAATACTCCGCCTGTGCTTCTCCAACCTTGTTTTCACTGAAGCCTGTTGTGTCAAAGCCTGCTACGCTTACCTAGGCCCACTCCAACAATAGACACTCCATTTACAGCTCTCTTCTTTTTACTCATAAGACAATAAGATATCGGTGCAGAATTAGGCCATCTGGCCCATCAAGTCTGCTCTGCCATTTCATCATGGCTGATCCATTTCCCTCTTAGGTTCTTTATTAGTCAAGGCATAAAAGGTAATGGGGTTAAGAGGGAAATGGATCAACCTCTGCCTGATCTCGAGTAACACTCAGTCCCAACAAGACTTGCTCTTTTCAAATGGCTCCTGCCCTGCATCGATGTGTCTCTCTCTCACTCATTACTTCAAATTATGGCTCACTCCTGATCAGATGTGTTCTTTTCAAATGGCTCTCACCCTGCAACAATATCGTTCTCTCACTCACTACTTTAAATTCCCTCTCAAGATAAGTGTGTCACAGTAGAGACAGCCTGGACACAGCAGTGCACTGAATGATTAGGGCTGTTCATCCCATCCCAGGGCTGACTGCAGTGAGGTGATGATGTGACTGAACTGTACTGAATGGTTTTAGGCAGTTTTTATATTGATTGCTGTCACACTCGGGTTTGTACAGTTTGACATCAGTCAGTATTAATGCTCCTATGAGATCAAATAATTGACTTATGAGCCTGGGCATATCACAACAGGTTTGACAGCGGAGAGGTCTTGACCTCCCCACAGGAGACTGCACTATTCTTTTGCTTGAAGCCTTTGAATGTTTACCTATTCACTCGCTGGACAAATGGTGGGAAATGGCTTTCAAATATTAAAGAGTGACTTCACTTGGTGAGTGGCCGATTGTCTAAGATCCATGTACCTCTGTTACGATAAGGAGGTATTTGTAGGAAGTAATAAATCTTGGGTTATCTGACTGCTAATAATAGTTCTTCAACTTGTAAACCCTGTCCTGAACAGCATGTGTAGTTTACCATCTGAACTATAGACAGCGGAAGAAGTGGCATCAGGCATAATACTCTCAATAGTGCACTAAAAAAACTCTTTCTGAATTATATCTGCAGGGTATCTTTCCGCTACAAGTAAATTTATGCAGCAAGTTATCTTCTGTTGGGAGAATAAATCAGAAAGGTGGTGAGCAGTGGTCACCAGACCACAGAACATTTTACAGCCAATGCTTCAGCCCTCCTTCTCTCTCTCGTATACAGTAAGCTGTATAACTTCATCATCTCAGACTAAAGAAGAAAGTAGTGTGAACTGAAGCCTGCTGCAAAAAGATAGAAGAGGGGAAGTAAGTATGAGAGAATGGTGTAGAAAAGGGATATAATCAGTGAAGGCACATTCTTCGGGACGCCACTCTAAAACTTCAGCAATTCCTTTCTCACGACAGGTGCTCCTCAAGCTGTTGCATTCCCCCAGATTCCAGCACCTACGATCTCTTGTGTCTCTGGAGGCAAATCTCCTAGACCAATGGGTGTCAGGATGTTGCAGGGTGGAGAGATAGAGGCATGGTAAAAGAGGTCACAGTTGACAGAATGTGACACTGAAGGGTAAAGCCAGAAGGCTAGAAGGTGCGGAGCCAAGTGGGTTCAAAGAGTAAGGTTTGAGTGGAATGATTTACAGATATTGGGAGATGGATACACCTCGGAAGGGCTTTTCAAAAAAGAAATTAAATGTCAGTGACAAAGGGCTCATAAGCCATTGCATGGAAGCTTCGAATAAAGCAGTGGGTGATGGGGAGGAAATGGCAAAGAGATTAGAATGAGCTGAGATTTATAGAGAGCTAAGGTCCAGACATAGGGCAGAAGACCTCATAATTGCAGAGACATGGATGCAGATTGATTGTCCAGAGCAGCTTTGGGTAACAACACAAAGGGTCAAGGGAAGGATGCAGTGTAATGACACTCTCTTATGTGCACCACAGTGTGCAGTTTTCCCTAACTGTCTGGTCTTTTTTAACCTAAAAGCACTTCTAATATTAGAAAGATGTTGTGTTTAAGTGGCAAGCCTTGAAACTAAAATAATAAATTTGCACTAGACTGGGAAATTCAAAACTACTTTTCTTTAAGGCTCTTTGTAACTTTTATACATCAGGCAGTGTTGGAGAATTATTCATTTTGATTGAAAGAACAAAAATAATTTTTCCTTGGAATTTATTGTCGATCAAGATCACTAAATGAGCAATCCAACAGCTGTAAACCTAAAGGACATCATCTGACCATACTGCTACCTTGACCGTACCTCTTCTCACCTTGTCTCTTGCAAGGATGCTATTCCCCTCTCTCCGTTCCTTTATTGCTACCATATCCATTCTCATGCAGAGGCTTTCCACTCCAGGATCTCTTTTTTCAGAAAACTGTGTCTCCCCTCCACTGCATCTCCTCCATTTCACGCACATTTTCCCTCACTCCGCCATCTATGTAATAGGGTTAGGGTCGCCTTGTCCACACCCATTGGTCTCTGCTTCCAACACATCATTCTTGTCGACTTCCACCATCTCCAATGGCTTCACACCAACATGCATATCTTCTCCTCCCCCTCCACTTTCTGCAGGAATTGCTTTCTCCATCACTCCCTTGTCTGCCCATCCCTCTCCACCGATCACCCTCCACACACTTATCCCTATAACTGTCACAAATGTTACACCTACCCCCACAACTCTTCTGTCACCAGCATTTAGAGCCCAATGCTGTTCTTCCAAGGGAGGCAGTCCTTTACATGTGAACCTACCAGTGTCACTTATTAAATCTGGTGCTCCCATTGTGGCCTTGTCTACATCTGCGAAACCTGATGAAGAATGGGGAATCACTTCACTGAGTACATTTCCTCTGTCTGCCATAACAGCCAGGATCTCCTGGTGACCAGTCATTTGAATTCCAATTCCCATTCCCATGCTGACCTCCCCTACTGCTGCATTGAGCCTACATGCAGAATACAGAAACACGTAATATTCCATTTTGGCATCAACATCAATATTTTCAATACCTGGTAATCACTCCTCTCTGTTTCACTCACCACCTCCTTTTTACTTTCTTATTTCTGAGAACCCTTCACTCGTCTTTCCCCCACATGCCCATCACCTACACATCCCTCCCTTTTAACATAGAAACATAGAAAACCTACAGCACAACACAGGCCCTTCAATCCACAAAGTTGTGCCAAACATGTCCTCACCTTAGAAATTACTAGGCTTAGCTATAGCCCTCCATTTTACTTAGCTCCATGTACCTATCTAAAAGCCTTTTCAAAGACCCTATCGTATCCGCCTCCACCACAGTTGCCGGCAGCCCATTCCACCCACTCACCACTCTCTGAGAAAAAAACTGACCCCTGACATCTCCTCTGTACCTACTCCCCAGCACCTTAAACCTGTGTCCTCTTCTGGCAACCATTTCAGCCCTGGGAAAAAGCCTCTGACTATCCACACAATCAATGCCTCTTATCACCTTGTACACCTCTATCAGGTCACCTCTCATCCTCCTTCACTCCAAGGAGGAAAGGCCGAGTTTACTCAACCCATTTTCATAAGGCATGCTCCCTAATCCAGGCAATATCCTTGTAAATCTCCTCTACACCCTTTCTATGGCTTCCATATCCTTTCTGTAGTGAGGCGAATGGAACTGCTGAGCACAGTACTCCAAATGGGGTCTGACCAGGGTACTATATAGCTGCAACATTTCCTCTCGGCTCCTAAATTCAATTCCAGGATTGATGAAGGCCAATACACCGTATGCCTTCTTAACCACAGAGTCAACCTGCGCAGCTGCTTTGAGCATCCTATGGACTCGGACCCCAATATCCCTCTGATCCTCCACACTGCCAAGTGTCCTACCATTAATACTATATTCTGCCAGCATATTTGACCAACCAAAATGAACCACCTCACGTTTATTTGGGTTGAACTCCATCTGCCACTTCTCAGCCCAGTTTTGCATCCTATCAATGTCCCCACAGACTTCCATTCTCTTCCCAGCTTCACACATAATTCCTATTTCCTCTTCTTCCCCCATCTATCTTCCCTTTCTCACCAGGATTCTTCTATCACCAACCAATGTCCTCCTTCCCCAACGCCCTATTATTTTATTCTGGCTTTTACCCCCTTACTTTCCAATCCTAATGTAGAGTCAAGGTGCAAAATGTCGACTGTCCTTTTTCCTTCATGGATGCTACTGCTGCTAAGTTCCTTTAGCATTTTATTTATATCCACATTTTATGCATCTGCAGTCTTGCATGCGCTACTATATCTCATTTAGTCTTACCTTAAAAGAGATATTCGCTTTCTTCTGCCCATCCCCACCTTTTCTGGTAGTGAAAATACTTATTTTCGCTCTTTGCTTTTACAAATTAATGATCTTGGACATGAAATATTAACTGTTTATTTTTCTATCCACTCTGTCAGATCTGCTGAATGTTTCTGGTATTCCTTTTTCAATACCTTAGCTGTAATTTTGTTCTCAAGCTCAATCCCTCTGAAGTAAAGTAATCCTTTCCATGCTGCGCCCTATTTCTGGTAATGCAACCAAGGACAGATTTAATCCCAAACAAGAGAAAGTCTGCAGATGCTGGAAATCCAAGCAACACACACAAAATGCTGGAGGAGCTCAGCAGGTCAGGCAGCATCTATGGAAAAGAGTGCAGTCGATGTTTCGGGCCAAATCCCTTTGGCAGGACAGGAGATTTAACCCCAGTGCTTTGAAATGCTGGAGGTCTTCTGAATTCCCAAAAGTCATACAGCCAAGGACTTGAAGTAAAACTTTTCACACACATGCTAGCTAAGACAACAGAGATACTACATATATCAATGGGCACTGATGCCTTTAGTTCCCTGACTCCCACAATGAGTATGTCCTCTTCAAATGCATTAATATGGTTCTCCAAAATAATCAGGGTTGCCAGAAACATACAAAGCAATAATTTTGTTTTATGTTCCTTCACTGATGAATAAAATAGAGCATGACCTTTAAAGGCTTGCTGATAGGAACGGAGATTTGAATAATGAGATTTACTTCACAGTGACAGGTCGGCTGAAGGAAGCAGCAAGAGGCAGGTGGAGGGGAGAGAAGAAAAAAGGGACAAGTATTTCTGCAGTGTTTTAATGCTATAAAGCCAGGGCAGGGCTTCTGAAGAGTAGTTATTGTTTGTCCTGTAGGGAAAACAGCAGCTAATTTGCACACAGCACATATTGTAATGAAATATTGATTAGATAGCCTATCATAATAATGTTGGATGGGGGATAAATATCATCTGGGAAACTCAACAAATCCTCGTGATAACAATAAAGAAAAAGATGGCGAGTGGGAATCTGAAATAAAGGAAGAAAATGCTGGGAATATTCTGTGGGTCAGGAAGCATCTAATAAGCTGAATGGTTCCAGCAGAGAAAATCAGAGTTGAAGTTATCAACTCTTGTTGTCCTTTCTAAAGATATTGCCCGGCCTGCTGAGGAGTTTCCATTTCTCTTCATTTCTTCTCTGTGTAGTGACAGCAGCTCTCTACTATATCCGGATTTTGGGTGAATGTGGCCTTTGTCTAAATGTTGGGACCTCCAATAGCTTGGCACACCCTCACAACTGAGAAAGAACTGCTGATGCCAGAAATTTGAAATAAAGTCAAATATACTAGGATATTCAGCAAGGTGATCAGATGACGTGTCATTGACCCAAATATTCACTTTGTTTCTCTCTCCATAGATACTGTTTGACCTGCAGAATATTTCCCATATTTTGTGGTCTTATTCCCTCAGTGTCCCCTTGTAACAGAACGCTGGATAATGCACTGAATACTCCTGAGCTGTGACTGAGAGTTGAAAATGCGACTACTGAGTATGAATGACTTTGAAAGAAAATACCTCCTTGCAAAGGCCTTACCAAAATCCAGCATATCCCATAACAGTGGAATCTCTCAACAGCAAAGAACCACTTAAGTTACTTCTCAGTAACTTCATATACTACAAATTAATTGCATTCAGTCCTGATGAAGGATTTCAGATCAAAAACGTCAACTGCTCATTTTCCTCCATAGATGCTGCCTGCCCCTCCTGAGTTCCTTCAGCAGTTTTTGTATGTTGCTCCATTCCAGGATCTTTCTAGTGTCTTCATTATATTTTATGACCATAAGACATTGAGCAGAATTAGGTCATTCAGCCCATTGAGTCTGCCCTGCCATTCTATCGTGGCTGGCTTATGATCCCGCTTAGCCCTGCTTCTCCCCGTAATCATTGATGCTATGACTAATCAAGAAACTCCACTTTAAATATACCTGATGACTTGGCCTCCGCAGCCATTTGTGGCAATGAATTCCACAGATTCACCACCCTCTGGCGAAAGAAATTCCTCCTCATCTCTTTTCTAAATGGACGTTGCCCTATTCTGGTCCTGTGCCCTCTGGTGGTAAATTCCATTCTCCCCCCCCCCCCCCCCCCACTATAGGAAACATCCTCTTCACATCCATTCGATCTAGGCCGTTCAATATTTGATAGGTTTCAATGAGATCCCCCTTCATGCTTCTGAACTTCAGCAAGTACAGGCCCAGAGCCTGTAAGGAACCATTCTCAAGAACGTCCTCTGCACCCTCTCTAATGCCAGCACATTTTTTCTACGGGGCCTAAAACTGCTCAAAATACTCCAAGTGTGGTCTTCCCAAAGCCTTATAAAGCCTCACAATTACAGCCTTGCTTTTCTATCATATTTTTTTACTGAGTTAAGTATTGTATGTAATTAGTTTTGCTACAACAAGTGTATGGGACATTGGAAAAAAAGTTGAATTTCCCCATGGGGATGAATAAAGTATCTATCTATCTATCTATCTATCTTCGTCCTCTCAAAAGGAATGCTAATATTGCATTTGCCTCCTTGCTACCAACTCAAGACTGCAAATTAATCTTTAGGAAACCCTGCACCTCTGATTTCTGAATTTTTTCCTTATTTAGAAAATAGCCTATACCTTTATTCCTTCTTGTGGTGAACTACATATACCTGTCTGGACACACCCCCTGCTGACTGCTCCTGTGGCTCCTCCCACAGACCCCGGTATAAAGGCGATTGAGGCCTGAGCCTGGCCTCATTCTCCAGGATGTAGTATGGTGGTCAACTACTGCTTGTTCTTTCTTCCAGTCAATAAAAGCCGATATCTCGCCTTTAAGTTTTAGAGAGAGTTATTGATGGTGCATCACTTCTACTAAAGTGCATGGCCATACTCTTCCCTACCCTGTGTTGCATCTGCAACTTGGCCTATTCTCCTAATCTAAGTACTTCTGCAGACTCACTGCTTCCTCAACACTACCTGCCTCTCCACTTATATTCCTATCATCTGCAAACTTGGCCACGCAGCCATTTTCTGTGACTTCCATTCAGAAAGGGTTTTATTTCAAATTATATAATGCTTTACATTTCAAATTGGCTGATACTAATTTTTTCCAGGTAATTTATTCAGGATCAATGAAAATCCTCATTAATATATTGTCTGTTGCACAAATATGTTAATTTTCATTCTAAATTTTTAAATATAAATTGTTCAAGTGAAAATTGCTGAAAACACCTTTCCAAATAGTTTCAACAAATTAGCTTTTTCACATCCAGGTTGCATGCAAACAAAATGGATGTCAGAAGATGCCATAGAGTCCCTTGACCTTGTTCTGCCCCTCCAGAAGATCAAGTTGATTCTGAATCACAGCTACTTTCCCTCTTACCCATTAGACCTTAATGCCCAAATATCCATCACTCCCAATATCTGAATCTTCATATGACTCTAGGGAAAAAAATTATAAAGATTCATAACATCTAGGTGACAAGATTCTCCGTACTTCCATCCTAAGAGGATAACAATGAGATGGAAATGGGACAAGTCATCCAGCTGATAACAGAAAATCTATTCATCAGCGGACAGGATCAATTTATCCACAGAACATGGGACTATTTTAAGGGGGAAACAAGAACTTTAACAACTCCACCAATAAAGCAGAAGAAGTTTTCCATAAAGACGCAAATAATAAGCATAAAATCCATCTCAGTTACTTACAAGGGTTCAGTCAGTCAGGAAAGGTACACCACCATCACCAATCTGACTCACAAAAGTGTTATTTCTAAATGCAGTATATCTTCACCCAATGTCTTTGAACTTTAGACTCTCTAGCCAGAAGTGGCAATCTACCCTTTCAGTAAAATGACTTAAATTCCATGATTTGGGACCAGACCGAGCCATAGGACAATGAAAAAAAAACTATAGTGGCTGAAAAAACTATGGCAAATGCTGGAACCAGCCAGCAGGTAAGGCAGTGTAAATTTTTCTTTCCACAGATGTTTGACGACTTACCAAGTGTTTCTAATGTTTTCTATTTTTATCTCCTCATTACAGCCTACTCGCCTCAAGAATCCCTTTGGGTGAATGTGTGCTGAGGCTTATTGATGAAAACTGTGCATAGTGCTTCTCCTGATGTGCTCCTGATGAAGGGTTTTGGCTCGAAACGTCGTCACTACCTCCTCCCATAGATGCTGTCTGGCCTGCTGAGTTCTGTCAGCATTTTGTGTTTTTATAGTGCTTCTCATGTCTTTTCGGCAAAAGGCCAAAATACGATTTACCTTCCCAGTTATTTATTATGCTTGCTGGTTAAACTTCTGTGTTTTACTTATAACAAACTTGGACTCCTCTGAATGAGAACATCATTTAGCTTCTCATTGGATGAACCACATTGAGGGTAAAATTCAATCTCAATGGGTTAACTCTAAACAATGGCCAATACAGCAACAAGCACACAAGCCGAGAACAAAACAAAGTGATGATTTTGTACTCAATTCATTTGTCTTGACTGAAGTCAAATTCCTCAGAGAATTTATTTTTATATTCTTCCAACCAAACCCAAGCTTTCCTTCATGAAACTCTGTCTGCTATTGCTTTCCCATTCACTTTGCCTATCCATATCAGTTTACAAATTCACAGGCACTTTCCCACCTAGCTCTGTATCATTCATAAATCTGAATATTTTAAACTTGGTTCCTTCATCTAAATTGGTAAGGTGGTAAGTACTTAAGGAGCCGATCCTGGTACAATTCCTCAATTCATTAACTGAAAACAACCCATTTATTCCTCCCCAGTTTGTTCTGTGCATTGAATCTGCTTATGTAGTAACTCTAACCTTATGGTTTTAGTTTGTGCAGTGTTTTGGGGGCATTTTCAAAGTGTCTTTATAATATCTAGATATACAATATCCATAGGTCTCCCTTTATCCTTCTTGATAGTGTAGCCACAAAAATCTCTATTAGAATTGTCCCTATTTATCAACTACACTGAATGTAACTGATGTCAGGTTAACTGACCTTCAATTCCCATTCTTTTCCCTCTTTCTGCTTTCTTGACTAGCAAATTTACATTTCCTTTCTTTCAGTGTCTGAAAACAATCTATATTACCGGAAATTTTGGATGATTACCACTAATGTATCCATCATCATCACAGCCATATCTTTTGGATCTTTATTTTGGAGGATTACTGGTGCAGAAAATTTACCAGAACTTTGCTTTATTTCTGCAGGTTTTTCTGTTTCCTAAGAGTAATTATTTTCAGCTCTTAACTGCCACAAGACAATTAGATCTGACTACTTCATTGAAATTATCTTCTACATTAAAGAAATACAATATAATTTTTATTTAATATCTCTGCCATTTATTAATTTTCCATTCTAATATTCTTGCCTTTATCTATTTATCTCTGAATGACACCTTCTTTTAAATTGGTTATACATTTTCTTTCATATATTGCTTGAATCAATTTATATTTTCTCTCTCAAACATTTATTTTTGCCCCTTTTCCTTGATCCAAAACTTTCCCGGCAACCATTATTCTTGGAAGTGATAAAAACATCTTCTTTTAATCTAATATTACCTCAGGTCAGAGATGAGTTACTTTCCTCAAAAAACTTTTATTTTTCACTGAAATATACAATAATAGAGGTTCAAAAAATATTCTTTCAAATACTTGCTATTGCTTCCCTTCTGATAATACAATACATTGCAAAAGTCTTAGGCCCATGTTAAAAAAATCTGTATAGTGAAGGTGCTTTCAAAAATTATGAAATAAAAAGTTTCTAATCATCAAAAAAGGGCTATAAATAGCAATCAATAGTAAAATAACTAAATTAAATCAACACTTGGTGTAAACAGCCTTTGGCTTTAAAACTGCATCAGTTCTCTTAGGTGCACTATTGTGCAGTTTTATAAGAAAACCATTTGTTCCAAGCATCTTTGAGAACATGCTACAGTTCCTCTGCAGACCTTGACTGCATCATTTGCTTCTGCCTCTCCAGGTAATCCCAGACAGCCCTGATAATTTTGAGATCAGGACTCTGTGGTGTCCATACCATCGGAAACCATATAAAAAATCTAGCCTGTCTAAGACTTTTTCACAGTACTGTATATATATATTTTTTAATTTGTTTATTTTTTAAAATTTTCATCCCAAACCTACAGTACCTTACTAAATTATTCATTATATCTATTGAAATGGCTTTTTCAAGTTCAAGACATTGTTCTATTTGTCCCCTTGCTGAATTTTAACAGTGTAAAGTTTTGACTATAAATGGTAATGCAGCTGACCTGGAAAGCAATTGAAAGTATTGTATAAAATGCAGTTTATAAAAATTACTTTTTTTTCAGGTACACTGGTTTCTGGAATATTGTTATATTTAACTGTCAAGCATGAGAAAATTGCAATTTTAAAAAATTATTTACAGAAACTGCATTAAAAATTGCTGGCTATAATTGAGGCAGTGTTTGACAATCTTTTCACCTTTCCCAGCCATACTTCCAACCACCTTCCCAAGCCCGCCCCTGGAATGTAGGAAATACTCAGACTTTGGTGATACTGGTAAATAAAATGAATGAATCAGAAAACAGCCCACAGGGTCTAAGAGGAAGGACTTCACATGGAAGATGCAGCTCCAATAATTAGCTGTTTTGTGGGTCTGTTGCTTCAGGTGAAAGCTTGACATCTGGAATGAGTCAAGAAGCCTCAGTAAAAAGATTCCCTCTATGAATATTGCACCTTCTTAAACCATGGCACCTGAACTGATAGCATGAACGTCAAGTTCTCTAACTTCCGGTAAGCATTCCCCTTTGTCCCTTATTTCCCATTACTCTACCATTCCCCTTCCCCACCCTTTCCTTCAGCTCATCGCCCATCCATTCCTCTCACCAGTTTCCCTCATCATCTCATTCCCTTTATTCCATAATCCACCGATCCCTCCTGGCAGATTCCATTTTCTTCAGCCCCTTGACACTTCCATCCTTTAATATCCTTATATAATTCCCGTTCTTAGTCATTCCCTCACCACCCCATCACTCCCTTCACCTGGACCAACTTATCACCTGCCACCCCTTCCACCCCCCGCCCACATTTGTACATTGCCTCTCTCCCTTCTTTAGTTTCAATCCTGATGAAGGATCTCAACCCAAAACATCGACTGCCCTCTTCCCTCCATAGATACTGTCTGACCTGCTGAGCTCCCCCCAGCTTTTTCTGTGTGTTAAACAACACCATGCCTGTTTAAAACAACACCTGATTTAAAAACTGCCTTACTTTTTCTATCTTCACCTCAGTGGTACAGAATATCACCATGGTGTGAAAAACATCTGTTTACTTAATGTTATCTTCATTATGCTGCTACTCCTTAAACACATTTCAACCCAAGGTAACTGATTTTTACAGCACTCCCACTTCATTCTGAGTTTGCGAGTCCTAAGCCAGCAATATTACTAATATCACCTATGACAGAAAACTGAATGAAAAAGGAAAAGTTGGAAACACTCAGAAGGTCAGCACAACCTGAGTATTTCCAACTGTTTTGTTGCCCGTATATTTCCTCCTATTAATTATCTGGAAATAGGACGGACGTTCATAATGATGGTGGAAGACTCAATGAAGTTTTTCGAGGATGTAACCAGGAAGTTTACATTCTTATTATCTGATTATTATCTGAACGGTATAGAGTTGGGTAAGGGAGTAATACAAAGAGATCTCGGAGTCCTTGTTCATCAGTCACTGAAGGTGAATGAGCAAGTGCAGCAGGCAGTGAAGAAGGCTAATGGAATGTTGGCCTTTATTACAAAGGGAATTGAGTACAAGAGCAAGGAAATCCTCTTGCATTTGTACAGAGCCCTGGTGAGACCACACCTGGAGTATTGTGTACAGTTTTGGTCTCCAGGGTTAAGGAAGGACATCCTGGCTGTAGAGGAAGTGCAGCGTAGATTCACGAGGTTAATTCCTGGGATGTCTGGACTGTCTTACGCAGAGAGGTTACAGAGACTGGGCTTGTACACGCTGGAATTAAGGAGATTGAGAGGGGATCTGATTGCAACATAAAAGATTGTTAAGGGATTGGACAAGATAGAGGCAGGAAATATGTTCCAGATGCTGGGAGAGTCCAGTACCAGAGGGCATGATTTGAGAATAAGGGGTAGGTCATTTAGGACAGAGTTAAGGAAAAACTTCTTCTCCCAGAGAGTTGTGGGGGTCTGGAATGCACTGCCTTGGAAGGTAGTGGAGGCCAATTCTCTGGATGCTTTCAAGAAGGAGCTAGATAGGTATCTTATGGATAGGGGAATCAAGGGATATGGGGACAAGGCAGGAACCGGGTATTGATAAGGAATTGATCAGCCATGATCTCAAAATGGCGGTGCAGGCTCGAAGGGCCGAATGGTCTACTTCTGCACCTATTGTCTATTGTCTATTGTCTATTGAAGGTTACATGATGTCATAGGTTACTAATAGTAAAAGGCACCTCCCCTGATAATCTTCTCCCCAAATATTCAACGATGTATGTACAGAATGATAAATTTGTCCAAACTCTAGAAAACTGGATGGTTTATATTGAGGATGTTTACTTAATGTGTGCAGGTAAGCTCTGGTAACAGATGGCACAAATATATGCCTCCCTAATCTCCATGTCCTTTGACTCTTTTGTAGACCAAAACTTTATCTTGTCCCTGAATAACTTCAAGCTCAACCTCCACACCCCTGTGGGGCAGATAATTCCAAACATTTACAACCCACTGAGGAAAACAGCTCCTGGAAATTGTCACATTAGATGGACAGCCCCTTATTTTGAAAACATGCCCTCTGTTTTTGATTCTCTCACTAGGAGAAATATTGTCTCATCATATATTTGACCGATTTTCCTATAGATTATGCCAAAATGTATCCTGATATTCAGGTTTAATTAATAACAAAAATCTATACTTCTATCTTTGTATTCCTTGGGTATATTCCAGATTCTGTGACAATACAGTGTAACCTGATCAAGCAGATCCTCTACTATTAATTATAGTTATGTTAAAATGATGAATCAGCATCACTATTGTTTCATTGTTGTACATTGCATCTGTCACTGTACACTGAAACACTGACTAAAAAGTTTCCTTCAAAGCTCTCCATTAAAATTGTAAGTTACTTCATTTTCTTATTCAGATATAATTTATTTTTCATAGAACCATTCTGCCCATCATAGCTAGTCTGGTTCTCTGAAGGAATTATCTATCCAATTATTTTCATTCCTTTGCTCTTTTCCCATCGCCCAGTGCACTTTCCCTTTTGAGCTTTTGTCTCATTTCCTTTTGAAATGTACTATTCAATAGGCTTGCAGACAGTACATGATGACCATAACAACCCAATGAATGAAAATAATTAAATTGATCATTGTATACTTTACAATGAAGGTCACTGTGTTATGCACAGATACAAGACTTCAATAACTCCAAATTGGTACGCATCAGTTAATGCCTGTTTTCGACTTTCTTTCTTGCAAAAATGTCAACAGCAATTTTGGATATACTCATTAATTTGATTTACCAAATGGCTTTGATTGACCATTTCCCAGATCCTAGCTTCTCTGACCTTGCAGATATTGCTTCCAAACTGAATCATCATTTTCTTTAATTGGTGTAGGCAGCGGTGGGAAACGTGCTCTAGTCCTTCTAAAACACAAAGGTCAGTTAATGATTTAATGATCTGTGCTTGCAAAAAGGTATGTTGAAAGCAGGGAATGGTCTTCCATTAGCTGATAAGATCCTTAATTCCTAAAGTCATATATCAGGCACTAACGATTACAAAATGGACACAAACATATTAGTGAATTAGAATATACCTTAAACTAGCTGGGAGGCAATTTGATGGGGAAGATAACAATCACTACAGAATCCTCCTCGGCTTCAAGTAAATTCAAACTGCATAAATGCTGTTTAAATATAAGCAACTAAATCTGGACTACATCTAGTCTACTAAGAAGGTTAAAGCACTAGAAATCATTTCCAATAATCATGACCCACAGAACATACTTTATAAGTGATACAGACTATCTTTTTCTTTCTCATGATTATTGACCTAAAACATTCACTTTCCCTCTCCACAGATGCTGCCTGATACATTGAGTCTCTCTAGCCTTCTCTGTTTTTTTTTGCATTTGTGTTTGTGAGTTTGGGAAGCTTCTCACTTTGATTGTAAACTACAATGTTGGAGAAGCTGGTATGTAAGACCGGCTGTTCCTTTCTTGGCCTTAAATTTGTATCTCGTTACTGCATCAATCAACATCCTAGTTACACAAGGATCAAAGTGTGAATGAACTGAGTAAATTCCTACACTTTGAGATATCATGTACCATTCAAACCATTATGAAAGCAACTTTCCCCAGCTTTAAATTTCTCGAACTGATGGAATGATTATGATGAATTTAATTTTTCAAAATTCCTAAGATCCGGAGAAGGTTCCAAATGATTGTTGGTAATTCTAACTGCATCTCTTTTACTCAACAAGGTATAGAAACAGAAAACACCAAACTAATGGGCAGTTATGTCACTGTCAGAATCTCAGAGGCTGTTATGGCAGCTCAGTTGAAGAAAATTGAGGTAATCAGGAAAAGTCCACGTCTTTATGAAAGTGATATCATGTTTAACCAAACTATTGGATTTCTTTGAGGAAATTACATGCATTTTGGATAAATAGGACCTAATAAAGCACTGTAGTTAAATATTCAGAATATATTTGATTAGGTGGCACATCAAAGGATATTGTGGAAGTTTACAGTGTAGGAGGCAACATTTTGGCATGGACTGAAGATTGGTGAACAGGAAACATATTGTAGGTATAAATGAATCATGTTCTGATTGACTAGATGTAACAACTCTCTGTCACGGTACTGGTACCCCAAGACTTTACAATTTATGTGAATAACTTGGATGAAGACAATGAATACACAATTTGATCATAACACAAAGATAGGTAGGAAAGTAAGCTGTTAAGAGAACATGGGGGGTGACAGAGCGACATAGATAAGTAAAAGAACAAAGATTGGAAAGAAGTGTGAGAAATCGTGAAATTGTGCATCTTTGCAGGAAGAATATATAATTTGCAAAGGTTTGCAAACTTCTTAGGTACAGAAGGATTGTGTATCTTGGTGTAAAAATTATAAAAGTTTTTTGTAGGTACACCATGTAAATGAACTAACTGCTGATTATAACTTTTAGCTAGGAGAATTGAAGACAAAAAATAGGGATATGCTTCAATTATATTGCACACTAGTGGGAAGCATCTGCTGTACTGTGTACACTATTGGTCTTTTCATTTCTGGAAGAGCTTCAAGGTACTGAAAACAGTTCAGAGAAGGTTTACTTAGAATGGGTGGATGAGCTTACGAAGAAAGGTTGGACAGGTTAGGCTGGAGTTTAGAGAAGTGAGAGGGGGCTTGATTGAAAAATGTAAGAATCTGATGGATTTTGACAGTGTGTGTGCATTTGGAGAGAATATTTTCTCTCAAGGGAGCGCACAAATAAAGGTTTCACTGTTTAAAAATAAGAAATACATGAAGCATTTTATTTTCCTTTAGACCTCTTCTTTTTAAAGAGTGGTGGAAGCAGAGTGGTTGAATATTTTTTGAGACAATGGTAAACAGATATTTGATAAACAAGCAGGCAAGCTTGCACTGGGTATATGGTGATACAGAAATAAGATTATGATCAAATCTGTCAATTTTTTATTAAATGGTGGGGCAGATTCAAGGGGCTCCTGCTCCTAAAGCGTGTCTCTATATACTTGTAATTGAAGCTAAAGGAAATCAAACATTCAGCATCAACAGTAGCCTTGTACTTTCCAGAAGTAGGTCTTCAACATTGGTTTCCTATATTGATAGAAAAACATCACTAGACATCAGTTTAAAGAGGCCCTCCATTATAAATGGCCTTTTGGTAATGATTCTCTTGAGCTGGCAAAGTCAGAAAAGCCCAAGCATTAACATTTTTCTGCATCAAGTTTTCAAGGACTTATGATTGCCTGTGTGAGCTTTGCTTTTTGTTTGTTAGGTTTACGTTCTTGACTATTGAAGCAGACAATAAGTTAAAAATTTCCTTCACCTTTCGTGTGCAGCGCATCTTTCAATCAATATTTCTGAACAGCACTCTGAACAAATCAAGCATCCAGCTGTGCACATGGAGAGAACTGATGAGACAACGCTGAGGAAGACATCAAATCTCTTTTGATATCTAAATGGGGCAAAGGCTTAAGTGTCCCTTCCAAATTCCAAAACCCCTCATGTTTCATTTTGAGGCAGAAAAGGAGCAGAGGAACAAAGGGATCAAAATAAAAGTTTTGCACCCTAAACCTTTTCAATCCAGCTCAAACACTGATTGCTCCACATTCCTTGTTTCTGATAAGGGTTCTTGTCTCAATTTATAACAAGAATCGCCTGTGTTAACTCTGAGAGAACACAGCAAGAAAAAAAAATTACATTGTACAACAACCAGTCTTGTTTTGAGAAACTGCTCACATTTATGAAGTCCTTGGTGCGGAAAGTCAGGCAGCAAATGACTGCATCAGATCTGGCACCAAAGGCCATTAATTTCATGTTATGTTTCCATGTGTTTGGGATTTATTAATTTAATTTTACACTGTTGAACAACAAGGTTGACACCCGTGTGCTCGGCAGGTCTGATCATGATCCGCGCCACAGACGCCATCATTAGCATGGTCTTAGAGATGCTGAGGCACAATTAATGCCTGGTTCATTTTTACAGCTGGTGAACTGCTCCATTAATTCACCAACGCCAGCATCAGTAATTGACTTCCCTGACATGATTTCTTTGTGAGCACTAGGGAGAAGGGGGAGGGAGCTACAAAGCTACTGGGTAGGGTGAGGAGATGGCAACAATATCAGTTACAGCTAACCAAAACATGGACTCAGCTGCTTACCGAGAGGATTACAGTGTGGCAGATCCCTCCGATCAAATTCCCCCTTACATGATGATTTTATTTGAAATTATTCAGGCCAGGGAAACTGCACTTATTTCCCATCTATGCAATAACATGACAGAACAGAACAGGAGCAGACCATTCACCCCCTCAACCTTCCTCCTTGCCCAATCTTCTCCCTCATCTCCACCATCCTGCATATCCCTTGATTCACTCAGCAATCAAACATATATCAATCTCTTACCTGAATATAGATTGAGACTTTCAAAGCTCTGCTGATGGGAATTCAAAAATATCACAATCTGTTGAGGAAAGGCACTTCTACTCATCTCTTACCTACATGCTGATCATTTATTCCAATTTAATTCTTCTGGTTTTGATTCATCTGAACCAGAATAAGCCTATAGAATACCAATCTCTACCTCAACCTCAATTCAGCAAGCCTTTGATCTTAAGACAGAGGGAAAGCAACAAAGAGTGATCCAAAATGTAAAGGAAATAAAGCAGAAGAAAAAAAGGTTTCCAATTGTGAGCACCTCAGAAAGAAGTCAGCTCAAGGGGGAAATCTGCAGGAATATTAAATGGTGTCATCAATATTTGATATTGCAGTGCTGTAATGAAGAACGATGGGAAACAGGGCCAGAGGATATAAATCTAAATTAGTTAAAAAAACAAATTAAAATAAATATTAGGAAGTGTGCCTTTACTTGGAAAATAACACGTGTGCAGAATAGTCTCAGTGACAAAGGCGAAACAATGCTAATCAAAAGCTGAACTGGAAAATTCAGCCCTGTTGAAGAAAGTGCTTATCAGCTCTCAGCAAGTAGAAGAATAGAAATGCCGCCATCTGCAGTTTTGATAAAATAAGGCATTTTTTAAGGGAAAACACAGTCATTTCCTCTAACTTGATCCACAGCTGGCTCTTCCTTGCTTTTGGAACATACAGGTGTACGAAACTGACAGGCAGGGGAAGACTGCCTGCTCCTACAACAATGTCTCACATTGTGATGGCCTGACTATCATTAAAGTCTTCTTCCACTGGCTTCCCTCACACCTTTCATGCATCCCCTTTAATGCTCATGCTTCTAAAGATCCATTTCTTTCCCTCTAAAATACATATATCTTATTGGTATGGCTGCATTAACAGTAGTTGGTACTTCCTGGAATTCTGGGTTCCCTTTTCCCTCCTGCACACCCCCTTCCCCTGTCCAGGTCCAAATCTCATCCTCTTCTGTGGAAAACCTAACAACTCTCTCACTATAAGTTGGATCTGAAGCTTTCTGTGAGGTGTACACGTTTGAAGGAGGGGCCAGTAACAAGCATGGAGGGGGTACAGAGATTGTCCAGGGATAAGTGCCACTGGGCTCTACAGTTGTCCACGGATGTGGTCAGAGCAACACCACAGATATCTAGAGACAGTGATCAGTAGCACTGTGCAGCTATAGTGGTCATAGACACACAACAACAGTCCACAGATAGGAACTCAGTGAAACTACAACTGTCCAGTAAAATTGGTCTAAGGACTGAGTTATGGAGAGAGGTTGAGCAGGTTGGGATTATTTTCATTGGAATGCTGGAGAATGGAGGGTAATCTTATAGAGGTGTATGAAATCACAAGGGGGATAGGTAGGGCCTGTCAGAAAACACTGTCTTTGTCCACAAGTTGAGAACTAAAAACCAGAAGGCAGAGATTTATGTGAAAGGAGAGAAATTTAATAGGAATCTGAAGAGCAAACTTTTTTTTAGTTGGCATACAGGGCAGAATAGGCCCTTCTGGCCCTTTGAGCCACACTATCCAGTGATACCCCGACTGAACCCTAGCCTAATCATGGGACAATACCTATTGACCAATTAACATACCTACTGTTAACTCTTTGGAATGTGGGAGGAAACTGGAGCACCTTGAGGAAACACGCACAGTCACGGGGAGAATATACAAACACTTTACAGGCAACAGCGGGAATTCACCCAGGGGTTTGCCAGAATATTGAATGACCAGACAGGGAAAATAGTTGAACCAGGTACATTGACAGCATTTAAAAGCTACTCAGATAGATAAATGAATAGGAAAGAGTCCAAGAGATATGGACCATATATGGGTAGATGGAACTAGCTTCGATAGGGATCTCGGTTGGCATAGGCTATTTGGTCTGGATTGCCCATTTCTGTGATGTATGACTCTATGACATTGGTTACAAAGCAGGTAAAGAACAGAACTCTGTAACTTATTAAAATACAAGGGCAGAAGAATGAATCAATTGCCTTGCAATCAATTCAGGTGCCCAGAATTACAAGCTCTATAATTGAAATCACCGTGACTCATGACAGTATAGGCAAGGATATGATTTACATCAATCATGCCTATACTGTCATTTCAATGTAAGTCCAATGAAAACTATGAGAACCAGTAGGAAAATGCACAAGCTGTTTCAAAGAAGCAATTGTCAACCTTCTGCCCTGCCAAAGCTTGGCTGGTTAGTCCATCCACAGCTTCACGCTCAATTTAGGAGTAGAAGAATACCATTCAGCTCTACAGGCCTATAAACAGCCATTCATTTAGATCCTGGTGAATCTGTCCCTCAACAAAATTTTCCTTCTTAATATCCGTAACGAACCAAAATATTTGCATCACAAAGCAGAACAAATCATATGCTGAAAATCTGAAATAAAAATAGAAAATGCTGGGATCAGCAAGTCGAGCAGCATCTGTGGAGAGAGAAATAGAGTTAATGTTTCAGTTTGACGAACTCTAATCAGACTTGGACAAAATTAGACAATAGGCAAGTTTTAGGTTGCAGAGATGTAAAGGAGGCTCTTTGTATCCCTTTGATTTTGCCCTGTTCTTATGAAGGATTATCAACCTAAAACATTGTTCACATCACAAAAATTTCTTGTAAAATTTAATTGCTCCAGTCTTCACAAAAAGCTTTTAGAAAAGAAAATTTCAGATTACCGCTAAACTTATTGTGAAAAAGTGCCTCCTATTTTCTTTCTAAATGGCTGTGCTCCTATTTTAAGATCAAATCCTTTTGTCGTTAAATCCTTCTCCACGTGACACAGTTACTCTCAATCACTCCCTTACACATCTTGAGTTTCTCCTTTAAGCTTCTGGAAGTCTTGGGTTAAGGCTCATTTTAATGACCCACCTTTGTTTACAATTTAACGCTTTAATCCTGGGAAAATTCTGCAAATCTAATTCCTTCCACTCAAATTAAATCCATCTTTCCTGTTAAACAGTAACTTTTGGATTAATAATTCTCCATAGATGATCTTCATTGGTTTAGGCATTCAAAATTGACTTAAATAAGGTGCTACACTCAAATCACACAGCAGCAGACATTCATATACTAGCACAGATTTGGTTATGTACCCAGTCACACATCTGGCAACATACTTGGTCACACATCTGATTACATACCCTATCACACATCAGTTACACACCTAATCACACATCCAACTACACAAATATACATCCATTTACACATTTAATGGCATATATTGTACACATCCAGTCACACATTCAGCATACACCCATTAACACCACCAGCTACATATCCAGCTTGGATCATGAGAGAAAAGGGGAAAGGGAAGTGAACAATGAGATAGAGAAAAAGCAAAATATTGACAACAGATTTTATAATTAATACCCCAACCCAGCAAAATTGGTGACTGCCATGTTCATTACAGGATAATACCATTCAATAACTATGTATAGAATATTATGAAGGCTCAAATATTAACCTTCTCAGGAAATAATACAGTTTTGCAAAGAGTTTACTGAGTTACGAGGAGGTCACATGGCTTTACTGAAATCAAATGATTCTTTTTCCAAGTTGATGCAAATGCAGTTCAAGAGGGAACGTGCATTTGCAAAGTGTTTTTATATTATCTGGAGATGTCACGGTGCTTCAAAGGTCACCACTACATCTGAGTCAGTCACAGTTCACTTGACAACTCCCACTTCTGAGTCAAAAGGTTGTGGGTTCAAGTTCAGTCCAAGCACAGAACTTCAGTCTGCCCTTCATGCCTTACCAATGGAGTGCCACATAGTGGGGACCACTGCAGTCCAAACAGGAAATTCAAACCTCACCAATCCCTTTAAAGAATACAAAAGATCTCCCTCGACCACCACACTTAGTTACTGAAAAATAGATAGGGGGTACTATCGCCAAAGCTTTGCCCAATGTATATTTCTTAATTGCCATCATAGAAGCAGATTTTTAATTTGTTAATGGCTTTGGGCTAAATACAAATAGCTTCTGCATTCCTATATTACAGAGCAGTAACAGTCTGAAACAAATACTTCATTACCTATACAATGTTCCGGGAGGACTGAGGTCAAAAGCACAAAAAGTAGAAGATGTCTCTTTCTGATTTGTCTAAGTTACGTACAATCCCACAAACAACAAAGACTTGAAAAGCAGGTCATTTGCAAATGTTGGTCAGGGCAACATGGAAAACTGCTCCGCTCTGCTCCTTAAAGAAAAACTGCCTGGAGCAATCTCACATTTACTGAAAAGGCAGGCATGCTGGTTTGCAACTCAAGTAAAAAATGGAAGGGTAAGATTTGTTCAAAATTACACGGGAGTACCAAACCACATTGTGCATGCCAGCCCTGCAAAAGGCACTTGTTCAATTTTAGCTGTTGGTATGTGTTATTATTCAAAATATTAGACATTGGGTTGGGCTGTGTAAGCATTTAGAAAGGTACTGGCATTTATAAGTCTTTATAGTCAGCAATTGACATCTACAGTGGCAGTCCTGATACTGACACTGAACGAACAATCCAGATATATCCAGGGTATGTAAGTCCAAAGGTAGGTAGACAATCTAAATATTTCTTGTGTTAAAGGGAAATAAAACTCTGTAACCATCACCAATCAGAGAGTTGGTTAGCACAGCTGATTCAGTAATATCCTCAAACTATTGACCTTATTCGCTCCAATTACACATAACTCCTATCCATAACAAAACAACCAGATTAGTTACAGTATATTAAGTAGGCAACAGGTCACCTTCACAGGGTGAAACTACCCACCTAGCTAGCCCTCACTTTGAGAATTAATTTTTGAATGTGCATATGTTATCGTTCATCTAAACTACAAGAGGTGCTACCTAATACCCCACAGTATTTTACTATCTAAGGAAGAGTGCTGTGAAGGTCAAAACAAAAATCCAGCACCAAACAGTGGTCTGCTGCATTTCAGTGAACCCCGCTCATTTATTGAGCTATCTATCTATTTATATATTTATTTATTTATTGAGATACTGTTCAGAATAGGCCTTTCCATCCCTTTGAGCCAGGCCAGACACAGGACAATTTATAGTGACCAAATAACCTATCAAGTGGTACATCTTTGGACTGTGAGGAGAAACTGGAGCAGCCTGAGAAAACCCACGCAGTCACAGGGAGAACGTACAAACTCCTTACAGACAGGTTGCTGGTACTCTAAAGTGCTGTGCTAACCACTATGCGACCGTGCCACCCTTTGATTCTGATAGATTAATCCAGGGAAGTGGTGTTGAATTAGAAGATTAGCCAAATTCTGTCCTAATGGTAAAGCATTCACAAGGGATTGAATGGCCTGCCCCTACGTATATATTTCTTAGAGCAAACACAAGGAAATCTGCAGATGCTGGAAATTCAAACAACAAAACTTCTTCAGTGTAGGCATCACTGGCAGAGGCTGCCTGGCCTGCTGTGTTCCACCAGCATTTTGTGTGTGTTGTTGTATATATTTCTTATGCTCTTTTGAGACCTGGACTGCAATTAGCAGGCACCTTAAGGTACTGCAATTACATAGCAACACACAAGATGATGGAAGTACAGTACTCAGTGAATGAGGCAACAGCTACAGAGGAAAGTTGATGTTTTGGGTCAAGAGCCTTCATGAGGATGGACAAGTAGGAAGGAGGTAGCCAGTATAAAAAAGTGAACTTTGAAGAAGATTTTCTACTCTCTCTCATGAGAGTTCTATGATATCCCCACAATGCTCCCCATCTGCATTTTCCATTTTAATGCAAACAAACCTCCAAATCAACTGGTGGGAAGAGCAACCCAACATCAATGCCTTCTCCTAGTCATTATCCCCCCTACTGAGGTGGTGCTCCTCATGTCTGTAATGGATTTTGTTGAAGTAGTGTAGACGGAGAGGATAGGCTAGGAGTGGGATGGAGAATATAAGTGACAGATGCCTGGAAACAGAATGATTATCCCCCACATTTCCTGTTTCAATAATAAAGTTATCTTTTCACTCTTCGATTATGATTCTGCATTTGAGTGGCATTTGTAATTTTTCTGCCTATTAATACTTTTCCATACAAAGCTCAAAGTTTCAATAGAAAACATCAGAATGCCCAATTTAGCCTCTGATACTAGCCATTTCACCATTCATAACTTGCATAACGATCTGTCAACAAGTTACACGTGTTAACAGATGGAGAGGAAGATGGCCAGGAATGACTGTCTCAAACACACATGATACAAGGCGACTTCATAGTCAGTTTACTGCCATACATATGCAAGAGGTGTTCTTTTCTGTAAGAATGTTCCATCCATCTATCATTGTCACCATGGGAGTGAGAAGGACTCTAACAGCTCAGCAGGGTCAGTACTAAAGAACCATGTGCCAGCTCACTTGGCACAATGTTTGAAATTATCACATTAGGCATTTAACTTCCACAAATATGGGTTAGATCAATTAGAACGACTTCCACAGGATCAAAATGAACCAAGATTTTAAAAAGTAACAAATCACATACTATGGATGGCGGAAATCTGAAATGATTGGACAGAAATTCAACAGCCAGTTTGCACACTGCAAGTTTCCACAAATGACAAGGGTCTAATCAGCCAGGTAATCTGCTTTTTCAGAAGGTGATTGAGAGGTAAATACTGGAATCATGAAACCAAGGAGATCTTTCCTGGTCTTGTTCAATCCATTCCCTTTACAAGGAAGATGTGGTCATGGTTCAATACTTTATTATTTTTTTTTCCGACACAATAATAGTTTATTCCAGCATCTGCACAGATGATATCCAGATATGTCATAGGCAACTATACTTGTATTAGAATAATTCGGTACTAGTTGTGATTGTCAATCATTCATTCAATACTTTATTTGAAAGGCAGTTCAGTATATCCTTAGTAAGATACTAGTTTATCAGTTTGTGTAACATCTTCAGATCTATGGATTGATGTTTGTTTTCACAACCTTCTGACCAGGAGAAAGAGTGCTATCGGAGACAGATTCTGTGAGGTTTTGATTGTATGAGGATTGTTTTTAAAAATGTCAACCATTCTTAAATAAGGATTTTCTTAAGTATTATAGAAGAATTCTGCTTGCAGAGCTTGTGTCAGTACACGGCACAAGGTAAGTACAGTTGTAGAAATGAGGTGAAGTAAATTGGCTTAGTTTAAGCCCATCACTTCTGCTGGGGCATAAACCACTGACAGCAGCTCGACAGAGTCCTCTGTCTGGGCCAGTCTTTCAAGTTATCCCATGTGTCGCCATGTTTTCCTTCCTCTCCCAGGGATGAGGTCTTTGGAGCTTCTGTTGGTATTTCTGTAGCACTGGGTTTTTACAGGATGGGGTTGCTAGCCCCCATGCCCAACCCTCCTCCTTTCGCAGCCGGGCTTGGGACCGTCCATGGCGGAGTTAAAGCAAATTGGCCTCCACCCAAAAAAAAACATAAGTCTGTTGCAAAATGACAGAAAAGATACAGAAAATGCAGGAAGTAGACAGAAGTTCAAACAATATTGTTAAGAAAGATGCAGTCAGTGTTTCGGGTCAATGGCTTTGCATCAATACTGAGAATAGTTAGATCACAAGCCTGGTTTAAGGGATGACACAAGAGTTCACAGCTCCAGAGAGTCAGATTCAAACCAGATCTTGGATGCTGTCTGTATGACATGTGCATATTTCCTTTATTTTCACCACCCCTTCCTCTCTTCTGCAGCATAAAATTGGTTTCATTTCTAAATTTTCTTTTTTTCTGATCAAAGGTCCTGCTCTATGTCCCTGTTCACAGATAATGTTTGACCTCCAGATTATATCCAACAAAGCATGGCAGGGAGCTCAATCTCATGTGTTGAGCAGCCTGAAATAAGCAAGAGATCCAGGGTGCTCATTGCAGCCTGGACAGGCACAGTCGTGCAACTTGAAGTTAGGGATCTCTTCCTTAAGATAAAAAATCAGGTCCTCTAAAGCTGTAACGTACAATCTATTGGAGGAACTCAGAGGGTTGAGCAGCAGCTGTGGGGGGATAAGAATTGTCATTGCTCTGGGTAAAACCTCTGCATCCAGACTGATAGTGGAGAGGGAAGAGAGCTGGTATAAGAGGAGCGAGAGAGGAATGAGACAAGTGATAGATAGATGGAGAAGGGATGAAGGATGATGGGCAGGAGCAGTCAACTGGGGGGGAGGGATGGAGTTGGGAGACAGAGGAAGGTGAGTGAGGTATTGATGAAGTATTTTTGGGGGGGCGGGGTTGTGACACCCATCGAGGATCAGATAGATTATTGCAGATATATTTTATGCATCTGATTTAGCAACTGGTGAGATACCAGAAAAATGGAGGATAGTTAATGGTGTTTCCTATTTCAAGGGAAATTAAGTCAGGAAAAATAAGTCAGAAATCTACAGACTCAGATGAATCTGAGGTTAATTGAAGAAGATTATTGGAAAACATTCTAAGAGAAAGCATTTATGTTGGAAAGGCAGGGACTGCTTGGAAGGAGTGAATATTGTTTTGTGCAAGACAAAACATGCCTCATAAACCTGTTGAGCTTTTTGAGAGACTAATTAAGAAACCTGAATGAGGAGCACAGTAAATGTGGGTTACATGGACTTTAGCAAGGTTTATAACAAAGTTCTGCATGGTAGACTGGATCCTAAATTGTCTTGCTGACAGGAGGCAGACTGAAATGTTTGAACATTAAAACTTTTTCAGGCTGGAAGTCCGTGACTAGTGGTTTCTGTCAAAGATCAAGTCCTAAATCTTTATCGGTGGTCATGTTCCTGCTTCCTAAGGAGGGTAAAAAATTGACATGTCCTCTTTTGACTTTCACCAATGTTTAATTGATGCACTATAGGAAGCATCCGGTCTGTATACTCTACTTACATCATAGCCTGATATGGCAAATGCTCTGCCCATGATTGCAAGAAACTGTAAAGAGTTGTGGATACAGCTTAGCACTTTATGGAAACCAGCCTCCTCCCAGCCCCTCACCCCATGAATTCTGTCTATACGGAACTATGGAAAGATCCGAGGCGGAATTGGAATACACTCCGATTTGTATGCACTAGCTTATGAAAATATTGGAATTAATAGGACATGGATGTTGTACAAGATAGTGTGATTAAGTACATGTTAATGCTAGAATGTACGATGAATGAATATACTTGGACACACACACACACACACACACACACACACACACACACACACACACACACACACACACACACACACACACACACACACACACACACACACACACACACACACACACACACACTTTATGACATGTGTGAGTGAGGATAAACCTGACTCTGATATGAGTCTCTATTGTGAACTGAGAGTGAGAAGAGGGCAGGAGAAGGGGAATCATGGTTGGGAAAAGGGGAAGGGAGAGAGGAGAGAGCAGGAAGCATCAGAGAGACATTCTGTATGACTAATAAACCAACTATATGCAGTCAAGTGACCTTGCATGGTGTCTCAGGGTAGAGTGAGTCTGCACCTGTGCCACCCTTCACCCTGGCGCTCCTTCTCTGCCCCCTGTCCCACACCACAGCATTCCACCCTTGCCATTCCCAACATCATTTGCTCCCACCAGATTTAGAAACTTGCTCTCTGCTTATGGTCTGTCTAGACCATTGAAAGGTCTAGACAGAGTGGATGTGGAAAGGATATGTCCTATAGTGCGTGAGCTTAGAACCAGAGGCCAAGCCATTGAGTATATTTAAAGCGGAGTTTGATAGGTTCTTGGGTCTAGTTGTTAAAGGATGATGGTTTCCCTCAACCATCAGGCTCTTGAACCAGTGAGGATAACTTCACTCAACTTCACTCACTCCAACACTGAACTGTTCGCACAACCTGTGGAGTCAGTTTCAAGGGGTCTTCATATCATGTCCTTGATATTTATTGTTTCTGTAATTATTATTATTATTATTATTCCCTCTTTCTTTTATTCTTTTGTATTTGAGCAGTTTGTTTTCTTTTGCACACTGGTGGCTTGTCTGTCCTGTTGGGAGCAGTCTTTCATTGATTCTATTATTTTTCTTGGCTTTACTGAGTATGCCCGCATGAAAATGAATCTCAGGGTTGTATATAACGACATATATCAACTTTGATCATAAATTTACTTTGAAGTTTTAATTGGTCAGGGCGTCAAAGATTCCCTGGCTCTAACCTCGGCTCCCGAATGGACAGACTCATGTCTGCCCCTCCCAGGTCATGTCATGTGAAACAACAAGGGCGTCAAGGGTTACGGGGAGAAGGCAGGATAATGGGGTTGAGAGAGAGATAATGAATCGGCCATGATGGAGTGGAGAGCAGACTCAATGGGCCGAGAGGCCTAATTCTATTTCTTTGTCTTATGGCCGTGTGGTCTAGAACCATTTTTAATATGTTCTATGTTCTAAGTCCTATGTTCTACTTTAAGAAACGTTTAGATAGGCATATGAATGAGAGGGAAATGGAAGGATATGGACATTGCATAGGCAGAAAAGATTAGCTTATTAGCCATTTGACTGTTACTTTAATTGGTTTGGCACAACATTATGGGTCGATGCACTTGTTCCCATGCTGTACTGATCTATGTTCTACTGTGTTCACCAGAGTGTGGTTGAAACATAGAACCCTGCCTGAGAGAGTGGTGGAGGCAGAATCTCTTAAAATATTTTATAAGTATCTAGATGAGCGCTTAAAAAGCCAACACACAGTAAACTAAAAACCAGGTGCTGTATAATGCAATTAATATTCACAGTGTTTTTGTTTTCCTAATGTAAAATTGAGTTTGGGGTGGAGTGGGAAGTGTTTGCAAGCTATCCAGACAAAGCAAATGACTCTCAGAAAGTAGAGCGAGAGTTCATTGTGATTACCGTCCACACCCACTACTTACCGGTAATACATATCTGAATGCAACAAAAACTCCAGCTAATAGAAATCGAAAATAAAATACAATATCTTGGAAACACTCAGCCATGAAAGGAGAAATAGAGTTAAAATTTCTGTTTGAAGAACCTTCATTACTGTGTCAGTTGGAAGACAGAGTGAGCAAGGACATGCCATTCACCAAACGGCCTTTACCAGAGAATTTTCAGTGGCATCACAGGCCACTAAAGCCAACATTTTGGAAGTTTCAGCATAGATGCTGGTACCTGAAGCAACAAAGATATCTGTTGGAGAAATTCAATCGATCAGGCAGAGCAGGACCTAGTGTAGGGTTTCACTGAGGGAGATAAACTGCACAGGCAATGAGGAATCTTTGATAGGAAGGTGACATTCATAAGAAGCCTGCTAAATTGTAATCACCAACATAGTAATGAGCCTCTCCACACACCAAACCTAAACACCAACATAGGTCATCAAAGAGGAAGGGTCTCAGCCTGAAACGCTGACTGTTTATTCATTTCCACTGCCTGACCTGCTGAGTTCCTCCGGCATTTTGTGTGTGTTGTACAGGTCATCAGAATTAGCTGAGACATAACAATAACCTCACCCCTGCGTTTCTGGGCACTGATCACAACAAACTGATGAATCAATGAATCAATCCCTGATCCATGAACTGAAAGAGTTTGCTATGATATTTTCCCGTGGTCTGCAGCTCACCTTGATGTTCCCTTAAGAACATAAAGTTATTTTTTCTGCATTCAGGCTGCTTCAGAAGCATGCGTTGCGCAGGTGGGGGAGAATCGCTGAAATTTTGGGTGAGGTGGAGCCACTTCATCAGGACTGCCAGGTTGGTTGCATGTAACCATTAGTTGCCAAGTAGCTTTAACATGACAGTTCCTGTCACTCTCATTCAAATTCCTATTTGATAACCCCTGTTAATGCTTTTCCAACCCTCAGTCTCTTTAACTTATTCCACCCAAATCTTCCTCCTTGTATCCAGTGGACCTGACACTTTACAGCTTCCTGGCTTTCCCCTTCAGTGTTCACATTCCATCAACGGTAACCACTTTTCTCATCCCTTCACCTCTCCTCCCTGTACACCCCATGGCCCAAGCAACCCCAAAAATCTGAGCCCCTGTACTTCCATCTGGCACATCCCAAATGCAGGGTTTCACCCTAAAACATTGACAATTCCTTTCCTCCCTCAAATCTGCTCATCCCACTGAGGTCCTCAAGCAGAATTTTTCTTGCTCCAGATTCCAGCATCTGCAGGCTCCTCCCTTCCTGCAATAGTTGACTGAATGGACATTCTCACAGCTGGAGGTGACACCTCTGCCTCAATGCATTCTGGCTGCTGGTATGACCCCACACACTCTTCTCAAATCCACACCACAGCAGTCATCCCATTGTCCCACCCTCCTACATCACACTGGTCCACTCAGATCTCAGATTCCTTGTTGACCAGGACTTCTTCTCTCCCCTGCAGCCTTTAAAGCTCCTGTAGCAACTATGGGTGTGACTACTCTTGGCTTATAAGGGGTCTGTATTTTTAAAGGAATGGGTCTCCTCAGGTCCCATTCAGCACAGTCAGAGTGTAAACCATCCAAGTACCTTTTCAAGAATTCTTTAGATCATCTTACGATTTTAGCCAAGGATACAACTGAGCATTACACAAATCCCAAACTGAAAGGGTGCAGTAGTGAGTATGCCCTTGCATTGTCACACTGTACACATTATAAGGTGCCTGTAAAGAAAAGGACAGCCCTTTAAATACTGTAATTTCTGGTTCTATTTCTATGGATGTCTACAGGAGAACTTTACACTGCAGGAAAGGAGTCAGGGAGAATGCAAGCCCTATAGATAACAGAGAAAATTAATTTCCCAACAAACCTAAAGACACGAAAATATCTGCAGAAAATTACTATGCTAACTTTCACTTTTTGGAGATGTTCAACCTAGGATTCTTATATTCTAGAATGGCAGCACAGACAATACACAATTGCCTAGCATTTGTACATAATTGGACACTCATAAACTAGTATAGTCTCAGTACCCACTAGATTAGTTTAAACATTCTTACACACTGTGATATACAGTGTTTGGATATTGGAACACACTCCGACTTGTATGCACTAGCTTATGAAAATATTGGAATCAATAGGACATAGATGTTGTACAAGATAGTGTGATTAAGTACACGTTAATGCTAGAATGTACGATGAATGAATATACTTGGACACAGTCACACACACACACACACACACACACCATTAATACACACTAGGAGAGCATCATTGTTTGTTCACACCTTTACATTCAACCATAATCTCAATATTAACACCCACAAAGAGAGCTCGTCTTTGTATGTACAATGACATTAATTGTGTTTGTACACTCTACAATCCACAAGTGATTATATGTACCATGTGACTCCACTGCAACAAGCTCATGATTATACAGTCTAGAACAATTTGACACTTTTACACAGTCGGAATTGTGCACAGATATTGTAATTGATAGGCAACACTCGCTTATTCACACTGGACTGATTATTCAAGTTGATAATACTTTTTGTACATACTAGAGCATGCACTGATTTTGTATGTACTTTGAGCTGCTGGGCGTTTTCTACACAGTGGGACTGCCTCACCGTTTTTTCATGGAGCTCTTGCATCCATGATTACTAAAGATACAGTAATTTTACTAAAAAGAATAGGTACATGTCCTGAAATAGGTGGGACCTATTTTTGGTGCAGTTTGTGTCAAACTGTGGCCCTCACAAAAAAATTACAAAATTAGTCAAAAGTTATTTTATAACCAGGAAGAGGATTTAAAACACACAGGAATTTTCATGGTAAAGAGTGTAAATGCAAGGGAAAGTGTCAAAGCAACTGTGAAGTGATTATAATATTCCATGAGAAAAAATCTGTACACTAGAGTTGGAGAAGCAATTGGCAGGAGATCTGCCAAGACTATCATAAGAGGATAAGAGGAGCCCAGCAGTAGGTGATCCCCATGGATTCCCCTCCCTTGGAGGAAAAACCCCTGAAAAAGGCAGCAATGTTGGAGGGAATGTTATGCTATCAAAGAGACCACTAGAAGTAGTTCTCCATCTTCCTTTCACATGGGGATACACATACATAGGGACACATACCTGTGAACACACAAACATATAGAGCCACAAACACACCATACCCAAACGAACATACCACACCACTCACATAAGCACAGAGTTCAGAACCATAAAGATTAAAGGAAATGTAAAGGTGTCTTACATTTAAGATTCATTAATATGATACAGGGTTACGTGGAGAGGAGATGGGAGGCTTCTTGAATGCAACGCATCACCAGGCTGGAGGAGATGAACTTTATCCTTATCGACAGTTTTGCAAGCCACCCTCTATGCAAGAAGGTTGCACTAAGTTTGCCAGGTTTGGTCATTATCCAGGCCTCAATGTGATCACCACATCTCTTTAAACTTACCAATATCATGCAAATTCATTTGCACGTATAGGTGACCTTTCATCTCCACCTCCATCTGGTATGGGAGCAGTCGAGCATCAGACCAGAGGTCCCTACAAATGACCGTGAGAACAGCTGAGAGGATCATTGGGATTTCCCTACCATCCATCAGGGACATGTATCAGGTGCACTGCGTACGCAGAGCCCTTAATATCATTATGGATCCCACCCGTCCATCCAGCATCCTCTTTAACTGTCTGCCACCAGGCAGGAAACTATGATGCATAAGTACAAGACTGGTTAGAATAAGAAGTTTCTTCCCCCAGGCCATTAGGCTTCTGAACTCCCTGTTGCATCGGATTGGAAGTGTCACCGGTTATTCTGTTCTGTTCTTTACAATATTTAATATTAATGCTCTTTATTTTGCTATTTATGTGTGATTCATCTGCAGATTTTATTCTTAACTTCATAAGTTGTCGTGTGCTACGTGTATTATGTGTACCACTGTGAACCACCTTGGTTCAAAGAAACATCGTCTCGTTTCTATATACATTACATGGTTGTATACATGTATATAGTTAAATGACAATAAACTTGACTTGACTTGACTTGACTTCAGTGTCCCAATCAGGGACATCTTTACAGCTCATCAGGACGATACCATCCTGGGCGATGAAGTTGGTGAGATGGGAAGGCATTTTCATTGGTGTTCTTGTTTATCTCCTGTTCCTGCTGGTGATCGGGATGTTGAATTGTTTGAATATTTATATTCAATAGGATTGCTACACTGGGGCAGTCACTGTGCAGGTGGACATTGTAACAGGCAGTGTTTGTACACACTAGAGTAACTGCAGTGTTCAGATCCATGGGAGCAGACTCAGTGTTTGGACAGTGTACTAAACATTTCTTTCTACTAGGCAATGGTTATGCAGATTGTAGAGCTCAGCACCGGTACATACTTTGTACTGCATTCACGTTGTGTACACACAAAGTTTGCACACACTTAGACACATTCAGATTGTGTACAATTTAGGAAAAAGACAAGCCTAGAAAGTCCTTATTTGCTTTGTACTTGCTCCAAAATACTTGGCTTAGCACATTAGCACTATTTTAAAATGTCATTAAGAGCCTGAGGTTTACAAGATGGTGACTTTGCTTGATGACACATTCAGACATGCTATTCCATTGATCTGCTGAAATTTAGGAAGCTATAGGTACTTAGACTCAAAGCTATGGTCTTGGAAGCCAACAACTAATAGGACAAAAGAAGGTGCATTATTCCAATTAATGGTATTCGCCCCTCTCCATATTGCCCTGTACCCCAACAACATATTCTCTCTTACACATGTTAATACTCCCCTTTGATATATTTACTATTAACCTACTCTCAGAGGTAAGTTACTGCAGCCAGCTTTTTGAATGTGAGAGGAAATAGTGTATACTTTTGTACTTCTTTTCACATGTTCAGTAAATCACCCCAGCCTTCTTTCCCAAAAGATTTTGGCCAAAGTTGTGAGTTTTTGTTTCCACAGTGAGGACCCAATTGACTGTCAGGGTTAAAAACAACAATGGCTTACCTTAAAGCACCAATGTACAGATATAACCCTATTTCTTAACATAGAATAGTCATCAGTAGAAGCTGGGATTCATGCTTGTATGTTACATGAACAGTGTATATGCCCTTATAGCAAGTCAGATATTCCCGAAGAAATCAGAGCATTAGGATATCCCTACATTCAGATATTACTCTAGTGATACACTGCCAGATGAAATGTTAGGAACTGAGCTACTGCCCAGGCAGAGCAATTGCTGCCTGAGTTCACAGCTGTCCACTGCTGGACAAGGCCAACAATTATTGCCCATCCGTAATTGATGCTGGCAAGATAGTACTCGGCCGCCATCTTAAAGAACTCCCTCCATAGCAGTCAGAGGGATTCTCAAAGAGATGAGGACTCTCAAAGTTAAAGACAAAGTGGAAAATGGAAGAGAGGAATGGGGAGAGAGTTTAGAGTCAGGAATAGGGTTTTGTCAATGGTATTATGGTTCCCTACACTATGAAGCAGCCTTTTTGGGGTATTTGCCCTGTCCTAGGATTTGACTAGCAGTGGGCCAATACCATAGAAAATAATTTGAGCCATATATCAAATTTTCCAGCCCAAACCCTGCAATCTTTAAAAGTGCTGCTCAACTGCAGAAGAACACATTTTTTGTCAACATGACAAGTTGAATCAAAATAAAACCATGTCTTTGTGGTAACCCTTTTAGCTTATTTCTTTGTAAGGAGTTTGAGGAGATTCAGTATGTCACAAAAGACGCTTACAAATTTTTAAGAGATTTATGGTGTAGAGCTTTCTGACAGGTTGTGTCACCGGTTGGTATGGAGGCTCCTATGCATAGGATTGCATGAGTCTGCAGAGGGTTTTAGACTCAGCCAGCTCCATCAAAGGCACAACCTTTCCTACCATTGAGGATATCAAATGGCAATGCCTCAAGAAAGCAGCATCCACCAACAAGCATTCTTACCGTTTGACACATCCCCTCTTCTGATTATGAGCAACGGGGAGAAGGTACAGGAGTCCGTAAACCACACTCAACAATTCAGAACAGCTTCTTCCCCTCCACAGTCAGTTTTCTGAATTGTCCATGAACCTTGTTATTCCTTATTTTTACACCTATTGTTGTATTTAAGAGTAATTTTGTCTTAACACTATCCAGCTGTTGCAAAGCAACAAACTTCATATAAATCAGTAATAATGAATCTGATTTTGATCCTGATTCATTCACATATGAGCACAACCTTGTATGCAGCATATTTGTACTCCTTTGAATCAACAAGGAACAACATAGATCATTATGTATATTTTGATTCAATTCCTATCAGTATGTCAGAGCTGTTCCTAATAACATCATCACGTGTTCAAAATCTGTGGGATGATTCAAGACAGGATGTGACCAGACCAGGTTTCCTCTGGGTTCTAGAAATGGCACAAAGAATTACAAATATGCAAAGTGTCCATAAAGCACTACTAATATATTTTTCTCTTATCTGGTTTCTGCAGCACAAGTACAGTATCAGTACAGTTTATGACAGATTAGGTCAAAGAGTGTATTATTATCTTTCGGTGCTATTAAAGCTGCACTGTGGCTCATTCAGACACTACTTTAGAATTCACATAAAGAGAGAGAACTGAAAATGCGAAGCTTATAAAGTATCATTGCTTGTTTTCCCTGTGTAACACTGCATTGAAACCAGTGTTTCAACATCACATCTCCAGATCTGCAGCTAGTTCTCACTGCTGTCAACAATCAGACGCCAGCTGTATCCTTTGCCACCAGTTCCTACAGGGATGTGGCACAGTACGAACAGCACAGTTCAGAGACTTCGGGGCTTTGATGCAAGAGCGTGAGCAGGGTGGGGCACATTCAGAACAATGGGAGCAGGGTAGAGTGTGCTCAGAATAATGGGAGAGGGTGGAATATTATTGCAATAATAAAAGGGGGGTTGAGAGGGTCAAGGACATTGAGCAGACTGGACAAGACAAATCAATCAGGAGAAAGTTCTAGATGCCAGGGCACTGAGGAGCACTTCCAGGAAGGACCACAGCCGTGCACTCCTGTGAAAAAGTTACCATGGTGGTGGCAGGTCTCTGGAAGAAACAGAGCAGCTTCAGCTGTGGGAAGGGTTAGGATGAAGGTAATTAACCAGTCACCACTCTGTCTATTCCTGTAGCTAAAATCAGGTGATGAAGTCTCTCTCCTTAGCTAGGGCATTTGGGTGACCTTCCTTATGTAGCAGAGAGCAAAGGACTTTGAAAAGTGACCAAGAGCAGTGATTTACAGTGATCCTGAGGCAGGAAGCTGAGAGTGACCGTACCCTTGACCTCCCTGGGCAAACAGTGAACAGTACAGGTGTGAGCCAGCATTTGAAATAACAAGATGCCACACATCTCAAGGAGGACCAAGAATTCAGATTGAGGGCTGACTTTTTATTATTCCAGTGGAACAGGACTGACTTTCTGAGAGTAAACAAAATCTGTCATGTTTTTTTAGAGCAGTGAAGTTGACAGTTCAATGCTTATCAACCTTTTGTATTGCGCTGCAAGTAATGTTATTTGAGGAAGGTTTACAATGAAGAAAAACTGTCAAGGAAGAAGAAAAAAGTAAGCCTGAATGCCAGTTACTAGCAGGTACAAAGACACCCAGGAAACACGAGACGGCAGATACTCGAATCTGGAGCAACAAGCAATCTGCTGGAGGAACTCAACAGGTTGGGCTGAATCTGTCACAAATTCCTTTCCTTCGCCCAGATACTGCTCCACCCTCTGTGTTCATCCAGAAGATTGGTTGCTGTTAAGACACCCAGGTGTGGGTACATTGTCAAATAGTGGTACACCGGGCTAAGGTGGCTTCAGCTGCACTGAATTTGTACATGATATAATTGACAATCTTGCTCAGAGCAGAAAGATCACTAACTGCAACAGAATTTGTGTTTCTGCTCTCACAGAGGCTACCTCTATGTCATCAGATAACAGGACACATTCTGTTCACAATGAGTCACACTCACAAACACAGTTTGAACACGTGAAGACAGTTTTGTGCCTTCATATGCAGTGATTGAATGGAATCTTGGTAATGCTAAAACAAAACAACTTATAACAAATGCCATAGTTTTCCTCTAAAATTTTATGAAACTGATCAAAAGGAGGTGTGCAACCAGGAAGAAATATTAAATCTGACTTGCACAATCCCTGACATCACTCCACTGAGTTCAATTCAGCAGTCAATACTTAGTTGAATGGTAATCAGAGAAGGGTGTCAGTTCCTATGCACTCTCTACTGCGGCCACACTAGGGCAGAGAAAGGCTGCAGTGGGGAGGCACTGGCTCCCAGATTTGCAGAAGGGGACACTGAAGTGCTCGAAAGTGAGATCCACATTAGGAATGAGCAACAGAGGGGATGTGAGATCCAGCAGATTCACATTTTCTGAAGCAATGTGGCAAGAAATTTCGTAATCTCACAAGGTGTGTCAAGGTGACCTGAAACACTGCATATAAATAGTACTCACTTATGCAAGCACACTTGCACGCACACACATCTAAACGCACACGAATAATAAGGTGGGGTGACAGCAGTGTGGTCTGCAGGCAGCAGATAGGTACATCAACACTTACATTGGGGGGAGTCACCTGATGTTTCAGCACATCGATGTCCCCTCTCGCAGACAGTCATTCACCTCCCACCATTTCCTTCTGGGAGCATCTTCCATGACCTACAATCAGCCACCTTAGATGGCTCCAGCATTGGCACATCCAGAAGCCTCTGATGTGTCATCCGGGAGATCCGTGCAGATTTGAAACAAAAAAGAGCCGTCTCCTACTGAATGAAGCACAGCATCGGAGGAAGACTCTGGTAGCATTAGGCCATCAAAGGAGAGAAGCAACAACAGAATGTCTCGTTTACAAATGAAATGATTTTCAATAACGTATAATTTTGTTAGAAAGCAATGTCACCACACTAGCAACATTCTAATACATTTTCATCTGGAGGTCACAACATCTTTCAAAGTGCACAGATAATTCACACTGATGTAGCAGCTGCTCACATTGCTACAAGCCCAATAAAGCATTATTTAGTCAGGTTTCTAATTTCAGATTAACTGGTTTGTGTTCATTCTTGATCGCTGCTTGCCAGAGAGGATGTTTCTGTCATACAAAGGATTTCCTCACAGCAACACAGAACTGAAATGTGAAATAATTCAACCAATGCCATGTCTGTTCTCCTCTGCCTGGTCTACCCTTCCTATTCTTTGTTTTGTTATATAAACAAGCTCTGCAGAGCATTCCTTGTGAGCGTCTGAGGGATATGTGCAGACAGCACATTGAGATGAAACAACTGCGCTAAGGTCTGTGCTCTCCCAGGGCCTTTTCCTCTGTGCTGGAGTAATATCACAGCATTAAGCAGAGGTGACTTCTTGAGCAGAGTAGCATGACACTGCGGAAATCACATCCAATTATTACAAACACGCTCTGTCCATCCCCTGACGCTTCAACCATTCTTCCTTCTGGTGGTTGTTAGAATAATCTTCTGGCTCAATTGCTTAAAATGAACCTGGAGTTCTGTGAGGGATTTCTGTGCACTGAATGACAGTGATTTCATTCACTTGAAATGTTAGCCCCCTCAGTGCATCCTCTGACACATTCCCTGCCAAGCACATCATCACATTATGAAGTGTATTAACCTCAGCTATAGTAGCCTTGGTGGTGAGCATCCACCATCAAGGTACAACAGGAAGCCACAGCTTAGAAGCTTTACCTTAGGCTCCCTAATGAACCAGATTCGATTAGGAGCTTAAGGTAAAGGAACCCTTAAGAGTCGGTGATCATAATATGATAGAACTGTGGACCAATGAAGTGGGCTCCTAATAGGAGAGTGTATTTTTTTTGTGTGGAGCTCAGAGTATCATGACCAAGGTGCCATTCATTCAGAAATACAGGCTCCTTGTTGCCAACCATATAAATAATTGGAGTTGGTGTAAATTTACTGATGGATTAAAACCATACAGGTAGGCTTGCAAAGGAGCAGCTGAGTTACTAATATGCATCTCTGGGCTCTTGTTTTTTTCTAATTGGGGAACTGTGAAGGTGGAAACAATTGGAAGGCTCAATCTGCATGGGGACTCAGATTATGGAGAAGCTTAGAGATGTTGGTCTATAACGGAATCCCTCATTGTCCATCCACACAACAGCTCCCTCCTCCATCGAGCTAAAAGATGAATCCCACTTTATTGAGGTCAGAGACATGATGCCAGAGGGAATGCAAGCATAAGACCAGCAGGAATAAATGGAGCAGGGCGACAATGGAGGCCTTGAGGTGCAGACTATTTTCTAAATGGGGAGAAAATCAAAAACCAGAGGGGTAAATGGACTGAGAGTACGCATGCAAGATTCCCTGAAGGTTAACTTGCAGGTTGAGTCAGTGTCAAGGAATGCAAATGCAATGTTAGCATTAATTTCAAGGGGACTAGAATATAAGATTAAGAATGTAATGCTGAGGCTTTATAAGGCATTGGTCAGACTGCACAGGGAGTATTGTGAGCAGTTTTGGGCAACTTTGCTGAGAAAAGATGTATTGGCATTGGAGAGGGTCCAGAGTAGGTTTATGAGAATAATCCCAGGAATGAAAGAATTAATATATGAAGAGTGGTTGATGGCCTGTACTTGCTGGAGTTTAGAAGAATGGAATCTAACAAATATTGAAAGGCCTAGACAAAGTGGATGTGGAGAGGATTTTTCCTATAGTGTGTGAGTATAGGACCAAAGGGCACAGCCTCAGAATAGAAGGGCCTCCCTTTAGAACAGATATGAGGAAAAACTGGATAAGCTTAGAGCGTGGATCAGTACTTGGAGCTATGATGTTGTGGCCTTTACAGAGATTAGATGGCTCAAGGGCAGGAATACCTACTTAGAGTGCCAGGCTTTAGATGTTTCAGAAAGGACAGGGAGGGGAGCAAAAGAGGTGGAGGCATAGCACTGCTGATCAGAGATAGTGTCATGGCTGCAGAAAAGGAGGAAGTCATGGAGGGATTGTCTACTGAGTCTCTGTGGGCGAAAGTTAGAAACAGGAAGGGGTCAGTAACTCTACTGGGTATTTTTTATAGACCACCCAGTAGTAACAGGAATTCGAGGAGATAGGGAGACAGATTCTGGAAAGGTGTAATAATAACAGGGTTGTCAAGGTGAGAGATTTTAATTTCCCAAATATTGATTGGCATCTCCCTAGAGCAAGGGGTTTAAATGGGATGGAGTTTGTTAGGTGGTTGTAGATGGGTCATATTCTGCATGGAAGTTGGTGACCAGTGGTGTGCCTCAGGGATCTGTTCTGGGACCCCTACTCTTCATGTTTTTTATAAATGACCTGGATGAGGAAGTGGAGGGATGGGTTAGTACATTTGCTGATGATACTAAGGTTGGGGGTGTTGTGGATAGTATGGAGGGCTGTCAGAGGTTACAGTGGGACATCAATAGGATACAAAACTGGGCTGAGATGTGGCAAATGGAGTTCAACTCAAATAAGTGTGATGTGGTTCATTTTGGTAGGTTAAATATGATGGCAGAATATACTATTAATGATAAGACTCTTGGCAGTGTGGAAGATCAGAGGGCTCTTGGGGTCCAAGTCCATAGGACACTCAAAGCTGCTGCGCAGGTTGACTCTGTGGTTAAGAAGGCATATAGGGCATTGGCCTTCATCAATCAAGGGATTGAGTTTAGGAGCCGAGAGGTAATGTTGCAGCTATATAGGACCCTGGTCAGACTCCACTTGGAGTACTGAGCTCAGTTCTGATCACCTCATTACAGGAAGGATGTTGAAACTATAAAAAGGGTGCAGAGGATATTTACAAGGATGTTGCCTGGATTGGAGAGCATGCCTTATGAGGATAGATTGAGTGAACTTGGCCCTTTCTCCTAAGAGGCAGAGGATGAGAGGTGACCTGATAGAGGCATATAAGATGATGAGAGGCGTTGATCGTGTGGGTAGTCAGAGGCTTTTTCCCAGAGCTGAAATGGCTAACGTTAGAGAGCACAGTTTTAAGGTGCTTGGTAGAGAGGGGTAAGTTTTTTTTTTGCAGAGAGTGGTGAGTGCGTGGAATGGGCTGCTGGCGGTGGTGGAGGCAGATACAATAGTGTCTTTTAAGGTACTCCTGGATAGGTACATGGAGCTTCAAAAAACAGAGGGCTATGGGTAACCCTAGGTAATGTCTAAAGTAAGTACATGTTCGGCACAGCTTTGTGGGCCGAAGGGCCTGTATTGTGCTGTAGGTTTTCTATGTTTCTATATTTCTATGTTTCTTTATCCAGATGGTGGTAACTCTATGGAATTCAGTCCCACAAACAGCTATGGAGGCCAAGTCCTTTAGTATATTTAAAGCTTCATTCATGAGGGCATCAAAGTTTACTGGGAAAGGTAGGAGAATGGGGTTGAGAGGGACAATGAATCAGCCATGATGGAATGGCAGAGCAAGCTTGATGGCCAGAATGGCCTAATTCTGCTCCTATGTCTTATGGCCTTATATTTTCATCCAAACTCAGTGACTTTATGGATTAGAGCTGCCGTAATATCAGCACAAACAGGGACAGACAGATCTATTTCACACACGGCAACAGCAGTTTACACATGGTGGCAAACAGTCTACAGTCAATGACACAGTTTTCTCACTGACATATGGTACACACACTGTGACATATAGTTTACATACAGTGAAATATATTTTGCTTACTGTGACATACATTCCGCACACTGTGACTTACAGATTACACACTGCAGGATAGTCTACATATTGTGACATATATTTCAGACTGTGACATAGAATTTACACACTGACAGAACAATCAGGTTTTATTAACCTTGCTCCCTTTCAATTTATGCTATTTAAAGAGCTAACAATCAAAATGTTCTGTTTATCCCCACTCTGATCCGTGACCTCCTGCGACCTCAGGCTTAGAGGCGTGCCTGGAATGCTTTGCCTGTGGAAATCACAGTCACTCCCTGTTTCTCAGCGTTGGAATTAATCCAGGCTACTGCTACACTTCAGTTTGCTGCTCAGTGTTGCATTAGGGAAGTCAGCTCCGTACTGAAAAGGAGGAGACTTCAGCCAGCAGAAGGTATAGAGTGGGCACCAGTGTTTGCCTGTCTTGCTGTATTTAGAGATTGCATAGGGAGGTCCCTTATCATTATAGTGAGATCCCTAATCATCAACCTCGGCAGAACCTGGCTAGATCCAGCTAAAGCCCCCTCACACAAAGTATATATTGTTCTTCATGTGTCCAGTTTGCTCTGAGCCCTTGGGAGAATTCTTTCACCTTCTTTCCATCTCTGCAACATCCATTCATTCAGTCACAACGCTCCCTTGTAGCTGGAAGTGTATTTCAGTTGAGTGGGCATGCTGGATGCTGAAATCGCCCCAGGTGTATTGAGATTTTTAAGAACCTGCAAGACCTCATTAGGTAATGTGATGCTGAGACAACAGTATTAATTTCAGTGCAGCTTTTCATAGGGAGACCAAAAAACACTCTTCTCACTTTATATTAAACTTTCTCAAAGAGCAGAAGGGGAGATAGTCCAAAAATTGTTCTGGAGTAATGACCAGGGCATCAATGTTTGTTCAAGCTATCCGAGACAGAGATGGTATATGGACACCAGACATGCTGCTGTTTAGACACTAGGACTGCCTCAGTCTTTGTACACTTCACATAGTCATCAGCACCTAAGCTCACTAACTGACCCTGTACCTGCTTGGACAAGGGCATACTAGTACAGCTTCATTATTTCCGCACAACAGGACAAATGTTGCATTTATTCAAACTAAGATAGATTCATCAACAAACAAGGGAACAATCAGAATCTGTATGTCCTAGAGCAGATACGGGGGTTTTGAACACACTGGTACACATGGACTTGGAAGCTTCAGTGCAAGCACATATTGAAAGAATCACAAGGAGGTGGAGGTGCAACCTTGCTTGCCTAACTACCCCGGCTTGACCTGATCTCTGATGCTGCCTCTGTCGAGTTCACACATGCTTTCCCTGTGATCATGTGGGTTTCACCCAGATATACTGGTTTCCTTCCACATTCAAAGACATCAGATGCTTAAACAGACCTCTTATATGATAAAGCTGAACTCTTGATCTCTCAATCTAATTCATATATGGATACTTGTATATGGAGGAACCAATCGAGACGGCATGCAAACAGAAACTTTTCACTGTATCTCAATATATAGTACGTGCCCGTAATAAACCACTTACCAGTAACCAATTACAGACTGGTAGATTAATTGGCCACTGTAGATTATCCCAAGTTTAGTGACAAGAGATTCAGGGGAGTCGATAGCCTTGTGAGAGACAACATGTCACAGGGAGGTAGGTAAGGGGAATGGGACTGATGACATTGTTCTGAGTCCCGACACAGACTTGTTAGGCTGAATGGCTTCCTTCTGCGTCATGGGGAAATATCATAAAAATCTACAACAATCTTGAATTGATGAGAAATTTTAAATGTTAGAATCAGTAATCTATATTTTGCAAATCTGTAAACAGATAATAAAGCTCAGGTTGCCAGTTGTATTGACTGCATAACACCGACATAATATTCCCTCAAAACTCAATAAAAATGGAGGAGTCACTTTGCTTTATCTATGAACATACAGTATATGAAGTACTTTGTGAATAATTAACAATATAATACGCCAAAACATTCTATTTCATGAGAACTTAATCATAATGCTGCAATCTGCTGCTGTGAAGAAGATAACCCAAGGCTAGAGGATGGTAATAATCAGTTGGTGAGGTGGGAGTGTAATGACAGAGGATGAACTTCAGAAAGACCAGTGAGGATAAAATGTTCACAATGAATGGTCACAACCCTCAGAAAAATGGAGGAACAGAGAATTAAATTCAATAGGAAAGTAAAACAGAAAATGCTGGAAAAACTCTGCAAGTCGGGCAACATCTGTAGAAAGAGATAGTCAATATTTTGAGTCTGCGCCCCTTCATTAGAACTAGGGAAGGAAGGGAGAGATGCAAGTTTGTTTTCAGTAGAAATGAAGGTGGGGAGGGACATGTGAAACAAAAGGAATGACTGGGATAGGTCAAGTCAAAATGGCTTAATGAGAGCAGTGATCAGCACATGAAGGTGGTAAAGAATGCATCGAATAAAAGAGCAGGAAGATTATAGTACAACTTTACAAAACATTGGTTAGGCTAAGATCTGTGTACAGAGGGATCCCAGGTTAAGGAAGACTTGACTTACGAAAATCCGATTTTATACAAATTCTCCCTGACTCTTCGATCAAGTGAAATACCCAGATCTCTTCATGTGGAAACAATGCAGAGATCACCCATGGGCAAAGCCAATGCATTCTCTAAACTCTTTTTCTGTTGTGATCAAAGATTACAAAGCCCAAACCACCTCTCGTTATTGCACACTTGTTAAACCGATTAGCTGATAAGCTCCTACCCGCCACCACAAACCGCCCTCCCTCACCCCATCAATCGACCCATTTCTGACAGATGGAAAATTCAGTTTATGGGTGGTTCTCAGGAACAGAACCTTTACTTAACTTGGGGACCCTTGCACAGTCCTCGATGCCGCAGGTAAGATGGATGTGATGAAAAGGGTGAGTAGGCAGAGCAGAGGAGTTCCACCAGGACCCTGTCTGGATTGGAGTGACTGATTTATGTGGAGGGACTGAACTAGTCTCCTGCGAGAGAAGGAGGCTGGGGAAGGAGTTCGCTTGTAGAGGTACACAAAATTATAAGAGACACAGATATTATGTAGATAATCTGTAGATATTAGAAAACTTTTCCCCATAGCAGAGGTATCTAACACAAAAGGCCATAAGCTTAAGTTAAGGAGGAAGAGGCTTGCAGGGGAACAGAGGAAGATAGTTTGTACCCAAGTGGTGGGTAGAATCTGGAACACAGTCCCTGAGCAGGTGATGGACACAGAGACTCCCACAACATTGAGAGAATATTCATATTCAGAGACAGAGAAGCAGCTTCAGCGGCAGGTTGCTATCGATGCAATGCTCCTCAGACAGGATGAAGAGATCATTACTCCCCAATGCCATTCGGCTTTACAATTCAAACGCCAGGGGTAGGATATGTTAAAGTGCCGGGGTCAGGACTGAGCTTAAGTTACCATTCAATGTATTTCTTAGTAAACTATTTAAGAACTTTTTAAAAGCTATTTATTAATGCTTTTTGAGAGGGTGATTTTAGATGCATATTTATATTGAGTTAAGTATTGTATGTAATTAGTTTTGCTACAATAAGTGTATGGGACATTGGAAAAATGTTGAATTTCCCCATGGGGATGAATAAAGTATCTATCTATCTATCTATATGTGCTCATGAATTATTAAGGTATGGAGGGCCATGGACAAACTGCTAGTAAATATGATTAAATAAGGGAGTTATTTAATGGTTGACAAGTCTCTGCTGTATGCCTCTTCGATACGTATCTGTCCTAGTGAGTCAGAACATTGAAGCACTTCTACATATGCTGAGTCACACTGGTGGATTGAAATGACAGATGTTAATTTCAGTTCTATTATAATAGTCCAGGTGCACTTTCTCTAGACAACGCCTCCTAATCCAACATGAGTCCTGACGATTGTTGAACTTTGTGCAATCACACAAGAACTTCAGGACATTCTGACATTATTGTAAGCTGCCTGGCTGGCAAATGTTTGATTGCAGTAACAGAGAAGAGATGGAGGCATGTCCTGATTTTTCAAGAAACAGAGACTGGGAGCTGCTGTTTGAGGAGAAACTCAGGAAAAGTGAGGTGTCTTCATGTGTGCCTTCATTATCATCTCCAGATCATGAATAATCTGCCTAAGCACTCAGGCCACTTTCACACAAAGTGACAGGCATACAGCACAGTTGTAGTCATTTTCTGCCTTTGGTGTTTCAGTCTCTCTCGAGAGTCGCCTTCACATCACTACCCTCTCCCCAACCCAAACACTAAAGCACCAGCAGAAGGAGGTTATTTGGAGGCAGCAGAGAAGATGTAGAATTGAAAGAGTATATTGCTTCATTTCATCTGACTCTGCTGAATAGTCAGTTTAGAATTTGGAATCATGATGGCAAGGGGTGCTAAATTAGAGGGAAGCATTTCACAACATGAAACCCTTGTCCATAGTGGGATGCAAGCAGGAAATGCCCAAAGCATAGAATGCAGCTGCCAGACGAAGAATCTATTCTTCCACATGACCCCACCAAGTCAACCATCATCCTCTCATTTACACTCATGGAGGATGGGAGGTGACCTGATAGAGGTGTACAATGAGAGGCATTGATCATGTGGATAGCCAGAGGCTTTTCCCCAGGGCTGAAATGGCTAGCATGAGAGGGCACAGTTTTAAGGTGCTTGGAAGTAGGTACAGAGGAGATGTCAGGTGTAAGTTTATTTACACAGAGAGTGGTGAGTGCGTGGAATGGGCTGCCAGCAACGGTGGTGGAGGCGGATACAATAGGGTCTTTTAAGAGACTAGTGGATAGGTACATGGAGCTTAGAAAAATAGAGGGCTATGGGTAACCCGAGGTAATGTCTAAAGTAAGTACTGTACATGTTCGGCACAGCTTTGTGGGCCGAAGGGCCTGTATTGTGCTGTAGGTTTTCTATGTTTCTATGTTTCATCCTACATTAATCCAGTAATTAAAATTCTATCCCCCACCCATTTGCTGGATTATGTTCCTCATCTACACTTTGGAGCCATCTACAGTGGCCAATTAACCTTTCAACTTGCACATCGTTGGAAAGTGGGAGGAAACCAGAACATCCAGAAGATACCCAGAAGCCCAGCAATCATGGGGAGAATGGGCAAAATCTATTCTCAGATAGCATGTGTGGTCAGGACAAAACCCAGATCTTTACAGCTGTGAGGCAGCAGCTCTACTAGCTGTACCACCTTAAACGGTGGCTGATGTGGATGCAAAACTGAAGCATCTGGAGCATTATCAAGCCGGTTCAGCAAAACATATCAGGTAGGCAGCGATTCATCTTCAACCTTGCACAGGAAGTAAGACAAACATCATTTCTACCTCTGGAGGAGAAACCATAATTTACTTGTTATTATTTAATTATTTATGGTTTTATATTGCTATATTTCTACAATATTCTTGGTTGGTGCGACTGTAACAAAACCCAATTTCCCTCGGGATCAATAAAGTGTGTCTGTCTGTCTGTTCTGAGCCAGCATTTGCTGGATTTCATTCCTGCCTGCATGAAGGTACAAGATAAGGCCAGGAAAAGTCTTGGTGCTCCTGCGGAATCTCAGCCTGGCCTAACCGGACCACTGCTTTCTGTCACTGAGGGGGAGACTGCTATCGAGAGAGAATGGAGAAATACCCATTGGAAGAAGGGTTTCAGCCCTTTGGAAACAGGAACAGATTATCTCCATTTAGCAAGTTGCTGCTCTGTAAGAACATAAATTAACCTCCTGAGGAAAGACTGTAGGCTTCAATGATTAATCATTAATCAGTTGCAGGAGGAACTCAACAGATCGGGCAGCATCTATGGAGGGAAATGGACAGGTGATGTTAAAGGTCAAGACCTTCTCTAGATGGAATGATAGAAGGGAGAGAGTCAAGATAAAGAGATTAAAGCAAGAGCTGGCAAGCTATAGGCAGATGCAGGTCAGGGGGAGAGGGGTGTGATAGGCAGATGGAGGAGGGAAGAGTGCTGTTTTTCAGGACTTGGTGGTGAGGATTGAACAGTTCTGAAGTTCTTTAAAGACTAAGATGCAGTCTGGGTCACAGCAAATCCACAAGCCAGTATCCACCCAGCAGTGGAAAAGGTCAAAAATTTCTTAAACAGCAGATGTTGCAAATCTGAAATAAAATAAGAATATGCTGGAAAGGTTCAGCAGATCGGGCAGCATCACTGGTAGGGGAAGCAGAACTAACATTTCAAATCAAAGATATTCATCAGAACTGGAAACAGGATTATACAAAGGCCATTTTTGTCTCAGAGTAGGTGGGGGAAGGATGCATAGAACAAAGAAAATATTAATGATAGTCAGCGATGTCCACTGCCATTGTAGGTGTCAATTTTTGACCTCCAAGCATCAGTTCTGAGGCAATGGCCTCCTGTTCACCCGATAAACTGTCATCTCACACCTCAGCCACAATGCTACCGTTGGAAGCCAACCCTTCGAGGGCAAGAACACATTGTGGGTACCAATAGGGAATATACAGTATGCTGCCCCCACAGCTGAAAAAAAAAACAGTCAATCGCAGCAACTGTCCAATAAACCCTGCATCTTGGTAGTACATATGCAAGGCTGAGGCAGGAAGCAATCACAAAGGGTAGGCATTGAGGTGTATAATGGTAAATGATAGAACATTAATAAGCTTTATTTTGGTTCATTATGTTCATTTAAATGCGAATTAAAATGTTTCTGTTCATTAAAGCACCAAAACCCAATCTCATTTGCCAATAGAGTGAATGTTCAGTCTCATGAGAGATGGACTAATATATTCTACCATACTGTCCCTCATTGTTACAGTAATTCTTCAATCAGTTGCTCAAGGTCAGTGAAAGCCTAGGCAACATGGAGGAACATCAGAAATCATTGGGACACAGCTGCTGAAACACTTTTCTATTTCCCTTAATAAAGGAGAATCCAGTGTTCCATTTCTGAATGAAGTAACATGACAGATGTATTTGGGGTGTCCTCTGATAGGAAAATACAACATTAGCCATCATAAACTTTAGGATCACATTACCTCAAAATGCTCTCGAGAGATTCATGATGAGTGCCCCTCATCCTGACCCTGTGGTGTTGATGAACAATGAAACTGAAGTCAAAGGTAATCACACATTGATAAATGGAGGCAAAGTCAATGAGATCATGCCACACAAGCCTAGCAAACCTGGAGTCGATGTTTTAGCAAATAATTCTTCAGTAAGACACCAAGTTATTGTTCAGCTTCCAGGTCCAACTGTGGATCCTGTTCCTGATCATTTGGGAAGCCCAGTACTTCACACCAATATCAAGCTATCTGCAGTACTAACTTCCCTTTCAACACTGAAATGTTTCTAGTCTTCCATCAGCCACATTTAGGAGCGGTATTCGGAATGCTGGTCTTCAGATAAGAATACACTTTTGCTTCACTTCTGTGTCTGAAATCCACTGAAGTAGCTTTTCTACTGTGACTTCTCAGCATGGTTCCTCATTAGATGGTAATAAGCCACTACTACAATGTTTACAGACTCTTAGATCTACATTAGTACATATGCGCATCTGCTCAAAGGGCATGGAATAAGGTGTTCTGACAACTGGCCAGAAATCAGCTAAACTGCATGCCCCCTTTTGCATATCAGCTGTGCTGTGTTTTCCCGTGGCTCCTCTTATACAGATCTTGATCTTTCTCCTCCACCTTTTCCTCCTCTGGATCTTCCTGTTCCTTCTTTGCATGAGCCCCAGAGTCAAGGATTCAGGTGGTGCTGTATCAAAAAAATTTTCAGATGCATCAGAGAATGGTGAAGCATGAAATCCTTTTCTGATGACTACAGGAGTACACTCCTGAGAGGGGCAGAGACCAGAATCATACTTTGTGATTTATTTTCTCCACCAAGTAACTGGTGATGCTATACCCTTCCTTGTAAACACACCAGAGAGAGAAGTCATGAAACTTTCAACCTTTGCAGCAGTCCTGCCAGTGCTAGGCAAGAAGGACTGTCAACAACTCATGCAATTTCACTCCATACTTAGCACTGACCACGAGAAAATTCATTTCATGGTTGACTATCACCATCATTTGGACAATAGTCCGCCTTGTGTTTCACGAAGGGTTGCAGGTTCCAAAAGACAGTACAAAGGGACAATGAGATTATGGTCTTTCACTGAATCTTGGGAAACCCACTATTCTGGAAAATCCATACACCCACTCAGCCTCACACTCTCTTCTGAAGCAAAAGTAGAGGAGACCCCTTTCTTTTATGAGGGACAGCAGTAAATTCTTCAACACGAAGAATCAAAAGCAACACTGGTTATGGAGTGGAGAGTGATATGTAAGATAATAACTGGATCTAGATGAACAGGTGAAATAGGCCAGTGGACAGCAGATAGAATTTAACTCAGGCGAGTGTGAGGCACTACATTCTGGTAAGGACTTACATAGTAAATGACACAGCCGTGGAGAATACTATGGTACTGGGCATATAGTTTCCTGAAAGTGAAGACACAGATAGGTCAGGTGAAGAAGAGGGTTTTTATAGCATATCTGCATTCAGTATCAGTGACTTAGCGACCGTAAAGTGGGTATTGTGTGCAGTTCCAGTTGCCCAGCTTTAGGAAGGATGTCATTAAGCTGGAAAGTGGGTAGAAAGGATTCATAAGGATGTTACTAGGAACAGAAGGTCTGAGTTATAGAGGTAAACTACATTTTATTCATTTTCAATGGAGCAGAGAAGGCTGAGGGGTGATTTTATGTTGTCTATAAAATCATGAGGGTCAGAGGTAAACTGAATGCACACAATCTTATTTCCCAGGGGAGGGAAATCTAAAAGAGCTGGCCTAAGTTTAAGGTGAAAGAAAGTCATAAATAATAGGCTGTCAGGGGAAGTGGGAGAGGTGGGTACAATTACAATGTTGAAAAGATATTTGGATAGGTACGTGGACAGGAAAGGTTCTTCCCCTCTGCCATCTGATTCCTAAATGGACATTGAAGCTTTGGACACTACCTCACTTTTTTAATATACAGTATATCTATTTTTGCACATTTTATAATAATCTATTCAATGTACGTAATTGATTTACTTGTTTATTTATTATGTTTTATTTCATTATCTCTCTCTCTCTCTCTCTCTCCCCACCCCCCTACATTATGTATTGCATTGAACTGCTGCTAAGTTAACAAATTTCACGTCACATGCCTGCGATAATAAACCTGATTCTGATTCATGGACCAAACACAGACAAATGAGACTAGCTCAGATGGACATCATGATCAGCATAGGTGAGCTGGCCCGAAGCACCTGTTTCCATGCTACTCAACCTCTATGACTCTAAGATGAGGGTGACATTGACCTTGACCTGAACGAGAAGCACAAGTGTGTGGCTGGATCATTGTGTGAAGAAGACTATAGATCTCCTTCATGGCCAAAAGACACTGCTCAAAGAGATCAAAATAGGATGCCAATGCACTAGGAGGACAGTAGTGTTCTATGGATATGAATCCATAGCTCAGATTCATCCAGAAGAACTACCAGAGGAAAGCTCATTCTGAGGAAGTTGAATTAGAGGCAGAATTTCAAAAATTTCAAAAATACCCCTTATTCAAAAAGAGTTCTAATCTGGAGGTAACATTCAGTTTAGGATGGTGGTGAACATTGGTAGCTCAGGATGAGGCATTCGATTTTGTGGACTTCGCCATTGTGACATGCAACCTTGCCCTACACCAAGAATATATCAGAAATGACAGCTCAACTGCTTGAACCCAACTGCATCACAATCGCTTGCAAACCCACAGGAACTTTAAGGAAGCTTGTCTCAAGAACTGGGGTACCAGTAAAGACAAATGATGAAATCAATGTGTGTATACGATCACCTGTGGAGACTGCAGCCAGACTAGACATAAGCTCTCGACTCATTTACGGGAACACAAACTGGTGGCACGGAGACATGACCCAGTGTCGCTGATTTTGGTACATGAAAACCAAGGCCACCACATTAACTGGGACACAGCAAAAGTTCTGGCACAGGGAAACACAAAGCAGGCACTAGAATTTTAAGAAGCCTGGTTCTCTTCTGATAACTCCGTAAACAGGCATATTGAAATGGACACCAGTTACGATCCCCTAAGAGCCAAAGAAATGGAAGCCAATTGAATTCAAAGGTCAACTGAAAGGGTAGCCAATCAGGACTGAGGCAAGTGAACCGGGGTGGGGGGGGGGGTCTATATAAACGCAAGCATTCCCAGAGAGAAACATCAACAACTCTGCACTGAGGATGTCACCTCGACTGGTGATGAAACGTCTGCAAGCCAGTTGCCAAGCTCAGCGAACACTGCAACATCAAACAACATTCAGTCTCCAGAGCACCTTGCAATAGATTGCAAAGTCTTGAGAAACCTGTGTGTGGCCCTTTAACTTATATCACAATGCTCCAAATGCCTGGTTCTCCTGTAACAGAAAACAACTGGTGGAATTTAGAACAATCTGACCTAATTTCTCCTGGCATCACTCCAAATAAGTATTGCATAAAAAATGACATCAATAAGCATGAGTCTGTGGTAGAAAACAGATATTTTCAAGAGTGTATTTAGTAATGGAAGAGTCCAGTTGAATGTCTGGCACAATTCAGATGGAAGGAACAGATTATCACATTCTTCTGCAGGAAATACTATTCTTTTTTCTGCACAAGTAGCAATGAAAGTTCTCGCTCTTTATAACGAGAGTTCAAACAAAAATTCTCCACTCTAGGTTAATCTCAATTTCAACAGCAGTCCTGTGGAAGAATTTCTAGATCATATTTTCTAAACAATTGTCCCAAAATTGAATGTAATTTATTCTTGGTCTGTTAAATATTCAATGCATTTAGTGCAACCACCAAAGAGGAGCTCCCTCAGAAATCATATTCAATGTGCAGTTTCTGACAGGGTATCACTTAGTGTAGTCCTGCCCTATACCTTGTGGGCAGTGTCAGAGAAGAGCATCAATTCTCAAAGAAACACTACCCAATGAGGAACTGAAGGTGACAGCAATAGATGAGAGAGCATGACTCAACAATGATTGTGCAGGGACATGTGACAATAGGGCAACAAAACTGAATGAAGTGTTTTCTACTTCTGAGACTGTGCTAATTGTACCATGTGAATCATGGAATGGCCTATTTGTTCAATTGTTTAGAACAGGGGTTCCCAACCTGGAGTCCATGGACCCCTTGGTTAATGATAGGGGTCCATCACATAAAAGAAAAGGCTGAGAAGCCTTGGGTTGGAATGAATCAATCTTGGGGTTCTAAGACAGATTTCTCAATGCTCAGTAATGGGATCTTCATTGGTTTGAAATGTTACCACTTCACTCCATCGCCTTATCATTTATCAGTCTCATTGTCTACATTAGTGACTAGCCAAATTTGATGGTAAAGCAGCTTAAACTCTTCAAGCTCAACAGAAAAGATAGGTGATGTAAAAAAGCATTTAAGTAAATGGATCAGTTCAGTACTAATGTGGTGTGATCACATAAGTACACTTACACAGTGCAATATGATGGTATGTTAAGTCTTGTCTGGCCTCTCCCAGCTGTGCTTTATGTATGCAATGTTTGTGTTATTGATTGTAATGTGGAGAAGGTTACCTAGTTAACATTAATGACTATTATTTAGCAGACTCTGTATGAAAGGAACCCCCTCCCCAGACCAGACCAGCAGTCTCCAGCATCTTCCTGCTCCTAGGCTCGTGCATTCTTTGCAGGTTTTTACTCATGCCCCATTGTTTCCAGATCTAAATAATGCTCTTTCTCCAGCATAGGCTGCTGCCTGATTGGCAAGGTTGACCAGAATGCTGCACTCCAAGGTGTCATTTCCAAACTTGTCTGATGTATACTTGTCGGATGGAGGCCATGGAATCTTCAAGATCCGCCCTACATTTTGTGAATATACCTGGGCAAGTTTTGTTTAAGTCAGTATTATGAGAGACATGCAGATCTATAGTAAATCGGCCAGGATGCTGTCTGGTCCCATAGCCTTTCCTGTACACAAAGCCATATCCATTTTCTGGTAATATGTGAAGTGAACGGATTGGTTCTCCAATGGTGAAGATTCAGGAGGAAGCCAGGTGTATCATCTTCTCCAATTTTCTGACTGAATATGGTTGTGCCTGCTACAACCTCATTTTTAGCACTTAGGAAGGGAAATGTTGCCAGCATTTCTTCTCCCGTTAGCTGCTTAAATGTCCTCTGTCATTCATGGCTAAATGAGTCAGGACCGCAGAGATTTATTCTGATCCTTTTATTATATGATCCCTTAGCTCCTTTTGTTGTAAGTTGTTTTTGCAGCTCAGCAAGTTTGTGGCCCTGTTATTTGTTTTTTTTTAATTTGTTAGGTTGGTACCTCACATTTTAGGTGAATCTGTGCTGTTCCAGCCATGACCTTCTGCAGTCCTCACTGAGTTTGAGTGGATCCCTGGCCCAATAGGAAAGGCAGATTGAGGGATGTGCTGTTTATAGAATGCAGCACTGTAAAACTCTGCCACTGATCCTGGATGCCCAGTTTTGAGCTCTGGATCAGTTCTATCAAATGTTGCAGGATTGTGGTGCCTCATGCCACTATCTTGGTCGCCCATATTCTGAAGACAGAGATTTACCCCCGAACACTAATAAATAAATGATAAGTTCAGTGGACTTATCCCTTGTGGTTTTCATTCATATCATGCTGCAGACCAAGGACCAAGTCCTGTTCCTCAGGACTTGTCCAGTTTGGTCATTGGCAGTGGAAGCAAGCTAGTTCTTAGTGTTGGGTATCTAGTCCATTCCCAAAATGCTCTCTTGTTGTTTTCAGAGCTTCTTCCAAGAGAATGGAAATCCTTTCTCCTAATAGAAAGACCCTGGTTATTATTCATATCTTTTGTAGTCATGAGTGCTGGCAAAACTTGTACATTCAGGAGAAACCAGTAATACTGGCCAATCCCAGAGAGTGAGGTGCCATTTCACTTCAGCTAAAGCATCGATGAACTCTGTCCTTCCTTCCTCACAGTTTTCTCCAAAGCTGTGATGAGCAGCAATGAGGAGATGTTGTGTATAACCACCATGGCCAGCTGGACAGATCCAGTGGGCATGACATTGAGATTTACCATCTGGGAGTCCTAATGTAGGTTTCCAATGCAAACCATTGACAACTGTTTTCCTCCCACAGCTGCTGGTTGACCCACTGAGTTCTTCCAAGATTCTCCAACAGACTGACATTGCAAGATCAGGGAAACAGTAGCAGGAGTAGGCCACTTGTACCCTCAAACCTATTCCGCCATTTAATATGATCATGACTGATCTATGCTGCCTTTAATTCCTCTTCCATGTCAATTTTCCATAAATTTTAATTCTTTGATCTTCCCAGTATCAGTAACCTTGCCCATCATAAACCTATCTAATAATCTCACCTCCAGCACCCTCTTGGGCAAAGTATTCAAAAGAAACATTGAGACAACTAAGGAGGGAGCAGTTCAAAGCAGTCCATGATCAAAGATTGCCCCACAGAACTTAACATCTCTTCAGTGCTAATCAGGGGGAAAATTTTGCCTGCAAAGACATAAATCTCCATTCAAGTTCAGGAATGATGTGGCTTCTCTGAGAATAGCTTTGAAGGAAACAAACAACTTCACTTCTTTTCCCAAAGTCTCCAACCTTTCGTAGTCTGATACCTCCAGAAATGGAATATAGTAATATGAGTCACTTCTGAAGCACCAAATGAATGAGCAGCTCGCCAGCTAATTATTGGAGAAAGCAATCACTGTCAGTTTAATCACACACTGTGGTATTTGGAACAAGTTTGAGATCCTGTCTGAGGCTGCCTAGACAATCTCCTGATGTCAGCAGAATCTCCAGTTAAATAGAAAAGCAAGCATGTGCCATGATGGTTCCTCATTCTCCTGAATGTGTTCAATGATAATCATTGTGAGAACCTTAAGCTCCAGTTCATGTTGGTACAGATGGAGCCATGTGTTGGTTGGCATATGAGGTCAGTGGCTGCACACTCACTGCCAGGGATTGGTCAAGTATGCTTGTGTGGGTTGCCACTGGAAAAACCTGATCTAGTTTTGCAAATAGATTCATTTTGACCGGAAAAAAATATATCATACTGTGCTTTGCTTGAGATTAACCAGGATTGTATGGGTAGGAAGAGTGAAGCTATTTCTGAGGATGAGGTGTCAGGGTCATGACTCGGCTATACAATGTTTAACTAACTTAAAGGGCATAGGAAATAGAACAGAAGTGGGCCATTTGATCCTTAGTCACTGCTCCTCCCATTCAACAGATCAGATGTAGCCCATTGTGAAATTGACTTAAGGGCTAATTTATAAGTGGGTATCTGAGATTTTTATGAACAAAACCAGATAGGGAACATTATTTTTTTTAAAAATCTAGGTTTACAGATAAACCATAACCTTACAAAATGCCAAAGCAGGCTCAAAGTGTTGAATGGCCTACTTATAGAACATAGAACAGTATAGCACTGCACAGGCCCTTTGGCCTACGATGTTCTGCCAACTGTTTAACTTACTCCAAGGTCAATCTACCACTTCCCTCCCAAATAGCCATGCAATTATTGTTCCTATGTTCAATAATATCCTGAATCTGTACATGCTGTAACTGTTGAAGCAACCTAAATATAAAACAGGGGTTCCCAACTTTTTTTGCCATTGACCGATACCATTCAGCAAGGAGCTTGTGTCCTCCAGGTTGGGAATCCCTGATATAAAATATGTGTTTCTAATTGATGGCTTCATAGAAATTCTCACCTTATTATCTATTAATACCGACACCACAATTAATGGAAGTAGTCCTTTCTTAATCATGCAGTGATATAATTTGGAAGTCATTATTAAGTCTCCACTGAGCCTTCTTTGTTCCAGTTTCTTGCCATTTTCATAGCCATGGATTCTCATCACCAATACTAGCCTGTTGTAAACATTCTCGATACCTTTCAACAGCATGTGCAGTAGCTCCATCTGTCCAAACGTTTCATGCCATTTGTTTCTCCCACCAGACTGAATTCCTAACCTGGGTTAAGTTATCAGACCTCAGTCAGGACAGTAGTGAGTACACCACAACTATCCCTGATGACCATTGGCTATGGAGGGGAAATGAAATCAGCCATGACTCTCCCTGAATTGAATCAGCCACTGTTACTATCTATGGTGAATTGTCTGTTGCTATTACTATCTGCACTGAATTTAATTTATCATTATTACTATCTATCTTGAATTGTCAATCGTTATTACTCACTGTACGAAATTGAATCAGTTGCTATTACTGTCTGTCTGGAATTGTCAGTCAGTATTACTAACAGTGATGGATTAAAAATGTCACTATTACTCTATCCTGAATCATTGGGCTCTAATAACATCAGTGCTGAATTGAATCAGTTTCTAAATTATTAGTTGATGCTACTTCTGTCATTAACTTTTACAGTACATATTTCAAATATGCATTAATTTTGTAAAATTATGAGACACGTGATAACATTGATGAAACTAGAAATCACAGGGTTAGAATATGGAGCAAGAGAGTTAGAGGGGATCTTTGGAGGACCTTCCTCACCCAGAGAATGCTGAGAACCTGGAATACACTGCGTCAGAGAATGATAGAAGCAGAGCGACTGACAGCTTTTAAGAAGTGACTGATGCAACAGTTGAATCGTCAAGCCCACTGATAGTTGTGCTTTCCAACAGCCAGCGTAGACACAATGGACTAAATGATTCATTTCCATGTTGCATGACTCTATGTTCAAACAACTGATCCTTCAGGAACCCATTCTACAACATATTCTGGAGTGTTTGGTGTGAAAAGAGATGAACGTACTGGCTAGCCGACCAATAGGTTGGTCATCTCTGTTTGGTGTGAGAAAGGACGACTATTTTGGTGACCCCATGGTAGTTCACAAAAGTTACAGGTAGGAAGATTAGCTTGACTGGAATCAGTGGTGCCACCTCTAAGTCACAAGCCGGTGCTAAGTATCCTGAAAGCAAACAGACGGATCCATGTAGTCAGTGCAGCCAAATGAAGGCGAGATGCTTTAAATAGTTTTAATCTTTTAGCAAATGAACTCAGTGATTGAGATATTTCAAAGCCAGCTTCCATTAGTCATTTAATTTTTGCCTCCCTAACCCTATCCATTGACATTTGAGGATGGATGTTGCACTATTTATTTTCTCATATTTTTGAACATTTTTCATACTGTTCATATTTTGAAAAATGCTTCAATTAAATTCGGTGAATAAGCAGGAATTTGAAAAAAAAATTCAACTTTGGTTGGTATTTGTGCAGGAGGAGCAGCTGTCAGTGGTAATATTTTCTGGGACTGAATGTGTCTGGGGTAAGGAAGTACAGCCAAGGAGATATTCTCCTTTGTGTTTGCATGCAGAACCAAATATTAATGTTTGGCTACTTTATTTGGTTTAGTTCACAGTATGTCTGCAGCATAAAACCATAAGCTATTTTGGTGTTCCAGGTGTGTACATTATAAAACTAAAAAACTGAACAGAAGCTGGAAAACCTCAGAATCATTAAGAGGCACATCGCTCAAACAGCCGATTTCCAGACGGAAAAATCACCCTACACTTCTAAGTGCATCACATTGTTTAAATAAAACCCTGTCTCTTTTTCACTGAGTACAGCCAACCTGTCTAAAAGGCCCTTGTGGATAATCGCACTAAAGTGGAACAGATCTGGTCGTATAGGTCTGAGTCAAATATTCCAGTCTCTCATCTGCTGTTCCACTCCACTGTCCCTGGCCTTAAGCAACTTAGTAGTAAGGTATCTTGTGGTGCAGAATGCAGAACACTCTCAATACAATATGCATCAACTGCAACCAGAATTCAGCAACTGGCAATTTCAATCTATTGAGCCCATTGTACAAGTGGCACTTGAGGGTTAATGAGGTATGGCACACGTAGCTGGGAGGAAATGCTGCATTTCTTTATTATTTAGTGAAACAGCAACAATATCAATTTCTTATATTTTCTATTTTCTTGCTTTGTGTACAGAGAGCTAGAAGATTGGAAATGAATCCTGCAGTTCACTGCGCTTGAATAGGGTTCTGAGAACAAGAGAAGCATAGCTGTTATACACATAAGCATATTATCGTGGGAATAAGGTTTTAAGGATTTTGAGGGGAGCATATTTGGAGGATGGAATCGGGACCAATGGGTCAATTGAATGGTCCTCAGTGAACTATGTGAATGATATACAAGGTTTGCTTCATTGGCCAAGGCAAGGAAGAAGAAAAGACAGTCAGGAATTCTACCCCTGATCACCAGTCGAAGTCCACCCATTGAAAAGCATAAATACACAATATAAGCACGACACAATCCCATCATATTCAAATAGTCCCTAAATAAGCTAATCAGATGGAGGAAAGCACAGAGTACTGGAAAATAGCTAGTGCACGTAAAGTTAAATTACTTTTTCCTTTAACAATCCCTTTGCCTCTCTTCCATTGACCAGCTGTACGTGTCTTGTAGAAATACATTGGTTGCCTCAGACTAGGCTTATGTAAGTGACCAAGCGATAGAATAAAGCTGTCGATAGTTTATTGTAAATTGAAACTGAGCTCATAAGAATAAAAAGTTCCTCAACGAATCAACAGAAGTACTTTCCTAAGACTTGAACTCTTTCAAGTGCACAAGTAATGTTATAATTCTTTTACTTCTACCGATCCAAAACTTAGAGGAGAATGTTGCACTATTTTTTTTTCACATAGATACTTAATTCTACACTTACCCCATATCTTATGGAGACTGGAAAATGTTTAATATTTCACATATCATTTAACACATACTATAAACGACGAGGAAATACCTAATGCTGATGTCTTAAAGTAAGTGAGTCATAGAGCGTTACAGCACAGGAACATGACCTGCTGATTTATTATTCTGAATAGTCCCATTGACACTAACCTGGACCATAGCTCACCATACTCTTCCCATCCATGTGCTTATACAAATTTCTTTTTAATATTGCAATGAAACCCACATTCACCACTTCCACTGGCAGCTTATTCCACACTTGCACCACCATCTGACTGAATAAGTTCTCCCTCAGGTTCCCCTTAAATATTTCACCTTTCACCCTTAACCTACGACCCATAGTTCTAGTCTCACCCAACCTCTGCAGAAAAAGCTTACTTGCATTAACCCTACATATACTCTTCATAATTTTGAATATCCTTTCAAATCTCCCCTCATTCTTCTATCCTCCAGGTAATAAAGTCCTAGCAAGTTCCATTTTTCCATATAACTCAGATCCTCAAGGCCCAGCAATATCCTTGTAAATTTTCTCTACGCTCTTTCAATCTTATTGATATCCTTCCTATAGGTAGGTGACCACAACCTCACACAATACTCCAAATTTAGACTCATACAGCTTCAACATAGCATCCCAACTCTTGTACTCAATACTTTGATTTATGAAGGCTAATATGCTAAAAAGCTGTCTTTACAACCCTATCTACCTGTGATGCTATTTTCAAGAAATTATGAATCTGTATTCCCTGATACTTTATGTTCTACATCACTTCTCAGTCCCCTACCATTCACTGTGTAAGTCCTACCTTGGCTTGTCCTCCTAAAGTGCAACACCTCACATTTGTCTGCAGTAAGTTCCATCTGCCATTTTTCAACCCATTTTTCCAGCTGGTCCAGATCCTGTAGCAAGCTTTGCTAGCCTTTCTCACTGCCAATTATACCGCCAATCTTGGTATCATCCACAAGTTTGCGGATCCAGTTTACCACATTATCATCCAAATAATTAACGTAGATGAAAAACAGACACTATACACTAATCTCAGACCTCCACTCAGAGAGGCAACCATCTACTACCACTGTCTGGCTTCTCCCAATTTTTAATCCAATGTTGAATCCAGACAACTTATCCTTCTTGGCCAGTCTCCCATGTGAGACTTTGTGAAAGGGCCTTACTGAAATCTATGTAGACAATATCCACTACCTTTCCTTCTTTAATTTTCCTGGTAACCTGCTGTAGATTGTTTGAACACATCCTACCATGCACAAAGCCAATTTGAATATCCCTAATCAGGCCCTGTCCATGTAAATACTTATATCTCCAGTCCCTTAGAATACCTTCCTATAATTTATGTCAGGCTCACCAAGCTACAATTTCCCACCTTATTCTTAGAGCCTTTCTTGAACAACGGAACAACTTTAGCTATTCTCCAGTCCTCCAACACCTCACCTTGGCTAAGGATGTTTTAAATATCTCTGCCAGAGCCCCTGCAATTCCGTTCCTAGCCTTCCACAAGGTACGAGGGGACACCTTGTCAGGCATTGGGGAGTTATCCACCTAATTTGCCTTAAAACAGCAAGCACCCATCTTCTAAAATCTGGATAAGGTCCACAACCTCACTGCTGTTTTCCCTCAATTCTTTAGCATCTGTGCCCATCTCCTGCGTAAATACAGATGCAAACAAATCCATTTAAGATTTCCCCCATCTCTTTTGGTTCCATCCATAGGTGACCACGCTGCTCTTCAAGTGGACTAATTTTGTCCCTTGTTAGCCTTTAGCACTTAATATATCTGTAGAAGCCCTTGGGATTCTCCTTTACATTATCTGCCAGAACAACCTTATGCTTTCTTTTGGCCCACATGATTTCCTTGTCAAGTTTTCTCTTGAATTCCTCAAGCACCTCATTTGTTCGTTGCTGCCTCTATTTACCATGGACCTCCTTCTTAGACTTAACCATCACTTCAACATCGCTTGAAAACCAAGGTTCCTTCAATCTATTAACCTTGCCTTGTATTCTAACAGGAACATACAAACTCTATACTCTCAAATTTTTACTTTTGAAGGCCTCCCACTCACCAAGCAACCCTTTGCCAAAAAACAATCTACCCCAATCTACACTTGCCAAATCCTTTCTGATGCCATCAAAATTGGCAGTTTAGAATCTCAAACCAAGGACCAGTTTTATCCCTCTCCATAACTATCTTGAAACTAACAGAAATATGCTCATTAACTTCAAAGTGTTCAACGACAGACACTTCTGCCCTGTCTCCTTCCCTAACAGGAGATCTGGTGTTGTATTCTCTCCAGTTGGGACCTCTATATATTGATTAAGGAAACTTTCTGAACACATTTGACAAACTCTGTTCTATCTAGTCATTTTACTGTATGGGAGCCCCAGTCAATATGTGGAAATTTGAAACCTCCTACTATCAGTACTGTCACCTATCATGAACTATATAATGTTTCTGCTTAACAATGCCAGAAGTCTTCACAACGGCAGGCAAAACCAAAAGTTACATTCAAAATATTATTTTAGATAAAGTGTGGAAATACACTTAGTGACCACTCTATTAGGTAAAGCAGTACGCCTAATAAAGTAGACACATGAGTGGAACCCTGTGTGATCTTCTGCTGCTATACCCATCCACTTCAAGGTTTGATATGTTTTGTATTCAGAGGTCCTCTTCTGCATACCATTATTGTCATGTGTGGTTATCTGAGTTATTGTCAACCTCCTGTCAGCTTGAACTAGTCCAGCCATTCTTCTCTGACCTCTCTTCATTAAAAAGGTGCTTATGCCCACAGAACTGCTGCTCACTGGATGTTTTATTGTTTTTGCAGCATTCTCTGTAAATTCTAGAGAACGTTTTGCATGAAAATCCCAGGAGATCTTCAATTTCTGAGATACCCAAACAAACCCATCTGGCACCAGCAATCATCTACGCAGTCAAAGTCACATAGATCACATTTCTTCCCATTCTAATGTTTTGTCTGAACAACAACTGAACCTCTTGACCATGTCTGCATGCTTTTATGCCATGTGATTAACTGATTAGATAGTTTCATTAACGAGCAGGTGTACAGGTTTACCTAATAAAGTGGCCACTGAGTTGCGAATATTGTGTTTGACAAAATGAGCGTTCAGAGATGCTCTTCTACACACTACCGTTGTAATGCCTGATTATTTGAGTTAAGATATGTGCAGATAACAAATGGAAGATCATTTCCCAGTATCAAATTTGCTTCCATGCTGAATTCCCATTTGATGTGAACATTGAAAACATGCAGCTTGAGAAAGGTAGTTGTTTATTTGAGGCAAATCAATAAACAGTTTTCAACTTGTCAAGATAAGCCACTCAGGAGTCACTTAGGGGGAACATCGTCACTTTCTATACTCTCCAGTGACACTCTGACTGGGAAGAGTAAATGTTAACATCAAAGTCAAACTCCAGCATTTCTCTCCCATAATTATCGGGTCTACCACAGCTTAAACTCAAGGGTTGAGCTGAAAGATTACAGGTGGTTACAGAGTTCTGCATGCATTGGCTTGAAACCAAATACTCTTGAAAGGAGGAGGCTTCGAAAGGCAGACAAAGATCACTCCAAAGTCTGTCTCCATTTAATGTCCTTTCTCTTAATGGATATCATAATTCAGAATCATTACCATTCATCATAATCCCACCAACCAACCCTCAACAGAAATACCTTCAACCGTGCATGAACAAGGTCTTATAAACAACAACCTCTAACTAATTGCAATTGCAGATCTGTCTGGGAAAGGTAGAAGGCATCGAGCTGAATGATTTATTTTGTGGCAGTCAGGTGAGCTAGACACACCAGTCAATGGAAGAATTCAATTCTGTTTCTGCTGCCATGTGGAAAGCAGAAGAGGCTTCTGCTACCGAGACAGAGAGTAGGTCTTATCCTTTAGGCCATTTCCTTTTTTTTGTCTTTTCAATTGGTTCTCCATCAGAAAGGGAAAAAAAAATCTTAATTTGTGAATTAATAGGTTTTCTCAGCGGAATTGCAAATTTTGCTTTAAATGTCACATTTCACACACAGTAGAGTGCCTCTCTGCTGTGGGAACAATCACAGCGCTCCTTTCCAATAGCTACTGAGTGTAACATGCTACTTTTAATTTACAATAACACATGACAAAGGCAGAAATAATGGGCCTTATGACACCTCTGTCCCCTAAGCTTTCTCCAAAGACACAGTGTACATAATAGACGTCACACTACATTATCTCATTGTCCTTTTCTGGACCTTTTACAGAGGCCCCTCATATCCTCTGAAATTGGTAAGCGATGATTCCCACATTAGTCCAGAATTAATGACTCCAATTTGGTCACCAACTCAAATTATCAGTCCTTTGCACGGCACGCTATATAATGTCAAAAAAGAGCTTTTGTTTTTTGAGTTGGAGTGTGGCAGGAGTTATATTAACCCAAGGTGATTGAATATGCAATTTACTTTCACCTTCCTGTCAGAAGCCTGGGAGCAGGCAGGACTGAGCCTGCCTCCGCTGTGACTGTCAGTGTTCCAGCCAGCTGCCAGACTCCCACCTACCTCCATTCTTCTTGCAAATTACATTTTCAAATTGGTTTCTGTTTTACAAACAAAGGTAATAGGAACAAATAAAACATTCCAATATATACTGGGGACTGTCAGTCTCCACAGTGTCAATTACGGATGCTCAATTTTTTTCCCTTATTGCAGAGCCTTATCTTTGAAATCCTAACACCTCTCTGCTTAGTCTGAAAGTCCTCTCCCAAAATAGTGAGGCAAGTGGCTCCACTTGAAAAATGCTCCGGAAAAAGCTATAAATCATGCTACACCATTAGGATTGTGCCGGCTGGTGGCACAGTGGCACCCGTGCCAGACTTCGAGGCAAATGGTCCCAGGTTCGAATTCAGCCAGCTCCCTGAAGGCTTTCCATTCAGCTGGGCTGAGCGTCGAGCCAACAACTCAGCCTTATAAAAGAACAGGCAAAAATGCTAAAGAAAAGGCAAGGTTGCCACCCGATGCACCAGAAGGCATGAAATAACAACACCGTTAGAATAGGACCTCAATGCAATTGCAATGTATTGATCTCATGAATGTTCCAATCGCCTCATGGTTTCAGTCCTCCCAACCTCAGTAATATCTTCCTACCCTCTGATATGTAGGCATGAGCCCACCATTCTGGTCACTTGTACTTCCCTGGTTTCCATCAATCCACCATTGACTACAACTGAATGAGCCTATAGCTTGGGTATTCTTTTTTTTACTTCCTACTTATCCTTGAGTCAGTTCTTGAAGTCCTCAGCTTTTAGTCATCTGTCCTAGTATCACAAGGCCAAAGGTCTATTAACAATTAAAACAAAACCTGGGAACTTCCAGAAAAATTGCAGCATTAAAAATGCTTTAAAAAGAAACAAGCTGTTTTTGTTGAAATTGTTGATAATCACAGCCAGAAAATTATAGTCATAATAATGGTGCATTCAGTATTAATATTTTCACAATGTTTCTTGAGTTTAGAATCAAGCTTTCAAAGACTGGTGCTCATCTTTCAAAGTCCCACTGTACAAACAATGTTAGCAAGAACCAGATGCAACAGAAAATGTTGAGTTAGGCATGGTTGCTCCATGGAAAATGCTCGATTCATTTCTTTTTCAGACAAGCTCCTGTGTGATTGCTTATCCCATGAGACAGCTGAGGAAATATGGTCTATTGACAGAACTCTAATAAATTCATTGATGGGGCCTAATAATAGCTATAGTACAAGGAACTTCGTGGTTCTCAGTTCTGCATCTATATATTAACAAGAGCTTTGGTTACCATGTGACTTTATCTACATACTCACTTTGATCTCTCAGCTTTCTTGGAACCTGAAGGTGCACAGAAGTAGTGCCTCGGTCGCACTGTAGTTAGCACTGCTGCCTTACAACTTCAAGAATCTGGATCTGATCCTGATCTCCAATGGTTCCACTTTCTAAAGGTGTTTTACTTTGCTTCCACATCCCAAAGATGTGCTGGCAAGTTCATTGGCCATTGTAAAAAGTACCCATCAGTGTGTAGAAGTGGGAATGAGAACCTGATAGAGATGTGAGAGAGAGAAAGTTGGAAATCTTCAGGAAATAGGAGGGGGAATGTCTGCTGGGAGTAAGCATTGATCTGATGAGCCAAATATTATATCATAATCAGTGAGACATAAAGTGACTACTTTATTTGATACAGGAGTGGAACTCAGTGTGGCCTTCTGCTGCTGTGGCCAATTCATTTCAAGGTTCTTTGTGTTGTGCATTCAGAGATGTTTTTCTGCACAACACTGTTGCTACGCATGATTATTTGAGTTGCTGTCACATTCCTGTCAACTTAAACCAGTCTGGCCATCCTGCTCTGCCTCTCAAATTAACGACGACTTTTCACTCATAGAACTGCTGCTCACTGAATTTTTTTTGTTTCTCCCACCATTCTCTAGAGACTGCTGGATGTGAGCAACCCAAGAGATCAGCAGTTTGTGAGATACTCAAAATACCCCATCTGGCACCAACAAAGTTACCTAGATCCAGCTTTTCCCCCATTTTGATGGTTGGTCTGAATAACAACTGAACCTCTTGACCTAAGTTGCTGCTAATAGAAACATAGAAACATAGAAAATAGGTGCAGGAGTAGGCCATTCGGCCCTTCAAGCCTGCACCGCCATTTAGTATGATCATGGCTGATCATCCAACTCAGAACCCTGTACCTGCTTTCTCTCCATACCCCCTGATCCCTTTAGCCACAAGGGCCATCTCTAACTTCCTCTTAAATATAGCCAATGAACTGGACTCAACTGTTTTCTGTGGCAGAGAATTCCACAGATTCACCACTCTCTGTGTGAAGAAGTTTTTCCTCATCTCAGTCCTAAAAGGCTTCCCCTTTATCCTTAAACTGTGACCCCTCGTTCTGGACTTCCCCAACATCAGAAACAATCTTCCTGCAATCAGTTGGCTCATTCGATATTTGCATTAATGGACAGGTGTACCTACTAAAGTGGCCGCTGAGAGTAAGTTCCAGATGTATTAGGATCCTGGACTGCCATTGGGATGAAGATGAGTGGTATAAGGAAAGTCTTTCTAAGAATATCAAAAGCAAATAACAGGCTCCGAAAACATGAAATAAAAAGAGAAGATGCTGGAGATGTTCAACAGATCAGGCATTTTCTGAGGACAAAGTCACACAGGTATTTCAGATCAATGACGTTTGAGCAGAACCAGATTGATGATAGGTCTCCAGGATTATATGTTAACCATGCACTTTCTGTTTTTACTTCAAATGAGCACTTTCCAAAATTCTTTTCCTTTTATTTTCTCACATTCACACATAACAGAATGTTTTTCAGAAGTTGGGAGCATAAAATATTCACCATTCTTATTCTTCCTTTGAGACATTAACTTGAAACTGTATTGTGACTTAATTCCATTTGTTATAGTAAAATCAGCTTTTATTGTTTTACAGTATCAGGAAAAGAGAGTAAGAACAAAATGTTCCATCAATGTAAATATCCTTGTTATGATACCATTGCAAATTCTTTGCTCTCAAAGAGTGGTTCGGCAATAGTTCTCTCAGTTCTGAAACAGGTGATTAGTGGTTCAAGATTAACTCAGTCTTCTTAAAATGCATGGCATACTGTTATTGCTGCACCCTTTCAGGCCTTAAACCTACCTACCTGGTGCTACTTCAAAAAGAAGAAAAGTTATTATGTCAAATGACCAATCGACTAAAGCAGTGCATCTGGTCATATACCTCATTAAGGTCTGTATTAGATTGGTGCATGCAAATTGTCTGCTATATTTCCTTTGGTGAGTATATTTCATTTGCTGTAATGTACTTCTGGATGTCTTCAGTCAAGAATGTCATTGTACGCACAATGCATTGTATGTCCACTTAAAGGAGCAAAGAGTTTTATTGACTTAGAATGTGAAACTTTAATCCCAAGTGTATTCATCAGCTAATTTCCAAATCATTCAGTAAAATATTCACAATGCCACTGTAAATCCCACTTTTGCATGGTTAGAACTTTGGTTAGCTAACCCTGCTCACTCTGCCATTTCCTTTCAGCTAAGAAATTTTAAGCAAATCTTTTTAGGGAGTTCAGGGCCATCAATTAGTAAGTATTCAAAGACACGACAGCCGGTGTAAATTCACATGTACATGTGTCAAAGTCTAAAATGTAATTTTAATAGAGACACAAGAAGCTGTAGATGCTAGAATCTGGAGCAACAGGATGCTGAGATGCATCCTGGGATGTGCTGGGACACATCATCAGTGATGTAACCTGGGGTCACTGGGTGTTTCAGGTCTTTCAACATCAGACACCCTCGCCCAGGCAGCCCAGCCAAGGTTGATCAGGCAGCGGACTGTGTCCCAGCAGCCCTGGATATGGGCCACACCGCTTCATCCATAACCATCTGGAGGCTCACTCTGCAGCTTCTGTGATGGTCCTGATAGCTCTTTGCTGGAGGAAATCTGTGGATCAGGTAGCATCAGTGGAGGGAAATGGACAGTCAGTGTTTCAACTTGAGAGTCTTCATCTGGACTTCAGTGTCTCGATCTGAAACACTGACTGTCCATTTCCCTCCGTAGATGCTGCCTGACCCGCTGTCATTCCAGTGCTTTGTGTATTGCTATGTACTGTTAACTGTGTCTTAGCTATTTATTATTTTCAACTTTAGAAATTTCAGTAACTGAATCATGTGGCTGGCTCAAGCGTCTCGATGTTTCAGGAAATGTGATTGGATGGTTCCCTGCAGCTTTATTTATAGATTTTGTTTACCTTTTTGTAGCTATCGATTTGAGATTCGCTCAGTATGAAATTTTACTGGTCAAAAATGCAGTACATAGAAGTGAAAACAAAGCCTTTGGCACATGAATCAGGCCGCTGGGCTCTGACTGAACCATGAAATTTGAAAGCCAAAATTGTGATGCTTGTGTTATTGGTCAGATTTAATAAAATGATCAATAAATTGCTTTCGAGTTGCTCACAGTCAGTTGCTGGATGCAAAGCTTCCACAATTGACAAACACTTTGAAACTCCATCTAAAACACCACCTACTGGCTAAGGCCTACAACTATATGATTCTAGGTAACTGTTTACAAACAATATTTCCATTCTCAATCTTTGCACAGGCATCTTAAATGTTAAATCACACATGTCCAGAAAAAACTATTTGCTTAGGTTTCCTTTATCACCAACTGGCTGGAGTGACGATATCCAGATTAGATTCATTATCTGGCATATATCATGAAAATTTGTTGTTTCACAGTGGCAGTACTGTGCAAGACATAAAATTACCATAAATTACCAAAAAATAAATAAATAGTACAAAAGACAAATAATGAGGTGGTGTTCGTGGGTTGATGGACCATTCAGAAATCTGATGGCAGAGAGGCAGAAGCTGTTCTTTAAACATTGAGTGAGGGTTTTCAGGTATTTGCAGTGTGCTTATTTTCTTTACTCCGTGTCTAAGATTAGTGACTGTAACTCTGACTCAAAGTTTTTACCCGTTAAGCAGCTAAAAGAAAGACTGCAAACAGACCAAATTCATTTACGATAAAGATTGCCTTTTCACCAACTGCACACGCTCTATATAGCCATTGCCCTATACAGAGGAAATTTACTCAAGCTTGCCCATCACCTTTTAAAATAGAAATCTCCTCAGTGAGGGTTAAGAAACAAAGACTGAAATAAAAATTTCTAGCAATTGACTGTAAGATTATTTTTCTATATTCAAATAGGGGAATTACTGTTTACCTTGTTGTAGTAAAGACTAGTGTCAAAAAATAATGAAATTAGGTCAGAGGGAAAATTCTACCTCAAATAACACACATTACTTAATTACTCCTGATTCCTCACTTCAGACTATTGCCACTGTTCACAGGTCTGTGTCCATTGGGATTTCTCACAACTATCATGCAGCTTAGAAAGCTTTCTCCTGATACAGCTCAAATTTGGAAGCACAGATACTGTCAGCATATTGCTTGATGACTTTTTTTACAGGTCAAATAGACACACAGGGTGATTTATTTCTCACTGTCTTCCAGCAGGAACAGGGAAGCAATGAAATGAAAAGTGTAAAAAGAAAACTACCAAAAAAACCAGGCCGTGCACTAGAACCTGTGATATTGAAGGAGACTCTGTTGCTCTCTGCTTATCTTTTCAATTAAATCTATCAATTAATCTCAGTTTTTAAATATGCAGATGACACAATGTCACTGAAATCACAATGGAAGTGAAGAGACAAAATGAGGTAAATGTGAAACAGTAGAAATCAGATTGTTAAAGCCTAAAGATTTGTTATAGGCAGGAAAGAGTGCTGGTGTTGAACACTGCAAAAGAATGTTGATTGAAAGGTGAACTGAAGATCTTACTAAAGTGTAATATTGCTGAAACTGTTCCATCATCAACGTTTTTAACTGAATTGCAATGTTTAGCTTGGAAAAATGGGAAAGTGTAATTGAAGTCACCTGTATTATGTAACAGATATCTATACTATGTTATTTGGACATTTGAGTTGGCATAGGCCTGCTGTGCACAGCGATGCTATTGCTAGATACCAAAGCTGCTTCCTGGAGGATTAAGAGGCACAGTCACATGATTAAGGCTCCTTCTAGTGGCAGTACTTTGATTCAGCGATTTGACCTATGAACCTTCCTCCAAGCACAGACTGACAAGAATGTGCCTGAGACTTAAACCCAAGGAAACTGCAGATTAGGCAAATCATTTGAAACAGATGCATTGAGCAAATGTGCAGCCCATCACTAAGCACTCCTTATTGACACTTAACACCTCACCCTTTTATTTCTCTCCCTACCCCTGTGCTTCTTCTGTGAAATACTTCCTCAAACATAAGTCAGTCTCTGACGCACTGGCCAGCCATACAAATTGCACTGTGCTAAAACCCCTAGTGAGATCCCACTGGGATTCCAAAGAATTACCAAGTGACTTCAAAGGAAGAGTCTGAGAGAAGTTCGGTACTTCCCAGATTGTCTACACACTTCAATTTACTCATTTAATTTTACATATCTCAACGCACATACCCCATGCAACTTATTGAATAAACACTCAAAATAACATACTTCAGTCAACATATACTCTAGCTCATTAAAGGCACTTATCTTCAGGGTGAAGACTTAATTGTTAATCCTCAAGATGAAATTCAAATGCTACAGATTCTGGCAATATAAAATAATCCCCATGGTTACCCTGGCTTTACGTCATCCCCCCACCCCCAACCCCACTCTCTCTGCAGCTTCACAAGCCTTTTTTCTACCTTCCCAGTTCTGACAAAGAGTCTTTGACCTAAAGTGCTGTCTCATCTTCTCTTCCTACAGATGCTGCCTGCAAAGTATGTTCAGTAATTTCTGTTTTTATTGTTAATAGGTCAAGATATTCATTGAATCCTCCAAGAGGACCACAACTTTGTCATGGTTTGCAGGCTTGTGTACCTCAATGACCCAGAAAGTTACGTTGGCTGGAGTCAGGGCTTTATGATTTGCCTCCTGCTAGGATCACCCATGCCAAACAGGTGAAAGGATAGCGACCCAACTAAGCATGGTCCGCCAGTCCTCCAGGTTCAGGGGTTCAGTTTGGGGTTAACAACCCTGACTGGTCAAACAAAATTGTTATGGAAACAGCAATGAGGAATCCTTCTACATCTGTGCGTGATGGTATTCCCGAGTCTCCAGCTGGGACGTGCATGAGTGACAGTAGTGAAAACCGAGAGAAAGCTATTGATATGATGAAACAAGCCCTGAACACCACAGAGATGGAGGACCATCAAAGCTGCCCTAAATGCCAGTGGTGTAATGGGCAGGAAGTAAGTAAGTATTAATTGAACGTATTCCATTTTTACAATACTATGACATACACAATGTGGACACTCCAACAGTATATATGGTGAACATTCTACTACAGTCGTACTTTATCCCCCGTCATTCTGTTGAAATCCTCTATCAGTTGTTAAAGATCAAGTTCCCATTTTGCTGTATTATTTAATTACTTAATTCATTTTATTAGATAACACAATTTTTAACAGTGAAAAGAACTTCGAGTGACTAGGAGCAGGCCCTAGTATACTGTGCTTATGGTGGAACACAGGTTCCAATCTGCATTCTTCTAAATACCAACTTGACCACACAAATGTCAACATTCATGTTACACTGTACATTGCCTGTGTCTATATTCATGAGGATACTGGACTGTGTGTCTACATACCTCAGAGAACACACCCTCGCATCCATAACTCAATATACACATTCCATTAAACTTATCCCAATTACAGGCCAAAACGAGTGTTCAGAAATTAGATTAAAGTTGCAAAACAAGGTAAGACAAAGGGCTTAAATGGACTGAAAATCAAATGCAAAATCTCCAGCAGGAAATTGCTCCTTACTCAAAGTGCAATTAACACATACAATGCAACCCCAAATAAAGTGGCAATGACAAAATTCCTTAAAACATTTAAGAAATGATTAGAGATGTTCTGATCTTCCAAATGGGTGTATTAAGAAGTTTTGAAAGGTTGGGTCCATTTTAAGTTCAAGAATACACGAAAATAAGAGCAGGTTAATGGTGCTCATCCCTTCAGCCTGCTTCACCATTCAATATGATCAAGACCGCTCTATGCCAGCCTCAGCTCCCCTTCTATGTCAGTTCCCCACAATCCTAATTCCTCAATTTTTCACCACCTTAAAAATATTAAATCAAGCTCAAGGGCAGAGAATTCCAGAGATTCTCCACACTCTGAAAGAAGTAATGTCTGCGCACCTCAGGTTTAAGTGACCATTTCCTTATTGTACATTCTTCAGTGCTGATACTGAAGGTTAGTTAATTCTGTGTGCATAAAACCATTGAAATATATAGTAAAAAGTCTTTATATTTATAGGACCATGAGGAGGCCTATAGACCAAGAATCTCTTTCCCACAGTAATGAATTATTCCTAAAACAAGGGTTCCCAACCTGGGGTTCACAAACCCTCAGTTAATAGCAGGAGTACTTGGCATCAAAAAGGGTTGGGAACCCCTGCCCTAAATAAACTTATGCTGTCTTATCTTGCCAATGTCTCCACACCAACACTTTGGATGAAGAAGCTTGGCCCGATTTCCTTTTCTACATTGATTAGGGTGCCAAGGAGACAGGAGGCAAACATTAACAACAGAGACACAAGACACTGCAGACGCCAGAATCTGGTAGAACAAACAATGTACTGCAGGAACTCAGCACAAAAGGAATTATCGACATTTTGAGTCGAAACCCCTGTATCAGGACTGAGACGTTAACACCATGTAGTCAGCCTGTTGATTCTGTAACCTTGCAGTCTTTTGAGTCAGAAGGTTGCATGTTTGACAGTCCAGCTGAGGATTGCTATAAGTCAGAGTAGCCTCTGTCATTGTGTTTTACTCGTTCAGACTCACAAACCTAATAAATAAAAGGTCTCCCTCTTACCTCCACTCTTCTGTCATCTGCCTATCGCCAGCCTCTGGTGTCCCTCCCCTTTCCCTTTCTCTCATGGTCCACTCTCTTTTCCTATCAGATTCCTTCTTCTTCAACCCTTTGCCTTTTCCACCTATCATCACCCAGCTTCTCATTTCATCCCCCCATCCCCCCCGCACCTGGCTTTACCTATCAACTTCTCGCTTATACTTCTTCCTACACCCATCTTTTTATTCTGGCTTCTTCCCCCTTCCATTTCCAATCCTGATGAAGGATCTCAGCCCAAAATGTCAACTCTGCATTCCTTTCAAAAGATGCTGCCTGACACGCTGAGTTCCTCCAGCACTTTGTGTGTGTCACTCCAGATAAAGAGACCTGATGTTTAAAACTGAGATACACTGACATTATTTCTCTCCGACAGTAGTGAATCTCTGGAATTCCCTGCTGCTGACATGGGTTGAAATCAGATGACAAAAAATATTTGAGGCAGAAATAGATAAATATTTGAATGATTGAGGAACTGAGGGGTAAGAGGAGCTGAAACCAGTATTGGTCAGCCATGATAATATTGAATGACAGGGCAGGTTAGAGGGGCTGAGTGGCCTAGTTCGGCTCCCATTTTCTTCTGTTCGTATTTAGCAATATTACGCTTTGAGCCCAGCATCCCTGACAACCCTGATTTAACTCTAACCTAATCACAGGACAATGTACAATGACCAGTTAATCTACTGAATACATTGTTGGACTGCAGGAGGACACCGGAGCACCTGGTGAAAACTCAGAGCGAACAGTCTCCTTACAGAGGATGCTGGGATTGAACTCTGAACTACGAAACCCTGAGCTCTAACAGCGTCGTGCTGACTGCAATGCTACCGTGGGCACCGCGTGGTGTTCCTGTAACCACATTACTTAAAGATATAATTTTCTAAAATATGCTTCCAGCTGCGTGATATGAAATGCATCATTGAAATTAATTTTGATCAAATGAAGGGTGACAAGTGACCAACATGGTAGAATATCGGCAGATAGCAAACGTCAAGGCAGCTGACTAGGCGAGATTGTTCGGTCAATTACTGAGCTGTACAGAGCAGGAAACCATTGCAGTCAGTTCCCTCCTTACAGTAGTAGATTAGCTGCCTCGGCCGTCTAACACTCTGTTGTTGGATCAATCCCTGATTCAGGAAAATCACAAAAAAAATCTGCCAGAGGTCTCTGATCATTAGGGTGAGTTTGGACACTGGATGGTGGCAAAAGTGGGCTCAGCTGTGACGAATGATGCGTTGCAATAGCCTGTAGCATTCTTTGCCAAAACTCACTTGTGACTAATTGGCAGTGGGACACGGGTGCCCAGTGTCTGTGCATTTGGGGCCCAGCAAGGAGTCAATTCCTTCAAGAGAAAAGGAAGAAAAGGTAAAAAAAAATAAAGGAATTTATCCAATCTGAGGCAGAGATTAGAATGGTCAGCACGCAGTAGGTTTGACAGGACTCTGTTTAATTACAGCAGCTTTCCAGCTATTGTGGATGAAAAACATTTGTTTTCTTTTAAAAAAAAATCTGCTGATATCCCAATAAAGAGGAGGAAGTGATTGGGCTGACTGTGAATGACTCCTGCAGTTTTAATGGAACTACATGCATTCCTCACAACATGGTCCTTTATAGCTGCACAAAAACATGCTTTAATGAGAGGTGACTTACAAACAGCGTGATTCATACAGTTTCTATAGTAACCTTTCTAAGAATCTTTGAGTCGGTTGGACCTCACTAACTTCAGTGCCATCACAAGGTATTTTATTTCCCGAGTTGCAAAATAAGCAGGAACCAGAAGAGAGAGAAAAAATAAGCCTGAAGAACAGGTGGACAGAAGGGGGAGAGACTGAAGTGACTGATTAAACTGATTCTGTGAACAGGCTAGTTAAACCACACAGTTTGTGTCTGACCACAAAGACACATTGCTTCAAGTTAATACTCGCCGCCTTATCAGCCGAGCTGGATTAAAGTTGGCAGCCATTTCCCCACCCACTCACCGCCCACCCCCCCACTGTCCTAGAGTCTTCAAGAATTGAAGATTAATTTCCTGGACTCTATGCAAGCAACTGCCAAGAGAAAAGTCATACAGCTCGACAAAAACAGTGCTCTCCTTCATGTTCCCTAAACACTTACTTATTAATAATGAAAAATATCAGCGACGGGCAAGACAACTGCTGATTAGGAGAGATCGTTGGAAACAAGAGACCATCTTCTAGGGGAATATCCAATCAGAGCTGATATCATTACACTGATGAGGATGAATCTCCAAAGCTCGGTTTTGCTGTTTTAAGTTGACGAGCGGCAACACCTTTCACCAGCTGTACGACTGAGTTAAATTTAACCAGTTGTTGGACATTAGTTGGCTGTATTCTATGTGGATGTGCAGATCAGGCAGTGACAGGCAGGCAGCATTAGACTACATTACCACCCAAAGCTAAGGATTCAGCTGTGATTCAACATTAATTCCAGTTTTTAACCACTCTACCCAATCAAACATTTATCTCCCATCTACGTAAATGTTATTGTGAATAAACGGTATTTCAAGGAGAAAAACACACAATTATCCCTCTGGTTTTTTTTCTTCTTGAAATTCCCGAATTTCTAGGGACTGAGAATAATCCTGGAGCACTAAGAGCCTTTCATCTCGCAGGTATCAGCTTCCTGGTAATTGCTATTACACAGCACTTCACTCAATGGTAACTCTTGCACGAGGGTGTAAAAGAGAAACAAAGAATAGATATGTATAAAAGGCATGCTGTTAATTAAATAGGAATTTGATATCATAATATTCATTCTTATAATTAAACAGGAATTCCACAGTTACCCACAACACTTTGCATGATAAACAAGAGGGCTTTGTTTAAAGAAAACAACTTACTATTAAACTACAGAAAATGAATAATTTTTACTATTATCACTAAATAATTTAATCCACATCCTGTACACTGTTTTTTGTTCTTGACAAAGCCAAAAGGAAGAAATTTGTTTATGTTGGGTCTCAAAGAACGAAATAAAACGTTCAATAGGATGTTTCAAGAAGACAAAACCATTCAAAACTTCCTTCTTCAGCTGCCACCTTTACACAGAGTCTTCACAGGAGTGAGTTTATGTTTATTTACGAATTGAACATGTAATTTATTAGTGTGAGAGTGTGGAGAGTGTGCATAGAGTGCTGCTAAACAATTCTACTGTAGAAGGTGTTACATACCCAACTCTTTAAAGGAAATACAGTCACACACATCACGTATATACCAAATCATATGCTCACACACACATGTATTCCACATACACACACACCACAGGTGCACACTGATAGACTACAGCAGACATTTTTGCACTCATAGCACACACACCCATACAGCATACACTATCACACGCCACACCATAGATACACACTAACCACACCATCACACACACACACAGTGATTTACAGCAGACACTGTCACGTCATGCCAGTCACACCACACACCTTCTCTCACACACACACACACACACACACACACACACACACACACACACACACACACACACACACACACACACACACACACACACACACACACACACACACACACACACACACACACACACACACACACACACACACACACACACACATTTGCACATAGTGCCAGTCATGGTCAGAACACATTCTCATTTAAGCCCGACTTTGGATAATGAACTGGGCATGTTTTATTTTCTAAATGTCCAACCTCATCAGCCAATGCCCCTTGCTTTGTTTGCTGAAGCTTGGATGTCTAACACACATGGCCCTCCCTCTGCTTGATTGTTGGTAACTCCAAAACTCTGCAGTTTAATTTTCATTTGCTGGTAATTCTAAGTATTTTTTTTATTTTCTCTGTGCAGTGTGTAAGTTCAGTGGCTTCATAATCATAATAACGCTCCTCTCTGGGTCGGCATCAGGCTTATATATAGCTCATTTGTTGTGCTGTATGAATGTGTCGGAATTGATTGATTTTTGTATTTTTTTCTACTTATAATAATGTTTATTCAATAAAATTAAAATGGAGAGCTGTGTTGTGTGCACTGAGTCTATAATCTGTAAGGCTTGAGGCAAAAAAAATCATTTCTTTTCCCTTCCCCTCTCTCAGAACTGGAGTGAAAACATCTAACACATCAGCACTGCTTTCTGCGGCTGACCTGGGTGGCTTGCTACATCATCTTGACATGTAATTATCCTAACTCTTCTTAATCATTTCACCCAAGATTAATTGTATAAGACAACAGTGACAAAAGTGTAGGCCAGGCCTTTGAGTGGAAACCCCTCTTTCTGCTCAATACGTGCTTCATTGAATCAATTAATAAACTTCACTGAAAAGGAACCAAGATTTTATTTTTTTTTGTGGTGGGGGCAGTAGTGGGGGGGGGGTGAAGTTGGTCGGTGTCATGCTTGACTGGGTGTGAGTTGGGGGAAGGGGGATGAGACTGAATAGAATCTTCAGGGAATTCATTAAACAATCTGCATAAGAAAGCTGGTTTTATTTTTACTAGGTGCCTGTCTGTTGAATGTGCTCAGAGATCCTAATATCGTCAGAAACATAGGGCCCGCCTATGCACAGACTGTCTCCACTGTTTCAGTTTCTTTCCCCTATTTCATGCCATCACCTTCAGCAACCACTCCACTGCTGTCTGAGCAAGGTTATTACCAAACCTTTTCCTTCCAAAACTACAGCAAAGTAACCTGCCTGTTGCACTAACGGTGAAGGTAAATTTATAAGGAAATAGAGGGAACCTATTTTTCCTCCATTTGACTCAATCATTTTTTGGGACTTAATTTTTTTTGCCCAGAAATGATAACTTGTGCTTGTTTACCATTTGGTCTCCACACGAGACATTCTCACTCCCTTCAGGGGATGCCGTAGAAGGGATCTTGTGGCTAGAACATTAATCACCAGGATATCACAGCTGGTTCCAGCCAGACCCAAACGCCAACATCCTCTATGGGCACTTTTCAGCCGAAGAAACAATGGATGCCCTTTGAGAAAGGTTCACATTTTCCCTTCACTTTGAGAGAGGTGGTGGTAATTCATTGTCATTAAGCAGTCCTGACTAATATCAGTTAGTCACAGAGCTAGAGTTGTACAGCACAGAAACATATCCATGCCAACCATTAAGTGCCCATTTACAGTATATTCTGCGTTGTGTACTAATCTTCAAAAGGCTGTGCCTCAAGAAAGCAGAGTCCATCTTGAAGGACCCTCACCATCCAAACATGACCTCTTCTCATTACTCCCATCAGGAAGGAGGTACAGGAGCCTGACGACTGAACAGTCCATGAACACCACCACACTATTTTGCACTATTTACTGTACCTACTTTAAAAAATATTCCTTATTGTGACTTACAGTAATTTTTATGTAATTTTTGCTGTCACAAAACAACCAATTTCACAACCTATGGCAGTGATAATAAACTTGATTCTCATTCTGATTCTAACCCCATTTTCCAGCACTTGCGCCATAGCCTTCCAGGATTTGGTAGCTCAGTGCAAGACCAGATACTTTCTAAATATTATGGGAGCACCTGCCACACCACTCACTCAGAGAAAGTATTCCACATTCCAACCACCAACTGAGAGAAAATATTTTTTCTCAAATCACCTGTAAGTCCCTCGCACTTCCCCAAAACCTACCTCCTCTATTTCTAGACATTTCTATTATGGGGAAAAGTTTCCTAATGTCATATCCACCATATCCATTTGTCTCATATTTGTGCACGTCTGTATCAGGCCCCTCTGCTGTCTGAGGAAATCAGATGTTGCCTGTTCTGTTTATGCACATTCCATCCCAAGCAACAATCTGGTAATTTTCTTCTGTACCCTCTCCATGTCCTTATTTGGTGACCAGAAATGCACACAGTAATTCTATGAATTAGCTAGGGATAGATGGAATATCATAACTGGAGCTTCTCGGTCCAAGTGACCCAAATACTAAAATGAACCAAAAGCTTTCCTGGTAATCCAGCTGAACATACAAAGCACATGTCACAGTAATCAATGCACCTCCGAGCAAAATCATACTAGAGCTAAAGAGGTATGTGGACAAAATCTAAACATAACCACCGCATGCAAAATGCATACCAGTTCAGTGAACAGATGGAAGTGGCAGGTGACTTTGGAGTTTGAAAGTTGCATTTATATAACTTATTTAACATAATAAAATATCCTAAGGTATGTTATTAAATAAAATCCACCATTGAAGCCCATAAGATGGGGATTATAACCTTGGTCAAAAACCTAAAAGATAGCATGGTGATAAATCATTAGTACTGTTGTCTCTCAAATGCAGAGACCCGGGGTTGATCTGGACCTCAGGCCCTGCCCAAATGGAGTTTGCACATTCTACCTGTAATTTCATGAGTTTGCTCCATACCCTCCAATTTCCTTCCACGTTCCAAAGGCATGCTGGTGGGTAGGTTAATTATCACTGTGAATTGCCCTGATGAGGATGCAGGAGGGAAAGGGGATTAAATACAGATTGGTGCTTGCCAGTATGGATGTGATGGGCTGAAAAGCCTGCCTTCACATTGTGTTTCAAAGCAGAAAGAAGTAGTAAAACTTCTGAGTAAATAAGTCCAGAAATTTGTGCTTAGTCAACAGAAGCTCTGGTCACTAATAGAGAGGTGATGAAAATGATATGTCCAAGATCCAAAACTTGTATAACCCAGAAACGTTGGAAGAAAAGACTGGAAGAGGCTACAGTGGTAGAAAGGAGGAGCATGTGAATGAACTTGAAAATTAAAGGTAACGCTAGTGACAAGCCAAGAGATATCCCTATCTGCAATCACTGTGTGACCTGAAATACTTTGGCATTTAACTTATCTTGGCATAGTATAAAAAACGTTTCAGTTTTTCATCTATAATGGACCAGAAGAGCGTATAGAATTACATTATAATTACATTGTTTCATCTAGTTTTAAAGTACATTCATGAACTCATTCCTGGTGTTTCTTAAGCATCCAGAGTACCATAGCTTTTGAACACATTACTCTCTTTTATGTAACAAGGATAAGAGATAAAATTTATTGTCTCTGAAAGCATTTCTTCCAAACTTTGTATGCATATACTGCATAATCAATAATCAATTGTTATTTTAAAATCACCAACAAACAGAAAAGATGACAAGAGAGATTGCATAAGTATGACTGAAACTGCAAATAGTCATTGCTAGTAACATTATGTAATCTAAATTGACTCAGTCCTCAAGATTTCACACAAAAAAAATCTCCAGCTCTCTGAATCCCTCCCTGTTCCTCCAGTTAGGCCCAATCACCTTGGAATCCAGGATATGCCTGATTATTTCTAGAGGTCTTGCTTCTCACACCTTCAGCCTTGACAGTGATCTACTCTGTGACTCTTGACCCTTGGCATTGCGTCTGTTGCTGCAAAATAGTGACAGGTATTTCACCCACCCAAACTCACAGTTATTTCTCTATGAATATACCTTGGTATTGCAGGAAGTCTCATCTTCTGCCTGTCAGAATCAGGAAATGTCCTGAGCCCACAGCAGAGGAGGACTTCATTAGATGATAAATTGTGGGGACATAAAACACAAATGATTTCCATACTGATTCCTGTCCTTTCCGTAGGTTCTGACCTTAATTTGTACTTGGTTAAACTACTGTCAAATGCCAATCTCCACTTGTAGGTCTTGACAGCAAATATAGTGAGTGACCAGATACAGACAGTACCGGGATCTAATCTGATCATACCCAAAAATATCTAGAACCAACTGGAGCCTGCGTCTGTGATCAAGAATTAATACTTTTGCCTTTCCATTCCAGTTGAACGTTACTTTTGCAAGCTTTTATGTCATTTATTGGAATTTCTCTGTTATGTTTTCTCAGATCATAAGCAGTGGAGATGACTGATGCAATGTAATGCTTTGCACAAAGTTCAGTAATTGCCCCTTTACAAGTTGTCACGTTTGTGACAACGCTGGAATGAATACAAGGAAAGGCTAGTGGCACAGAAACCGCAGGAACAAAAGTTCCATTCATTTACCATGATGTGAACTTCGGAGAAAAAGTTACAATTTCTATCTAAAAATAATTTACTCAACGGATGATACACTCAAAGGGTTAAAGAAGTAAAACAGCAACAGTCCTTCCTGTTTAAGCAGGGGTCACATCAACCAATCACAAATGTCTTCTCAGGTACTCAGGGAATTCAACTAACCCCTTTACAAATGTACAGAACAAGTACTTCCAGGTAAAAGCATCAGCATGTCCCACCAACAGACAACAACCAAAGGATGGGTTGGCACTGCTAACCACCACTGCAGAAACATATAGAGGTATAGAGTCATCAGCCCTATTACTGAAGCTATAGAATGCTGAACTGATTCCAACCATGCACTCCTAATGACCAATACCTTGCAGCGGATCCTGTTACACAAACCCGATCGCAGAACTGAATTCCATAATAAACATTAAACCCCATCTGCAGACTGGCTGAAGCCAACAGCCTAAACCGTGTGTAAACTAGAAGATGATTAGAGAGCAGATGGGCAGCACACAGCCACAGTGCCAGAAACACTAGCTGCCCTACAGGTGACAGCACAAAAAGCTGGATCGTGTTTCCTTCTTACCTTCATCACGTTTCCTTTTGGCCTCACCATTCGATCGTGGAATGCCCAGAATCCCGTTGATGGAGTACGATCCCACTGGATCATTGGATGCCGAAGATACAGGTGGGGAGTTTGTGCTGGGGACTGAAAGGAATCAATTATTTTTTTACAGTTGTTTTTTTCCCAGATTAACTTGCTTTGTTCTACAACCTGGTAAAGAAAACCTAGCATGTAATGGTGATAAAAGTTTTCTATTTAACTCATAAACCAAAGTGTTAATCAGCATGAAACATCACCAAACATGACTTCCTGATGTAACAAATCAGGGAGTTAAGGTTACATTTTCTGTGCTGAGTTAACTGATGGAAAATAGTGCATCTCAGAGTGTTGTCTAGGTTTGTAAGGCAGGCTGGGAAGATGGGGTTGGGGCAGGTTTATGATTGCCCAGTCCCGATCATTATCCAGTGACCTCTGCTAGAAAATGCATGGAGGTGAATTCTGAACAAGGATTGACATGGATTTCAGTCTAATACCTTATATGGGGATGAAGAGTTGGCCAATACTCACTGTCAAAACTCAAACATGAATAAAGACCACTTGGGCAAAGTACTGCAGGCAAGCTGGTTCCTCAGTGATCTCCAGCCTAGTGAGATGAAGAATCTGGCGGGAATGGGGAGACAAAATTAGAAAAAAGAAAAATAGCAACTTGGAAGGAAGTGGACAGTCCCAGGTGGAACAATGAATCTCTGACAAAAATTATGGAAAAGAATATAATTACTGGACAGAATACAGGGTAAGGCAAATTACATGGTACTTGGTTTCAGAAAAAATGACTGGCTTTGCACTATGCAGTGATCCTTCATACAAGGACATTAAAAGCAGCAGAGTGCATTAAGGTCATTACCCTCTATTCATGGGTCAAGCAATTTTCTTTCTGTCCCTCAGCAGCTGCAGTCACACGAGCATTGAAAGGTCTATCTTATGCAGCCACACCTACTTCAAAGTTCAAAGTAAATTTATTATCAAAGTACATATACATCACCAAATACAACTCTGAGATTCATTTTCCTGTGGGCAATCACAGTAACTACAAGAAACACAATAGAATCAATAAAAGACCATACCAAACAGGATGGAAAGCAATCAATGTACAAACGAAAACAACAAACTGTGCAAATATAAATAGAAAGAAAAAATAATAACACAAATAATAACACAAAAATTATTGAGAATGTGACACGAAGAGTCCTTGCAAGTGAGTCTGTAGGTTGTGAGAATGGTTCAATAGTGGGATGAGTGAAGTTGAGTGAAATTATCCCCTCTGGTTCAAGAGGCTGATGTTGAGGGGTAATAACTGTTCCTGATCCTGGTGGTATGGATCCTGAGGCTCCTGTGCCTTCTTCCTGATGCCAGCAGTGAGAAGAGAGCATTGCCAGTATGGTGGGGGACCTTGATGATTAATGCTGCTTTCTTGCGACATCACTCCTTGTAGATGTGGTCAATGGTGGGGAGGGCTTTATCTGTGATGGACTGGGCCATATCCACTACTCTTTGTAGGCTTTTCTGTACAAGGGCATTGTTGTTTCCATACCAGACCATGATGCAACTAGACAATATACTCTACACCGCACATCTATAGAAGTTTGCCAAAGTTTTAGATGACGTGCCAAATTTTTGCAAACTTCTAAGAAAGTAGAGGGACTGCCATACTTACTTCAGAATTGAGCATACATGCAGAGCCTAAGACTGGTCTTCTGAAATGATAACACCAAGGAATTTAAAGTTGCTGATCCTCACCACCTCTGATCCCCCAATGGGACTGGCTCATGGATCTCCAATTTCCTCCTCCTGAAGTCAATAATCAGCTCCTTGATTTTTCTGACATTGAGTGTAAGGTTGTAGTTGTGGCACCACTCAGTGGTGTTGTCGGCAAACATAAATATGACACTGGAGCTGTGCTTAGCCTCACAGTCATAAATGTAAAGCAAGTAGAGAAGGGGGCTAAGCAAACAGCCTTGTAATGCTTAGAGAGATAGTGGAGGAGATGCTGTTGCCAAACCGAACTGACTGGAGTCTGCAAGTGAGGAAATCAAGGATCCAGTTGTACACAGAGGTATTGTGGCCTTGGACTAGAAGTATATTGATTAGTTTTGAAGAGATGACAGTACAGAATGCCAAATTATATTCAATGAACAACATCCTGACCTCTTCGCTCTCCGGATGTTCCAGGAGTGATTGAAGAAGCAAAGAAATGGCATCTGCTGTTGACCTGTAGTGACTGTAGGTAAATTGGAGTGGATCCAAGTCACTTCTCAGGCAGGTGTTGATATGTTTCATCACCACCCTTTCAAAGCTCTTCATCACAGTGGATGTAAGTGCTACCGGACAATAGTCATTGAGACAGGTTACTACGTTCTTCTTAGGTACCAGTATAATTGAAGGCTGAATGATAATCATCACCAAGTTGCTGCATTCTAGGACCAGGAAGGTGTCTCCCCTCCTTTGTTCTAAGTGAGTCCGCCAATAAGCTCAACTCAGGCCAGAGAGTAAACCTTGATGACTCAGTGTTCTGACAGGCTGCATAACAATCTGAGCGGCTGTAAACCAACATACACCCAGCTAATACTCATTCCAAAGCTCAAATGCCCATCCTTATAAATTTAGAGAACTGCCCGAGTTGCCCAATTTTCCAGCAGTTAACTCAGCACGGAGAATGGAACCTCAATTCTCTGACTTGTTACATCAGGGATCATCCTACCCTTTTGGCAATATTTGAAAGATATCTGGTTATGTTTCATGCTGATTAGTGCCTTAAACACTGAGTTCAACTTCTGAAACTGCAAGAGGATTGCTGGTATACATAAAACTAACTTTAGACGAGAGACAGGGGATGAGCAAAAGGGAAACTGGAGAAAATTGGGCTACAGGAGGTCTCCTTTAACAGATGAGACCAGAACTGTGCTGAAATCTACAGTGAATACTATTGTTTCCTATCGATCTTCGCACATTGGTTCAGTGCAAGAAGCTTCATGATTTTGAAAGTTTAAATATCACACAGTGGAACCACACTCAATGGTCTAAATATATGATACAATAGTTTGAAAAAAAATTGAATAATTATTCATGATGTATTATTTTACAATGTTTGACATAAACCTATTGGGACCATACTGTTATAAACATAAGATATGGGATAATGTCACATACCTGAAGTTAGGTCACAGATCAGCCATCATTTTGACTGCTGGTACAAACTCAAGGAACCAAATAACTCTTGTCCCTGCACCTTCTAATTAGAATGTGTGTGGAAATATATAATGTTATAAACATGATATATACAGTGCCTGCTAACTGATTACTAAATCATCCTCATCCTCTCTCTTTCTCACTCTCTGCCTGTTCTCAACAGATATGAGTCTGCTGTAATAATTTTGCCAACACTTTTGTTCAAAGTCCCTCAACAACTATTTGTTGGAGTCAAATTCTGAAGGTTCCTCAAAAGCAATGGAGATAGTGGACTAAAGTTGGAGATAATGTGATCAAATGTAGCTCAGCCAGCAAGAGCAACCCAAAAGAATAAGACAGTCATTTGCTTCCTGTCTGTTCCCACATATGTGAGCCAAGGTTAGCACAGAAGCATTTGTTCCTAATCTGCGACAGGACTCCAATAGGATTATCAGGAGATATTAGACCACTGCTTCGGCAGGTAAAGGTTCGAAGACCTGAAATATTAGTTGTTTCTCTTTCCACAGATGCTGTCTGACCTGCTGAGTGTCTGCACCATTTTCTGTTTTTACTTAGTTACCTTTCTTCTGATTTCTCCTGAGCTGCCCTGACCCCATTCAATCTTGCCAAGTTCACATTGAGCAGGCTTTGCCAAACTCATTAGATTACTTCATTGGGAAACACTTGACACAAAATAGAAACCAAAGAGATAGAGTGTGTGTGTGTGTGTGTGTGTGTGTGTGTGTGTGTGTGTGTGTGTGTGTGTGTGTGTGTGTGTGTGTGTGTGTGTGTGTGTGTGTGTGTGTGTGTGTGTGTGTGTGTGTGTGTGTGTGTGTGTGTGTGTGTGTGTGTGTGTGTATACATATATCTTGGCACCACACAAATCATTTTACACAATATGACTAATAATAGTAGTCAAAGGGATGAGAGGAACAATCAGCCACCTGTCTTCAGTTACAAGCTGTTCTTCTCCTGTACTATTCAAACAGATCTGTGTGATCTTGCCGTCAGTAACTGCTCCATTTTAAGGGAGTGTATGCACGGCATCTCACTGTGTTGTAACTGTAAAATTACACCAATTACCCCAGCTAGGATAATCTATAAATCATCCCAGTAGGAGCACCATCTGTGAAAACAAGTGCAAGGCAATTCAAGCCCACCCCCCAACTTTAACTTCTTTCGGCCCTCACTATGTTTATCAAGAATCACTCCCTATCCAGACAGTTAACTCCCACCATGCACTGGCTGTATTGACTTCAAATTCCTTAAAACTTGAGCAGCCTTCAAGTATTGCCTGATGTGATTGGTACTGAGCTACGTGAACTGGATGAAACAAGTACATTTGTATCAAAGAAGGCTGCAGAGAGATCCTATAATGTTCCCCATCATTCTTTGCTAAAAATCTCGGAGGGCTTCCTATCCCAGACTATTGACCCCTGTATTGACATTGGAGGTGGATGGGATGAAACTCAGTTGTGGCAACCTTCCTGATTGGATAGTCTGATGACACAGTGTTCAGGGTCTTACTTAAGTTGACAAGCAGGAGATGCAGAGGGCTTCACACACTAAAGAGTCATGGAATTATAGAATTTCAGAATATCAAAACCCAGTTGACCCATTTATTAGGTACATCTTGTGCCTAGTAAAGTGGCCACTGAATGCATGTTGACTGTCTTCTGCTGCTGTAGCCCATCCACTTCAAGATTTGACATGTTGTGCATTCAGAGATGCTCTTCTACCTATGTGTCCTGTTATAACGTGCGGTTATTCAAGTTACCGTTACTTCCCTGTCAGCTTGAACCAATTTGGTCATTCTCCTCTGACCTCTCTCATTAACAAGATGTTCTTGCCAACAGAACTGCTGCTGCTCACTATACATTTACATCATTCTCTGCAAACTCCAGAGACCGTTGTGTGTGAAAATCCCTGGATATCAGCAATTTCTGAGATACTCAAACTGCCCCATCTGGCACCACAAATTTTTCCATGGTCATAGTCACTTAGATCATATTTCTTCTCCATTTGGATGTTTGGTCTGAACAACAACTGAACTTTTTCTATGTTTGGCTAAATAGATATTATAGATAGATAAATAGAGCAGCTGTACAGGTGCATCTAATAAAGTGGCCACTTTTTCCATTTTCCAGCATAATACTGTTACTTTATAAATTTGCTATTGAATCTGAAACCACTGCCCTCCAAGGCAGCTCATGTCATATCAGAACAACCCAGAAAGGCATCTTCCTTTCTTCCCAATTATTTTACCCCGTCTACTCTAAACCATTTCCCTGGCCATTTTTTTTTTTTTTTGTTAATTTCTCTATCGAAGCTCCATTCAAATTTTAAGCTCACTTAACAATGAATTTCCCCTTAAAATTCTTTATTGTAAAGCTGAGACTACCAACTTCACTATTCTCTCCTTGGAATTGATTTCCTTCATAGACTGGTAAATCTGCTCTGTGCCCTCTAATATTAATTACTGGTGCATTACCAAGACACATCCGACACTTTAGGAGGTCGAGGAAGGACCTGTCCCACAGCCGGCATTGGCAGTAGTAGCATTACCAGACCAGAGAGGTAATTCTACTGTTAAACCGCAGATGCCACTCCTCATCATTACTGGAACAACATTATATCAGAGGGCTAATTTTTACTGCACCTGGTTTTGTTGATTTAAAATTGTTAAATCAAACAGATGGCTGCAATTGGTGTTGAAATAAGATGGTCTCAGAGCCCAAATTAAAAGATTATAAATAATGATTATTTGGCTAAATTATTACATTTAAATTGGGAGTTTTAAATATTCTAAATGCAGGATAGTTGGGAATGAATTGCCCTTTCAATTTCAAGATCTGGTCTTTTGACTATTTCATTTGTATCCAAACAAAGAGGCACAGGGTGAATTTTTCTCTGCAGAAATTGAGCCACATTTCCTAGTGATGTTGAAAATATAATAGAAACAACACTATTGTTTACTTTGAATTTCACAATGTTGGCATGTGTGAAAGACAGAAGATGCACTCTAGGTATGGAATATACTGCTGGCAATTCAGAACACTCGGCAACATCTTCCCCTATAGATCATTGTAGCTGCAAGAATCACTAGAGAATCAAACCACAAGTGCCTGTAATATAAGAGAGTTATCCAACTTGAGCTTTGCCGAAAGATAGGTAGAATTAGCAGAGAAAAGGGTTGACATCCATATATGAGTCAAAAATCTAACAGCAATTCCAATCCATTGTCCGGACCTCTTGTATTTTACATAGGGTTGCAAATTTTGCACAGAATATTAACTTAAGATTCTGAATCCTGTTTTAGAAATTATGGAAGTACCCGAAGTGCCAAAATTCCTCTGTTAAATGGCTTCACTTCACAGTGATGTGCTTGGGAGCTTCTGTGAAAAGTTCTCACTACATTTACACTACATTGCAATTTATTAAAGGTAAAACAGTACATAGAGCATTTCATAAATACACTGTGTTTCAATGACCACAAGTAAGTCACATTTATATTTGAAATGTAAAGTCAATGACCAGTCTTTAAGTGCATTCTGTTTCCGCAAAGCAGATGGCATTCTTAATACAATTATGTTAGGGCTGTTTTTATTTTCTACAGAATATATGTTTTCAAATAGGTGTCTATGTTTGCATGATGCATATTAGCAAATCAATACATCTTTCACCATATTATATCTACTTTAAAAGATTGGGTGCATTAGAGTGATGCATTAGGGTTAAAACTACGGAATCATATTATGAAAACACCATGGTCTTTATGCATGTAATGGACTTTTACACTTGCTAATCAGATAATCCCACACTGCCACTCCCCCTCCCCGTTACCCTGAGAATTTTACCTTTCAGATATGTACCTAATACCCTCACTGATTGGTTTAACATTCCAGATCACACCACTGTGTTATGCTTCTGGTTCTTTACAGTACGATTTTAAATCTGAATCCTCTGGTCACCGCGATATTCTGTTGAAAATACCACCTTCTTATTCGCAGCATTAAAGCCCTTCGTGAATTTAAAGACTCCTATATAACTGCCTCTTAACTTTATATACCCTATGGAGAACCAGTATGTTTTCCCTCGTTTCCCTGAGTATTTAAAGCCTTGAATCCCGGTGCCATTCTAGTAAATGTCTTCTACATCCTCACTGCTTTAATGCCTTGAGGGAAGGTGCCCAATTAAGAACATGCCGCCCCAATCTGCTTTGCATTTTTGGTAAACATAAACAGCTGAGTCTTAAATGTAGATCTGTATTTGTGAAAGGGTTAAATATGGTCCATGTGTAATAATTAGCTTTCCTCCCAGGACTGCTCTTTCTTACCTATTGTGTGGCCTGGTGCAGTGACTGCGGTCCCGGGTCCATCCGGTGAGGGATGGAAAGGCTGCTGCACTTTGGTCCGAATGATCCTGCAAACAAACCATGAAATCACATCAATTCACCTCAATGATCAGGGCGACTGACTCTACCTGGCCACGGCTAATCTAGTTGTCGAGCGTGTAAGTAGCCAAAGCTCCCCAGGCAGAACTCCCAGAATCAAAACTGCGTCAGGCGCCTGGTATTGGTAAAAGGATGTGATTTAATTGATCTGAGACTCGAGAAAAGTTGGGAATTAGTTGCAAGCGAAGTAATGCAAATAGAAAGCTATAAATTATATGTGACAGGAATGCAATAGTGCTGTAATGCTGCTTGGAAGCCTTGTCCTATCACAGGATACCCTGTACTAATGACACTTTGAAAGGGGTTCACTACCAATGAATATTAAATTGCTAATGTGTGGGCTTGAGTCTTTCACGTTAACCTCTGAGCAGCGACTAACTGGGGGATGTGGTACCTGCTTGTGAATTATCACACGTGCATTTTTTCCCTGCGTCAATTTATATCAGCAATACGTTTGACAGAAACAAATAATTTCTATGGAGATTATTGAAACTAATTTTGTTGCAGACAATTGATAGGGAACCCGGGAAAGAGGGGAAAAAGGTGTACACTTTGTTGCCATCTTTAGAATCATTGGGACTTATGAATTAATTATCGCAGGGGACACGCTGATGTTCTGTAAAATAATATCCTACCCATTGTACTGGCCTTTTGCATGACTGTTGTTCTCTCCCCAGCTTTTCATACTTTCTCTACTCCCGAAGCTATTGAGGAGCACTTGGGCAGGGGCCCGGCTCCCCGGCCAAGTGTTCGGCCCTATATGAGGGTCACTCATCGCTTCTCCGCCGCCGCGTGCCGAGCTTGTCCACATCCAACGGTGGGATCAGGACCAGAGCTTAAAGTATCTTTTCCTCTTCTTAGGACAAGTGCCTTAGGCCCTGGCTGACCCAGTACCCCTAGTTCCCTCTCTTGATTTCCATCCGCTAACTCTCTACAAGGGTTAACGACCCCTTCGCTATTGGTTTCCACAGACCCCTTCATCTACTCAATGGTGGGGACGCATCATTTGAAATATATTCTTCTAAGCAGTTTCGTCTACACTATTTTAAAGCTGATCCCCCCCCCCTCCGTGTTATTGCGTGACCTCTAACACTTGGGATCCCCTAGTAGGAGTTCATATAAAAACAATCAATATACATCAAACACTCATTGATTTTAATGGCCACAAATTCGCCCACAATCTCCCTAGTAATGTCCTTGGGGCTACACGACAAAAGCTACAGGACTTATCAAAAAAAAAGTATCAATATTTTATTTGGATTTTCAAATTCCTCCATAACTATTATTTGACCTATTGACTCGCGCCAACCACATAAATTCACCGACTTTATTCGGAATCCATGTCCTGGATATTGAATAAGCAATTTAGAAGGGTGAATTAATGAGTTGGCCGTTGTGGAAAATTCCCTGAAGAAATATTAAAATTGCTTGGAGTCGGAATCAATAGCATCGAAAAAAAAAGGACTTGTTTTCTTTAATGGCCACCAGCCGCTTGGTTCTAATTCCTGACTGCAGAGCAACAGCAGAACGAAGCCTTGTCTAGTTGTAATCTTTAAAAATTCATGCAAGGAGAACGTTTAACTACAATGTGTACTTGCCAATGTAATGATCTGAGATAATCGTTGTATATTGAATTAAAACCCAACACTGCAAAGCAACGCCCTTTCATTAAGGCGAAAAAAATACATTTAATTGTATTGCTGTATTCTAATCTTTTGTATAAACACCAGCCCCCGCAGCCAACTTGATTTCTTTCAAAACCACTCCAATTTAATTGAAGCTGAAAAGTTTTACAAACGCTCTCTAATGCGATTAATCCCCACTTAGAATGTATCATTCACATTTGTTAGAAGGCTGTTGGAGTCGCCTTTAAGCGACTTCGTGCATGAAATGATTTTTCTTTCCCAATCTTTCTTTAAAAACACACACACTGAAATTTCTCGTGAATCGCTGCCCCCGATCTCCAAAAATCTCATTAAAATGTAATGCTGATGGCAGCTGTAGACGAGGCAAAGTTCATTTCTGCAACCCAGCTTGTGCGATTTCACTTTCTTCCGTTCTTACAAGCATACCCCCCCCCCCCCCGGTTCTCCATAAACCTCTCTTCCACACACACCTTGTTACGCCAGAATGAACAGTTATATATATATTTTTTTAAACTTGCATTTCCATCTGGCTTTTCCCTTGTATTTAGCACATCAAACCGCGATGGTTTTCATCGTTTGAAATTGAATGAAAAGATAAATATAGCGTCCTTCTATATGGTTTGTGGGTAACTAGCGATAGTTCGTGAGTGACGGGGAGGGGGAGGAGAGAACCCACAAAACTCGGAAGAGTCAATATTGGAGATTCGGTTTGTTCGGAGAGGGAGAAGGATTAGATTTCACTAAACACCGAAGAAAGGCAATTCCAATCTAAAACAAGAGCAGACCTCCAAATAATAACGTTGAGCTGTTCTTTTAAACACCTGTTAAGCACTTGAAGAAGTGACACAGACGGGAAAACGCACACAATTGATTTTCCCTTGCTTTCTGACAAAAAAAACGATCTATTGAAGTAGTTTGAATCTAATCACAAATGGATACTTTATTGTCAGTGTATGAAGTGTGCACGTGTAAATATATTTCTACAATTGTTTGATGTGCCAAATACTGGGAGAGTTAAAAGGAAGCAGAGGCGATCCGGCAGATTTCTGTGAAATATTTTATATATCTTTATCTCTTTTCCTTCCCACTTTTACAAGAGTGAAATCGGATATAGGGAACAATTTATTTGTCCAGTCTGTACTCCCGAGAGTCTGGGGGAGTTTGACACACACACAAAAACATAAACATTCTATTGTTGCCTTATAGTGGCTCGTGTCAAACGCGTTAACGCACTCTCAAGCGTTAAAGGCACCATATAAACTCAACTTACTGATGTAAGAGTGTGGCATTGCCAGTCCAGAGATTTTTATTTTTGCTAAATCCATACAACGTACATGATGGGCAATTCGCTTAAACCGCCTTTACCATTTAATATTGGCTTCAGTGAACAAAAAGGGCAATTCTTTGAGGTGTTTGCAGGTTAACAAAAGGAGAGATATCGTAAATGAGGCAGTGGGAATGAGTGGACTCAGTGTCCAAAATCTTTGGTCCAATCCTGCTGCACGGATTGAAAGCGTTATAAATAATTAATTAAGCCTTTCGATACTTGTCCGATTCCTTATTTATGAATACCGTCGGAAATGGGTTCGGGGTTTCTCACACATCATGCTTTATTATCTGATATTAAGTTGGGGGCAATACGAGGCCGGGTTTAGGAACTTTGAAATCAAAGTCAGGATCATAAAACTTGTCGGCTTATATCTTTATTCTGAGAAACTGTTTTCTTATTGAAGAAGCCTCCGAAGAAAGATTTAGTGAGTTTTAGCGTCGAGATAGATGAGTTTGGTCGGAGTGAAAGGTTCATTTCAGTGGACATGTAGAAACGCGGGCGGGAAGCTTTTTGTGAACTTCAGACAAAGTGGACCTTCTGAACATCAGGCATTCCCTTTGCCGTTTTAAAAAAAAATCTTTGTTTTCCTCTAAGGTCTACTATTTCGGCTGGAGAACCATATTGTTTTACGGTGATGTGAAACAGAGCGAGAAGAAACAAATGGAGAACGGGACGGAACAGTGAGGAAGTAGAGGGATGGGTGGGGAGGGGTAAAGAGAAGTGAAAGAAGAGCGAGGAGGGGTAAGAACAGCGGGTGTAAGGTGGGTAGACAGAGAAGGCAGCCAGGTACACAGATCAAGTCGACTAGGGGACTGCTTTGCATAGATCAATTTCTCAACTGTACAATAAATCATAATCATATAAAACAAATATTAATAAATGAACCGATATTACCGGGCACTCTCGTGAAACCGGTCTCTGTAAATTTATATCATAGATTTCTTTGCCCTGACAGTGGATTACTTCGAAATTCTTTTGTCTGGCGCTAACCCTTCCCATGTTCCCTAAACCTATGTCGACCGACCAACCTGCCTATTTGTGTGTAAACTGCCCCTCTCCCCCGGGGTTGCTGAGAGGGGACCCGTTCCCAGCACTTGAAATATTAGCTACAGAAAAGTATCAGCCACCGGCCAGCTTGCAATCTTTAAATCAATGTCCTGAAAGACCCTCCTTAATAGTTTACATTTCCACCAATTTGCAATTATATTAAACGACCAAAAGGCCATTGCATCCGGGTCTTATTCGCTTTGCTTTCATTGATAGTCCTTTATAATTCCCCACGGTCCCAGGTAAGATTAAGAGGAAACCACATTCTTGGTGTTTAGTGTGTTTTGATTAGGATTCCATGCTTAGAATTACATGCTGTCGTCGATAATTATAAAATTTTCGCGATTACTCTGATTGCTAAATAAATTAGATGGAGAGATTCTGTCTTTCAACTGCTTAGTTCATTTGAAAACCCCATTGCGTTTGGAACTATTATCTTTAAACAAAATATTCAGTTTCTGCTGAATGTAGCAGTGGAAAATTACTGCGTCTGTATTGCACAACAAACATTTCATTTGTTTATCTGCACATTGTCAGGTATTTCCTCAGCTCGGGTCTTTCTGATTGTCCCTTTCCCTCATTCCGTTCTGTTTATGTTGAATGTTCATATATTTACAAGAAACCTTGATTTAAGAAATTTTAATTTATGTCACCTAAAATGCATATTTAATATCACACCCATTTTAGGACTAATTCAATGTGTACATTTGACTGGTACCTTCTACAAGAAATACACCCAAATCTAGATGAACCAAAAATGGTTTTGACTAAAAACTAGATATAGTTACCAGCTTTTATTTTGTATTCATTTATGCACCTGTTCTTTTAGCCTTTTAACTAAAATAAATCATTTTATTATCCTCTTTTTTTGCGTTTTAGAGGAGGATACGCCGGGATTCGCCGCTGTACCTGTTGATGGAGCTGACACTGGGCACACTGTCGTTGTCACAGATTCCCTCAGCCAGCAGTCGGTCTCGGATCTCCCAGGCGAACATAGTAGGGTTCTGGCGTTTGTACTCGGCGATTTTATCCACTACTTTCGGGGTCGCAACTTTGGGTTTAGAGCCCCCAATGACTCCGGGTTTGATGCTGCCCGTCTCGTAGTATCTGATAGGTGACAAGAGCCAGAGAAACGAAAAAAGATAACAAGTAAAACTTCAGCAAAAAAATGTGCTTTCATTACCTCGCTAGTGCACCGTTGAAACAAACAGCAACGAAGTGTATTAGACCCTCCTTTTGTATAACTATACATAAGAACTGAGTCTCTGTTGTTTCTGTGTATGTGTGTGTCTATTTATAGTACATATTTTGTGAATCACATATATAATCACAGAATTGCTGCATCTTTTTTTGTAATTAAGTTTAAAGAAACGACAGCAAAAGTCGACCTTACTTGTTATTTACAGCCTCATAAAATGCATAGGGAACAGTAAAATGCAAATAAATCAGTGTATGTATGCAATGGTATTAACCTGTCTCTGTTACAATTCTCCCTGCTCTGAAACACACCATCAAGTCTCTGGGAGATTGGACAGCTAAAGGCACCGATGCACATCCTCTCTTCTAAACAGAGAAACAATTTTAGCAAGGACATAATTAATATTAAAATTGGCAACGCTTTTAGTACTGAATGTTGGCTTTGGTGAAGGAGTTGGGAGAACGGTTGTTGGCTTCTAACATAAGATTCTGTGGTTATGTTTTTTATACCAACGCCCCCCCCCCCCCCGCCTTCTTCTGCACCCCTCCCAAAAATAAAACGAAATTGTGGGAAGACCACAACTGGAAAAAGAAAGAGGTTAAGAGGAAGAGAAACTCGAGGCATTTAAAACCACGTTACAGTGTATAAAAGTTTATTTCTTTCTAAGTCTTCTTACTCTTTTCCTTTAATGTGTAAGAATTCAAGATTTTTAACTACAGGTAATGGTATTGCCAATCTCCCTGTATTATCTGATGTTAACCCTGAAGCCAGCAGCAAATGTCAGCATGAACATGAATTGTATGTCTAGCTTTAACGCGGCCTTATTTACCCTACCATCACATGGAACAGGCCCTCCGGCCCCATTGCGTTGTATGATATAAAATAATTGCCGGAGTAAGAACAAACTGTTAAAACTCACAAACAGGGAAATAAATTACACATAATTCGTCTTCTTTGGTAGTGTTTTTGATTTCGACTATCAACGGAAAATCAAATCTAATACCGAATGCGGTTCCAGCATTGGTTAGTTCAGTAGCCATATCGGATTAAGCCAGGAAATGCAACATATTTAATGTAACAGCGGCGGTATTTCACACGCAACACTGTCTTCTTCTTTTTTGGCTCACCCAGTAATAAAGATTTAGCTTACTGGCGAATATCGCAACGTTTGAAGGTAGTTATGTCCCAGTCTCTAGACTGGATCACCTAGGACTGATTTTTAGAGTTTACATACGGAGTACAGTACTTTCCTGACCGGACCTTCACCAACGCGCCCTTCCACACCACACACCGTGGACTCCTTATGGCTTCTTGTATGTTATAACAACACTCATGTATTTATTCGCGTTGGACACCAAACATTTAACGATTTCAGTGCATTAAACGCTCCGCGTGAAGCGAACAAAGTAAAAGTTGGCCCCCCCCCCCCCATAATCACCTATGCGAATTTTCTTTATGTTTCACTTTGAATTATCTTCCGATACACCTCGGTCAATTATAATTAAAAGTAATCTAGTTAGGCTAAATCGACAACGAATGGAAAATGATATTGTTCTGCAGACGAAAAGATTCTAACATATTACTCAACTGAAGATTCTAATTTTAGTGAAATGAGTGACAAATTCCTCTTTCACCAGCGGAGGGTAATGCATATATTGCAGCACACAGTTCACGGGACAAACATTAGTTCGGTTAAAGCTGAAACATTGCTCGCTAAAATATGTATATATTTAGGACACAGGACTCAATTCCGGAAACTTTCTCCTTTGGTTTAAAGACATTTCCTCCCTCAGTTCAGCTACCTTTTCCCAATTGTTAAAACTACTCTAGGAGTTGACCTGCATTGACATTGATTAAATCTTGGTTGGAAGGGATCTGCTCGCCGGTGTAGTGGGTCAGATCGCGAGCCTGCACTCTTAAAGAGGACTCGATTCAAAAACAGAACGAACAATATACAGTCGCCTCGCAACTGCACCTGTTCCAACACAGCGGCCGCAATCTGCATAAACCACGTCAGCCTTGGAGGCCTGACCACCAGCGGCAAACCCTACCCACCCCCACCCTAAATGTATTCCCTTTCTGGTTTGTAAGTGATTCCTTCCGTTGGTGCTAATCTGCTCTATTTAAAGCCAGAATGTGCACACAATTATAAATGGCAGTTCGTAAGTGTTCCGTATTTTCAACCGTTTGGCACTAAAGACGGATTATAAGTGCTTGGTGTGATGCTCACTTCTCTCGCCTTGCCCCTGGTTATCTCCTCTTTCGGAGATTTTCCTCGTTAAATTTAGACTTTGCATCTCTTATTTTTGGACTATTTTGATTTCCGTTGTATACTTTTTGGAGAAGACATCAACAACTTAAATTATAAAATTTGATTTGTTAATGGTGCTGACTGAACGTCCCTTATATAAAGGAAGCGATGACATTGTGTGAGACGGAACTACTAATCGGTTCAAGGTTGGAAGTGATTTGGATCTTAAATCAGATCTATTGTTGGCGCCACTGACCAATTCCCATATTAACCCTGGGACTACCTAGATTACAATAATAAACAGAAATGGTTTTCGTTTGTGATTTTGTCTCTGGCAGTATCCCCCCTCACCTGCCCAATATTTTGCTGACACAGCCATGGCTGACACGGAGTTGCCGGGAAATATCGCAGGGTCTGACTCCCTGGTGCGCCAGTTCCACGATGCGCTGTCTCACCACGTCAGGAAGGGGCCTGCCATTCACAAACACTCCTCCCAGCTGATTCACACCCCCATGCCCTGCAAAACACACACAACTGAACTCATCCCAGGTAGAACTGCAACCTGAAAGAGAGCAAAAAAAGGGGCAAGGGGAGAAAGAAGGGAGGAGCGGCAAAAAAGAAAAAAAAAGAAGAAATGGAACGGGGTGAGTGGAGGGAAGGACGGGATGGGATCGAAAAAATAACAAGGAAAAAAATCGAAAGCATGTAATAAAAAATCACATATATGTGGTCACGAACACACCGATATACATATATATATATTTGACTTCATATTTTTCAGATATTAAATACAAAAGCGTGGAAATGCCACCTTTAACTCTACATTATTGTCAATTACTGTTTCATTTGTCTTTTATGCGAAATCAAAATTCATATAAGAAGTGCACAGTAAATTATATCTGGTACCGTGTGCCATCCACAATATCAGCGTGTCTATTACACTATAACGTGACAGTGTTAATTTACGAAATTATTCAACATACTTTGGTAAAAGAAAAATATGACATTTTATAAAAATAAACTATGCATAAACTTTGAATTAGGCTCCATTTTATTCCCGGCTGTGAATTATATGGCGTGCGAGAGGATGTGTGCATGTGAGAGAGAGAAGTGTCACGGAGCAGTAAGACAAACTGTTTGTTGAATGGAGCGTTGGTATTTGTGTGCGAAAAGGGTGGCTAAAGCAACAAATTACAACAGATTCCCTCCTCCAGGGCTGGATAGAGGCACTGAAAATTCCTCTGTCTCTCTTTTCTCTACATTTCCTATTCTGTCTGCATGTGCCGTTCTCCCCTTCACTCGAGGCGTGCAGGTTAAATATTCCCCAATTACCCTGTTTTGAGTAATACCTAGCAATTTCAGCGACAGCGGAAAAATTATACCCAGATTTAAAAGGGCCACCTCGAACTAAGAAGATATAAATACATATATCCCCTGCTGTTACTGAAAATAAAACACTCGTTTTCTGTACAAGGAACGCAGGCAATGGACACCAATTAGTTACATGTATAAAATGTTCTCATTTTAAATTTTGTTAAGCATACTTTCATACAGTATAGCCAGAATTTCAGAATATTTTAAATCACGGGTTTATAAAAACTCGAAATGTGTGTAAATTACGTGTTATTGATTGTCGATATGCTATGTAATAGCAATCAGGAAGAATTATATCGAACCCTCGAGTATATTTACAAGACCGTGTCATTTCACGAAACAGAGCGACAAAGAGCTTTCACGTGAGCGCCCGAATGCCTTCTTGTTGCTAATGTACTTGTTTGAGGTGATGTGGAAGTTTGTTATTTGTGTTACTGTAGGAGTGTCCAAGGTATTTCGGCGGATCACGATTCCTGCACTTCAAACAGTAACTTATTGATGCGAGACGACTTCGCCAAATTCTCAATTGCCCTGAAATCGACCCATGTCGGAAGATTATAAATATGGATTTTGAAGCAGGATCCTGAATAGATTTTTTAAGTTTCTTTCTCCTTCTTTCTCACGTTTGTTTGTTTTTTTCTCTCTCTAATAATATTTATTCGTGCCCGTCTCGTTCTCAATTGCATTAAAGAAAACAAGCAGCAGTTGTCAATTTATCCTCCAGAATACCCTGGAAGAGCGGGATAAATACTTACTAATAATACTTGTTTATTCGCAGCTATCCTCGCCTCTCCGATATGTGGTTTGAAGTTACTGTCTGGCAAAACTCCTATCAGATTCAACATCAATAATTCAGACTAGTTTTGATATCTCAGATTACGATTATTTAAAGGCCGCATCATCAGGGATATATTAGAATAAATAATTTAAAAACCTTTTACGATGGAATATCTGTTGGCATGTCTTTTTACATTTACCTAGGACTCCTTTGGAAATAATAATGAAATATAATTTACTTTTTCACTGCTGTTGCTCTGCCAGTCAATAATTTTTGATAATTATTTGTGTTAATCAAGTGTGGTGCTGCGTATATGAACTCTGCATGTCCACATATCCACGCCTATATAAATTAAAGCAATGCATACGTTTTCCTGAGAAGCCCCTATAATAGAGGTTATGGTGGTTTCAGAGATTTCTAACGATTTTGGGCTATACACGTGGTTAAGTGAAATTTGAGAGTGAATAAGTCGACGGTTTAAACATCGGCCTCATCTTGAAGGACCGAGCTAAATTATATTGTATGTTGAGCAATTCAAACCTACGAAACTCTTCTTGTAATTTGTGGCTTTCACCAAGAGGGATATGTGCCAAAGCCCAGCTTGCACATTACTGACAATAACAGTGTAACAAACTGAATATTATTGCGGACATACCGCGTTAATTTACTGAGGGAGAAACACACCCCCTCCCCGTCTTGTATTAAACCATGCAGCACGAAGAAGAGGAGCAAAGTTAACTAACCACCTTCAAATATGCACAACTCCTGGGAGTTTCAATCAACCCGCTTGCCTCCCCTCTAAGGTTATACTTTGACTCTTTAATGTTTCCCAAACACTCGTATATTACAAGGCGTAATATATGTGAAATTAATCTAAATAGAGCATAGGTGTATATTTAAATCCTTGACATTTGACAAGCAAATGTTCCCCTGCTTTTGTTTTCTATTGTGTGTCTCGTGATATCCCTGCGCCAAAAATACAGCAGTAATTATAAATAGGAACGTTTATTAAGTTGTTTTTTTGCAGTCCTAATAATTACTTAAATAGGCAGTAGTGCCGTTAGAAAAATACAATCAATTGCCTACTCACTGTGCATGGCTGAGAAAGGGTCTGCTTTGCAATGTATATCCATGAGTGCCAGCGCCACAGAAATGAAAGGGGTTGATTCCGCCGTCTCGTCTTTTTAATCAAACGATTACGTTAATGCAGATAAAACATTGACTGTAAATAAGAAAACAACAAAAGAAACAGAAAAAAAAACTTTTTTCCCTTTTTCTTTTCCTTTCAACTGTGGCGACGTGCCGATAGAGAGAGAAAAATAAAACTAGTCCTGAAAAGAAAGTAAACTGCTTGGCGCCCCTTGTCCTCACTCACAACCCTCTGCACGGAGAGATGGGGCAGCGGTCGGCAACCGGACAGGTGGCACGCATGTCCTTCCACTTTTCAGAGATGATTGTGAACCAAACAGGCATCAGCCGCAAACCAAGGTTCGGATTTATAGACTGTTTGAAAAAAAACGCACACGCACTGACAGGAAATGAACGCACGGGACGTCGTTTGTCAGTTCACTGTCCTCTGAAAATTCTTTACACCTTTTCTCAAATCCTTCTTTTTGCCTCTCTCTTCTCAAAGGCGACTGACTAGGTTGCGTCAGGTAGCGGGGCCGATGTGCAGAGGGAGACGGCGGAAAGCAGTGGAGCCGGGAGCGTGGGTCTGTAGAGTAGCTGGTGTTGGTTGCAGGTTTTGAAGTGCAGACTGAAGCCCGGGCTCTGCGTGGTTCTCTCTAAAACCCTGCGCAGATTCCAGCCACTCCAGTCCCCTTTAGAAAGATGGATGACTTGTCAGACAAAGGCAATAGATTACAACACTTTATGATTCGCCAACGTAGATTGGACCCCAAATGAGGAGGTCCTGTGATCAGCCACTTTGAGAGTCACCATTCGCGAGCACAAACACACACACACACACACACACACACACACACACACACACACACACACACACACACACTGACACACACGCGCGCATTCATACGCACAAATTCTAACACATGCATACACATTCAGAGACACTCGCACACACATTCGCACATACACAAAGTCACCCAGACACATAAACACTCACATATATACCCAAATTCATACACATTTACACTATATCACATACATGGACACACTTGTTCTTACACATGGACTGCCTACACCCCTTCCTACACAACTCCTACTCCCCCTCTCACCAACATAACATATCAGATCCCGAGGCTCTGTTTTATTGGGGGAGATCGAATTAGGATATTGTCCGTACACTCCTTATGAGTGCATAATTAAATGGTTGTCCAACGGAGATCATCTCTACAGAATACCACCCTATCTGTACCTTCATGTTTGCTTCTGAAATCTGATCTAAGTATTCCTGTCTATTCCCTCTGTCCCTCACTCTCTCTCTGTACATCTATTTGTTTTAAACAGATTGACTGTGTTAATTGAGGCTCTTTTAAAGAGAAAAAAATATGTGTGTGTGTAAATCGGCAACAATGATGCCTTCAATCTCTGCGATGCTATGCATTTCTTAGATCAGGTTTACCTTCCTGTCAGTGTAACTGGATTATTTTACTCAGCCACAAACCCTCTCTCCTCAACCTCAACCCTTTGCCGGTTCACCTGAGCTGTCTGACCCGTGCTTGTAAGTTATGTACACAGGTGGAAGGTGGAATTAGATCGGCTGACACTGGAAAAAAATATTTCAGGGCATTAGAATTTACGCATCACACTTTAGCTAGTTTCGTTTTCTTATTATTAATGTTTTCTCCCGGCCTTTCACTGAGTCGACGAGTAGCGCATATAGAACTACTCGCTGCAATCTCGCGGTCACTCAGCACGGTGATTAGAGTAACCATACAGAGCAAGCAAATGTTAATTCTGTACTTAGCCCATCCCGAATTGTTGCATTACAGAACTCATGGCAAAGATCCTCCAGAAAGAGGCGGGTAACGTGTTACTTGCAGAGTTCCCCCAACAGAACATTTCAGATGCCCATTTAATTGTAGAAGTTTTTTTTACTCTCTCCCAGCTTGGTGAGGTGTTTTCTCCCCCGCACAGAGTTGCATGTGGAGTCGCCAAGCCTTCTGTAGGTGGCGCTGGCTTTATATTTCTCGGGCCTGAGACCTGCTTGGTTTGGGGTTGGTGGGGGGGGGGGGGGGGGGGGGGGAGGTTACTTCAGAGCTCGAAGCGTGAAGACATCCTTTAGTTTAGCACTCACTCTCCTGGGACACAATTGAAACTTTTACTTAAAAAAAACACTGGCCAACAGAACTTTGTTAAATTTTTCTAGGCATTAATTTTGTACTGACTGAATAAAATCGCTTTTGATTTCTTCCAAATGAGAGATTATTCGATACAAATGTATGCAAACTCTGCTGCGGCACTGCTGCTATATTGAATTAATTTTACTACTTACTATTGCGACTCTTCTTGGAATCGAATCAATCGTCTGATTTCTTAGTGACAAATTATTTAATCTATCATCGCACTGCTTGTTTTCAAACGATTTTCCGTCATCGTGTGGTGAATATTGTAATTGAAATCTTTTCTTCGCGGTTCTCTCAACACCCCCCCCCCCACCCTCCAGCACCTCTGCCTCCCACCCGCCCCCCCCCCCCGTCCCATTTCTATTACTTGAAGTAATTTTAGTTGGCAAACAATTGGCGCTTTCACTGTTGTGCTTGAAAGGTGCCGGTTCTTCAACCAGAGACTCTCCGTTTTACAGCACCAGACACAGGGCAAAAAAAAATCCTAAAGTGAAGCATTTTAGCAAGCTAAAGTACATTGCCAAACTTAAAGAAAACTTTCAGGCGCTGAATTGAATTCCATCCTACTTATATTTTTAACGTGTAAAATACAGGGAAAGTCGAGAATATGCATCCGATTAATGTTAATAAAATAATAATTATTAATTAAAAATAAAATAAACACCGATTACGCTATGGGTGGGATGGGATTGAGGCAATTTACAATAAAAAGAAATCATTCTTTCCCTACAATTCTTTTTCCCTCGGGATTCAAATTCGCTGTTACATGTTTCCCCACTAAATGTTAGGGAGGAACTGTCATTCTGTTTAACAGGACATTCGAGTTGAATCTGTGCAAATTCATTTGATATAGCGCAGGAGTTATTAAAGGCTTGAAATGTTAATGGAAGTGAAGCAAAGAAAATGGTCATTGTCACTTAAAGAGTAAAAAACAGAGCTGCAAATCGAAGCGGCAAGGGGGTCACGGATTTATACCCTGAATCAAAAAAAGGACAAACTAGTACAAACGTGTCATTTTTTCCCCCTACAAATACCCTGTGGAAAGCGGTTCCATTGCTCCGTCTTTCTGAGAACCGTGGATTGTCGTGAACATTTTTACCCTGCAATAATATTATCTGTACTCCGGGAATAAGATGCTAAAAATTGTTAAAATATTAACGTTTCCATTACCCGCAAAAACAAAAAAAAACCATTTTACTCTATGCAGGGAGATTCGGCAAAATCTATTAACTACACACCAGTTATTTTCTATTATGTCAGTATCCCACTCAAAAGACACGGACTTTGCAAAGCTACCCGATATTTGACTCTGGTGCCAAACACCAGGTTAGTTATCAAAAGGAGCGCCAGTACTTCCGTAATAATTCCAGGTAATAATAACACATGTATAATAGTCAAGGAAAACAGAAACAAATATAATTTTAAAATCTTCATTGCAAACTACACTGCAAACGGACTGACTGTTGGGACTCGGTCCAATTATTTTTGAAACTATACATCTAACTAAAAGCAAATGACTTGATTCAATGAAAAAGGCGGGGTGGGGGAGAAGTCTATTTGAGGTGGAATTATGCCATGTCCTTTGCATGGGAAGAGGTTAGGGAGAGTTGGAGGTTTTGGGGAGTAATGCTTGGATAACCCTGGTCTTCGCTCTTTCATTAACCTATTTCACAGGAAGCCCCCTCGAATCATTTGCACTTCAAAGAAGCACGCCGCCTCGTCCAACGGAAATTAAAGAAAAATAAACTTTTGGGAAGGGGGAGGGGAGGGTGTTTTTTAGGAAAAATAGAGATCCAGGATGGATCCTCTGAAACCAACCCCAGCACCGCCAAGATCCATTCGCAATTCATTTTATACACTATCCGCGCGAGGCAAATCCCTCGATTGTCTGCTTTACTCATACTCCCCTTGTCCGGTCACTGTTTAGCTCTATAATCGTGTTACGTGTAAATATATTGGTCCGATTTGACGCCTCTCGGTGTTTACACACAGGATTACCCGCGGCTGTATCGTTGCCTTTGATCTGGATTTACGGATCTTTTCAGTCACAGAGCAAGTGCCAATCGTTTAAAAGTTAAATGTAGAATTTGACATAAAACTGGGAGAATTAAATAGAAAGTTAATGTATAATTTGATTACAGTATGCGCATGTGTCTGCTATATGAAACAATACTTTTAACTTAACACTATTACAAGCAAAAGAAATATTTCAGTCGAAAATGGCATTTTTAAACAACTTTTGATGAAAAGTTTATGATTAGCCACGATTTCCCACTTTCTGCTCCGAGTCTTTGGTGTGTTTAATCCGCGCAGAAGGCTATGACTTGGAAGTCATATGTTCAAACTGGTCATTGTTTACGCACAATAGTGTGTAATTTACAGTGAGCTCCTCTGCGTGCGTCCGTGTGTGTCTGCGTGGGTGCAAGGGAGAAGACAATAACTGTGCAAATCTTATGCTATCGGTAGACAGGTGATATTTCACCTGGCAGAAGAGTAACGAGGAAAAGTGATATTAAATAATAATTGTTCAGACATTTGTATGCATTTACACACTTAGATGAGTGCGGTGGCTATGTCTTAAGAAACCTCTAATAATGATCTAAACAATTCTGTTCAGCGCCAGCGAATGTGCTAATTTATCTGGGCTAGGCGGGAAAGGAATGGATAGAGAAGGCCCACTCCTTGCTACGGTTCGGTTTTACTGGCTGACCGTATTTTGGAAAATTTGAGGCGTTCTGCTATGAAGTGTGGCGGCATCGACTGCAATTTCACAGTCCGAAGAACATTTTGCCTGAAGGAACGTTTATTTCCCCCCTCCCCTTTTTCTTCCTCCTCTCTTGTTTTCGACCCCTCCCTAAGACTACTGCCTTCATACCTTGCTCTGTTTGGCTACGTGCACAGTTCAAGAAAGAGGAAGCTGGGATAAAATAAATGCTATATCCAATTTGGTCACGCAACATCAGTAATAGCTTACTTTCCCCCTTTTTTTGCATCCGTCTGCTTTGAATGTTAATAGCGCACGTGCAGCTTTACTTTCTGAACATCCCTCAATTAACACTTTCTCTAAACTCTTTAAAGAAACGTTAACTTTTTTTGTGGATGGCTTTTCTTTCGGGGGCAAATTAATAACTTCTTTTTAGGACGAGCAGATCGGTAGGTTTACATTAATTGTACCTTGATGAATATTTTGTATCTTCAGAAACTTTCACACTTCCCAAATTTAACTGTCCCTTTGTAAATAAAAACTTGATGGTATGCAGACTCTGTGGTATAATAAAAAAATAGAGACTTGGTGAGTTTGATAGATAAACTACTTTTGTCCTGTCGGGGTTTGGAATGTATTTTCCTTACACAAACATTTTAAATAAGGCAAATCATTGGCAGAACAATTTGCATTAAGTTGTTGCATTTGCGAAAATTAAATCGCCAAGTGCAAATGGATGTTTTGTTGGTCTCAATACCGGTCTATGCATGCCCATTCCATTACGCCCTCCGGTTTAAGGATAACAAGTTATGTTTACTGTCACGACTTCGGTTAGACCTGAATACTGAAGGCACCTGTAGCGAGGCTGAGAGCTGGAACAAGACACAGGCACAGGTATAGATACCAAAAATTATATTGGTGCACACAGCGCGCACACACCGGCGCACGCGCACGCTCACCGCCCCCCCCCCCCCCCACACACACACATGAGCTCTTGCACAGGCATAAACACACACCGTATGCTCAAGCAGATATAGATAACAAGTACGCAGTCTTCCATACATTCCTATTAAGAAACACACACACACAAAATACTTCCAAAATAAAATCACACACACTTGTGTGTGTGTGCACGCGCCTCGCTGCGTGTATATGTAAATATATATGTGTATATACATATATACACGGTGACTCCGTAGGCGTATACAAACAAGCGTGTAGATTTACACAGATACATGGAATTGTAGCTGGATTAAGAGCCATGACACCAAACGTATTTATGTTTCACACACCATATCAGGCACAAACACAAACATACAAACATCCAGAGACAGATGGACATTCACTCTGATAAAAGAAAGTCATTGCACACACACTCACACACACCAGCACAACAAAACACAACACTGACACGCGAGTCCTGTCTTCCTCGCCTCTCTGCTGAAATACACTTCGCCATGTATTGACTGGAAAGTTGCCCAGGGATTATTCGCTGAATCTGGATATAAAGTATTGTTGTTTCATTTTGAATTTGGAAATGGGATAGTTTCTCTGGTTGGATTTTGAAGGGAATGGAAGAAAATATTATGCGAGGATGGTCAGTAAAGAGGAAATTATTGTTACTAAAGGTTAAAAGTCAAAGCATACAGACAAGTGACCTCCCGGAAACGAACAATGAAAACAATTTTAAATCCAGATGAAAGGAAATAGTGGTTTAAAAGATCAGAATAAGAATTGCAAGTTGTCCTTTCTGGACTAGGCTGCATTCTATTTAACACCTGCGCTACATGTACAAAGGCTTTCAACAATGTGCCACTGATTTGAATTCTATTGTCCTAACTGCACTTTAGCAGAAATGAAAGGAGTATGTCATCCATTAGGAAAATATAAACTGTTTGTCGAATTGTAAAGTATGTTTAGCGTTGGAAACATTTTTTTCACTAACTCCAGAAGAACTTGCTTTGGTTAGCTGGTAATCAGTGGGAAAATGTAATGTGGGAATAGGTGCTTACAGAGATTAAAGCCCCCCAAAAAAAGAATGTGGACGCCTAATTAAAAGCCGTTTGAGCGAGTGACAGAAATCCATTGGTCTTTAGCATCAGCTGCTTAACGGTTCCTGGTGGCTGGCTGGGGCCAAGAGCCCTATTCAGAGACCGGGCTAGATAGCACCTCGCTTAGCCTGTGCAAACGGAGGAACGCCGCATTTTCCACCTTTCCCTTCCAGCCAGGTGCACGGTTAGCGAGAGCAAACTCAGCCTGCAGCGCTGCTTCAGCCAGCTCCCAATGTCGGAGGCAGCTTTAAGCGATCGATGTATTTAAGCTTCTATAGGACCTGCTGCCAGTAGGTGTGAGTTTTGCCACATAACCTTTTAACTATCTTGCTATCTTGCTACAGTTAATAGAACATTTCATTGTATGTAATCCGATATATTGACGCGATGATTTACCTTTTAACGAGATAAGTGAACGGTTGCTATAAGATCGTGTTTGGTTAACCCTTCTGTCTTAACAGTTGGCGATTGTTATAAAGAAAAATTGATAAATTAATGAATATTATTTGATAATTTATAGCAAAAAATCATCATAAGCGAATGTATCTGCCAGCACCAAGTATTACACATTGTGCATGATTTTGGTGATTGAAGTTTTGTGAAGGTTGGATAAATAGAGAGGTGAACGTTTTGTATGCGCTCGTTTTATTTCCATCTAAAAAGTTATATCAGGTGTCACAGAAAACAACTAAAATGTAGATGCCCAAGCTCGTTTTATTTCCAGTAGAAGCTTGTCAATCAATCACCTCTATCGATAGATCAATCACCGTGTCAATTAATAGATCATATTAGAACGTTACTGGGATTATTTATTTATTTGTGTTTCAATGTGAGACGGGAATCGAGAGGAAAGCAGTCGTGAGAATGAATTCAATTTATTCGTTAGCGTTTAATCAAAATAATTGGTGGTTATCGTGTCGCTTCACCGTGCTTAGGAATAATGGGGATGCCGGCCATGGTCGCCCGCCTGGCTGGCAGAAACCCGAGGAGATGTGCCCTAGATTTAAATTCACGTTCCACGGATTCATACCAGTGTGTGGAGGTTTTTATAGAAGGACTTTTCTCATTTTAAGATATTATTTTCCAGCTTTAGTGTTTAACGCTGTGTGTTACACGCAACAGAAAGAAATAATAAAAAACAAGATTATTCACCATTGAAAATAATTGCCACACAGCTTGTGACTTCCGATTTATTTAAAATTAATTAGCGTCACGTAACATCAACTCATCTCGGTTTGCTTCACTGAAACGCAACATTTTTAAAACGTAACGATAGACACATATCGAATTGTAAGCTTGTTCTTGTAAAGAAATGAAATAGGTTGACTAAAAGTTTGGCGGTTTAACGATACGCGACCCACGTTACTCGGGCTGAAAAAAAAAACCTGTAATGTTTTGCTTGAATGTTATTTAGCCAAATTAACAATGCCATCATTTGGATAACAGGAGTTGGAATATTTTTAAACAGAAATAATGATGTGTGGTTGATACTTAGGTCAAGTGGACAGACTGCACGAATTTGCATCTTTTAAAATAGTTAAGTTATTGAAGCAGTTTTATACAATGTTTTGATTTAATCCAGTGGCATATATCTGATTTAGTGAACGCACACACTCGCCCTGACATAAACATACACAAGTATGCAGAATGTGTCTGAGTTAACGAGTGTGTTCACTGTTTTTAGTTGCCTTTCTCGATGTGCGGCATTCACAGGGCACTTGGTGTAAAGTGAAGTTTACATCCGCAGGAATCCCCACCTGGTGTGGTCTTTCCTTCCGGGAGAATAGCCGCAGCATGGCAAGCGCAACCAAAAGGCAAGCAGCGCTTGCAATATCGATCGAAGCAGACTCTGGCCGAGAGCTTCATCATCGCGCTCAAAAAAAAAACTCATTCACAAAACTTCTACCCTAACAACTGCCCGCTCTCTCCCAGGGAAGGAGGGCGCCTTTCATTTGTTCTTCCGTTCCTGGAGCTTTCTTTAGAAAAACAATTAAATGGGCCCAGGCTAAATCACAACTATCCAATTGCAAATAAACAAACGGGACGGGTTTAATAGTAATCCTCGGGCTCTAGATTTGGCGTCAGTACAGATTGCATATTCATAACGGATGTTGAACCAAGCCAGATGGACAATCAGTTTAATTGTATACTCGACACGATCGGAGACTGATTTTTTTTTTACTTTTTTAAATTTTGTCATAATTAATTAGATTATTATAGCGGTTCTGTATTGATCTCCTAATTTGACTTTAAAAGAGGACCGACGATCTACCGAAGTCACTTTGCAGATTCTTATGGTAGAAATGTCTCAAAATTCTTCTCTGCTGTGAGTACGGTAACGGCTGGAGTATCACCAGCTTTACTCAAGACTTCCTGTTGAAGACTACCATTTCCACTGGCGTTTTGATCGCACTAAACAAGACCCGAGTGAAAACTAGCCACTGTCAAAAGTCCACTAATAAAGTAAGATAATCGCTGTCCCAGGAATTTTGTAAAAGCTAAATAGCACAGAAATGGCAATGGCAGATCAAAAGAATAGGTGAATGTGGAAGTGAGGGTCCAAGAAAATACTATGAAAAGTGGAAACGTGAAGTTTAAATAAAGCCTCCAAAACATTTGAACACAGGAAAGGACAATAAGAACAATGTGCGGATTCTGAAGTAATTGACGGTGCGCCTGAACTTCAACACAACATTAAATAGAATCGTGGTTACAAATAAAAGTCATTGCGGTTTTAAGGAAAAATCAATCGGTTATACTGTACCGCCATTTACTCTTAATAGAGACAAGGGATCACAGAGCTGAAAATCCCTTTAGCGACAAAATCGGGTCTAATTTCATCATCAGAGAGATGCGCCAGGTATTTTGAGCCAAGCACCCGATACTCGTCTACCCTTGGAGGTGTGAATGAGCCGGCACAGAATGGGCCGAGGAACCCTGGCGCTCCAGTCCGTCTGTTGTGATGTTAAAATGTGCTGCAGGCAGTACGAGTGCCGGTACCCCCGGCTACCCCGCACTCCAGCTCCAACTCTCCTGCACAGAACAACCCTCAAGCTTATCACAGAGTTAGAGAGAGAAAGGAGAGGGAGAGGGAGAGGGAGAGGGAGGGAGGGAGAGGGAGAGGGAGGAGAGAGAGAGAGAGAGGGAGAGAGATGAGAGAGAGAGAGAGAGAGAGAGAGAGGAGAGAGAGAGAGAGAGACAGAGAGAGAGAGAGACAGAGAGACAGAGACAGAGACAGAGACAGAGATAGACAGACAGAGGGAGAGAGTTAGAGAGCGAGAGAGAGAGAGAGAGGAGAGAGAGGAGAGAGAGAGAGAGAGAGAGAGAGAGAGAGAGAGAGAGAGAGAGAGAACACAGAAGCCAGCTCACCTCTCTGGCCCAGTTCAAATAAACAATTTGACAGGATGGGTAAGCCTACCTGATCGCCCTGTCTTGTGAGCCATGCAGAGATTTGCTTAATGGTCTGTTTCGCGACGCACCCCACTAAATCTTTGCGGGCTCTTTAACTTTCTCGCTGGCTTAACGCGTGCCTCCTTCCCCCGCTGCTGTGGGGTTCTTCCATCCCCTTATTAATTTGCTGCGATATTCTCCACCCCCTCTACCCACACCCCGTGTGTCTTTTTTAATATCCTTTCGCCCTACCTACAAGTAACAGAAGCTGAATGGTAAATATACCAAAGCAGCACTGTGGAAAAAAATCAAGGCAGCAAGTTGTGCGGAGATACATTTGCACAGCATTAGAACTGATTAATTGGGACAAACGGGTTTGGATAAAAAAAACTATCCAATTTCCAGCCGGCCCCTGAGTGAAGTAACAAAAGGGCAGGTAAGAGGTGGATGTGGCTGGATATTCCGTTGTCCCTATTACAATTCGTGGCAGAGATTTGCACTTCAGATGCCTGTTGGTGGTCAGGCTGTTTAACAACTGCCTAAAAGTTAAGCAAGGGAGGCGTGGAAAGGGGGTGCCGGGGAAAACAGCAACTTTAGTGCATTCGCAGTATGGGACCCGCCATTGCCGCAGTTACTTTATTGAAACGGAGCTGCTGATTGGCTGTCGGCCACAGTCAACCTGCAGTTAAAGGGGAGGGCGGTTGCACCATTCTACCGCCGCACACCTCCCAAATACCGAAACACGCAGTCAATATCCCGCAGCGCCCCTCCGAAGCACGCTCTTCTCTTCCCCACAGTTAATGCCCCAACTCCCGAAAAACTTAAAAGAATAAAATAAATAATTACTAAACATAAATTGTTAATACATTTCAAATTAGAAACAAAGAGATGGAATACTACAAATTAGCAGAGAAAAATACAGTGATTGCTCTTCTCTGGACAATCAGTGCCAGTAGCAAAAGATTATACGGTCACTGCTTTGTAAAATAAAATTCATCCTGGGAATTTAAAAAAACATGACCAGAACCAGAACTAGAATTCCAGTTGGAGTTAAGGTCGAGATTAAAGTTAGATTTAGTCGAATGTTGTTCGGAGTTGGGGCAAGTGTGAGATAGTGTTAAGGTTAAAATGAGGTTGAAGTTTGGATTAGAGACAACATTGGCGATGCAGAATTAGGGTGGCGATAAAGGAAATAGGGTTGGAAGTTCTTGTCGTTAAGTGTCTATTGGTTTGCGGCTGGATTTGATTTAGGGATGGTTTTATTGGTATTTGGGGCTGCGACACTCGGGGTTGTCGTATTTAACAGCAGAGATGAAATTCGGTTTGTTCTCAGTTTCAAATAAGGAATTGTAATTGTATTAGCATTAGTAATTAAATAGGGGATCTGTTCGGGTTTAGGGATGGAGCTGGATAGGGACAACTAGGATGGTGTTAACCCCTGGTAAGGTACTGATAGCTGTTGGACTTAAATATGATGGCTCGTCAGATTTCTAAGGGTTAGGGTTGGGCAACTCCTCTTCAGGCCAGCTAAGGAGGTGAAATAATCGGACATATTTTTTTTTCTGTATACTTAACAGTTTTTGTATGTTTCAGGGGGTTTGATTAGAGCAGGCTTCCCGGCCAAAGCACCGTGACTTCTGCCCCGGGACTCTGACTATTGATCCATGCCCTCTGTGACAAATTCGCCGACACACAGATGGAATTGATATTCCCCCTAAACTGATTCATTCATCTTTCGAAAAGTGAAAACGAAAGTCAGTTCGTTGAGGGTTAAAGTTCAGAGCTGTTCCTTCCTATCTGGGCAAAGTTATCGACACAAAACGAATACCCGACAAAATGTCAAAACCGGTAAATGATCCGCGTACTAAATCAATGCAAAAACACAAACGTTGAAATTAAAGAAAAAAAAAACTGGAAGCAATTGTTAAGAGTCTTGGGACGGTCTGATGCGTTTATTTGAAAAGTGATTGTCCGTTCTTCAACTGAAGACATGGAGGAAAGAATACGCCGTGTTGCCCGATCAGTACAAAATAAGATACAAGTTTAGGGGAGGTTTATGTTCATTTTTCTTCCCTTTAGATCAGTTGGGTTATGTTCAGCTGTTAGATACACTGACCGTCTACATATAATGGATATATGTTCTCTATAACAGAAAGATTGTGACGTTGTGGAGAAAATCAGCTCCCTGCAGCTGAGAGCGGAGAGCGAGTTCAGGGCGCGTCTGGAGCCTGAGGTCGGACGGGAATCAGCGCAGGCCTTGTTAACACACCGTTCCAACTCAACCATGTATGCACTCGTGAGGAATTTAATTTTGTTCTTATATGTGTACCACACGTTAGGAAGTAAATTGCAGGATACAAAAGTTTGCATGAAAAAAATGATAATGGACAAGTTTCTTCTTTTAACAGCGAGAACTGATATTGCCCTGTCTTTTTTTTTACTGTTCAAGAACATTCGTTACAATGCTCTAGTTAGAATAATTGCTTGTAGTTACATCAATTGGTGTTAATAATATTTGAATATTCTTCGATGCATGAAATAAGGTATACCGGACGAGCAGCACATCAAAAAGCCACACATATAGTTATTGGTGCACATATCAACTTTTTAAAAAGTTGTGAAAATGATCGTCCCAACTTTAGCGACTAAGTACAAATTTAATGATGATAAAATAAGTATTTTGTACCAACACTCTGTCACTAGTCCTTCACCCATCCTGGTCCCTGCCACTAATCATCTTTGTCATTCGAAACGAAATCGGTCGAGTAAAATACTTAGGATTCCAGAGTTCGGAAGGGCAATCCGCAATGTCGGTCTACCTCAGAAAAGTCGACGAAAATTACGTTTGTATTACGGGATCAAATAGCGAATATAACACGGTGGCACACGCACGCATGCCTTTAAGTCTATATGCTATCAATATGCGTAAGACACCCAAGTGCATTAACTGGACAAATATAGCTCGACAATTAATTTTGATTTAATAATCTCTAGTACCAGTTAACAACCGATGATAAACCTGTTTTGCAAAAAATATTATAAAGGCTAAAATACAAAATAGGCAAAATGTAACGAATAGACTGAAATTATCGGAAAATAATCCATCTCTCTGTGTGAGTTTGTGTTAATAAATCAGATATGGTTTTAATGAGAGATGACAATCTGAACATAATTTTTCCCCTCTGCCTGGCAGTGTAGATGTGGACCCGCTGATGATGAAGTAACATTGCAGCCCGCAGGTATCAGCAAATTATTAACGAAATATTTGCATATGATTTGCAATTTAATCAAGGATTATTGTCACACGGTAAACCTGATATGTGAAACGTGATGAATTAAATTCAACTACGCAGGGTTTTAGACAGGAGAAATAAAAAGTATAATTACCCGTATTTACAGAGAAGTGGATGAAATCTAAGCGATATTATTATAAATGTACCGGAAACGGGGCTGCTAAACACTTTTTCTTGTTTCTGATTTAAATTGTCGTTTAAAACAATTAATTACCCGGTGGAATAGGTTTAAACACATGCAAACATGCCTTTTAAAATACTTGTATTGATCATAAAGTAATTCTAAAAAGTATTTTAGTGAGACCCTATATCTTAATGTTTTCCACATATCACTTTTAACGGTATCTATTAAACGTTTTCTCAATGTAAATTGTTACCTATTACGCCCAAAATATGAATCATTAACGATTTCTTGTAAAATCATACAAAATAGCTTTATATCTGAAGTGATAATAAAAATTGCTACAGGTTATTCCGGTATGTGGCCAGATGGGGCAGTATTATAAAGAGCGACGATCCTCTGTTAAAGTTACTATACAATATTGTTCGCTTCTTCGTAGGTCCCTCTGTGGTCAGACTGTGATTCAGCGGTTTCGTAGGGACAGCGGAGACCCAGCACCTGCAGAGGTGGACGAGCAAGCGGCTGGAGAGAGGCTGAGGTGCCGTCTCCATGACACTGTAAACGATTCCCAAACAACTGCGAACTTTGAAGCTCAACTTTGTCAGAGTGTTGTGTTCCTCGAGTTTCTAGTTCATTAACTCGCACTTGCATTGCATCAGGCTAACTTAGTTCTGCACGGCTTCACCTGGGCCCTTACAAGAGAGCATTGCAGAGACGCGAGTTCCTAGACTGGGTCACCCGCTGACAGTGGTCAGCACGGACATATCTGGAGTCAGGCGTCAATCAACATTAACAGGCGAAATGTGCGGTATAAAGTTGCGCACAGTGTGCGGGTTTAGACCGGCTCCACTCCCTATCGCATGACTCGCTCCGTGTCAATTTCCCCCCTCTGTTTTCCCTCTTCCTTTCACTGCAGGTCTCTCCGCAGTAAAGCATGCCAATTTAGTAAAGAGCTACTGATTTAAGTTTACTGACACGGGGAGAGAATCCAATCTTGTTGCGGCACCTCCGTTCTCCTGTGAGTGCTTTCCAGTCATACGGGTGGTTAGCTGAGATTTGTAAGCTTACACCTCGGGATAGTTTTAAGGAAAGGGATAAAAACAAAAAAATATATAATTCCACAATACTGCCGCAATTTAACTACTCATCTACTGGGTGTTTATTAGAAACATTCACGTCCCAAGAACTGGAGATTTCGTTCTTCTTTCAATATTATCTTGAATCGAACTAATGATGATAACCACAAAGGGAATGTATTGAGAAAAATATACCAGAAAGAAATGAATTGGGTGCACAGTACATTCTATTCGTTTATATAATTATATAAAAATGATTAATAATCAATATCGAAGAGATAGGAGTTTCCAAAGACTGCGACAATTAGTTAAACAACACACGTATACTCCCGTTCATTTAATATGTAAATATATGATGAAAACAGCCGTGCCCTGTAGTAATTAATGGCGGGGGCCTTTCTAATTTTGATTTTGTAAGAGTTTTGTTAATGAGAGAGTGGGCACGTTAATAATGTATTCATTGTATAATGAAAGCCCAGCCGGTCATTAACAGACTGTATCATATTGCAGATATAATACTCTAATACAGCTATAGTCTGAGAGATGGGAATTTCATAACGCTCGCGCGCTAAAGTTCGCCTTCATCTTCTTCAAAGAATTTCTTTCGCTTGTTCCCTGTTCGGCTGCTCAGGTTTGAACGTTGAAACCACAGCAAAGATCGATTACTGAATAAGCAGACATCCACCCCACACAGCATCAACCTACTGGGAGAGATAACATCACCGAGGCGCACTTCACACCCAAACTGTTAACACGATTCCCATGGTGGGCTAGCACGGCCGGACTTGGTTAAGTGAACGAAACTCAGAGAAAGTCCATGCCTGTTCATTTAACAAGGATACATTCTCAACCTATATTAAATAGGGAATATAAGGGATCACAGTGATAATCAATAAATCGTTGATTTGTGATTAACTCATTTCTGTTTTCCAACTTTTTAAAGTGCTCGTTAATTACTGTATTTGTCCTAAATGTTGCCCAGGCGTCGAAATTGCGGAGGCTGGGAACTGCGACCAAGCATGATTCGGTTTGCCTTCCTCGCTCAGTTCACCGCGAACAGTAACGATCGATTCTACGAAGACTGACCACACAATCCGAACGGCTAATTTTAAAGGAATCTATACAATTAACTATCTTTATCGCCCAATGCCTATGTGACACGAATAGATAAAAATTACATTGTTTCCAAATCTATGGCTGAATATATCATATCGACTTAGAAAAGTGGGTCCCCTGCATTTGGAAAGGCTAACTGGAAAAGTTTTGACCTAGTTTCATGTACAACCGACCTTCCCTTCCACCGCACATTAATGTTGTTTCCGAGACATCCTAGAATTTAGAACGCAGAGGTTGCACGTTCCGGTACCACAGACACTCTCTGCCCAATAAATTCTTGCCATTGCGAACTAGAACTGTGTATTGCAAGCTCATTAAGACGGGCGTACAAATTCACCTGAATATTATAACCTCCCTTCCCGCCAACAGTTTCAGTTCGGCTCATCTGCTCAGTATTTCAGTACCAGAATCCCTTTCTCAATCCTAATTATTACATTATTTTTTATCAGTGATTTCTATACACTTAACAATTTTAATGGGAACTGATGTGTAGCTATCGAAGGGGTGGCCCGCCGTTGTCTTTCCATAATCATTTACGCTTAAATGAGAATGGAAGTGTTTTTTTTTACAAATTTTATCAATAATCTTTGCACCCGTGTGTGTTTACTTGTGTGTGTGTGTGTGTGTGTGTGTGTGTGTGTGTGTGTGTGTGTGTGTGTGTGCGGGCGCGCTTTGGTATGTGTTCGTGTGTTTCACGGCAGATCTCGGATGATCGCTAATTGCATTGTCCTGCCTAGGTCATTGATTTCATGTTACCGTACTGAAATTCTGCCTGACATGAAATATTAGCAGCAAAAACGCCACTCAGCTATTTAAGCATGCAACACATTGTAGATTACTGCAGTTTTTTATGGTCCAGAACCGAAGATGTCACGCATGTAGCCTATGTTACAGTAGGAAACGGCTCAACGAAGCAGCTCCGTGCCAGTTCTATTTAAATGAATGTTCAGACCAGTAAAAGGAGGAATGCAGATAAACGCTGCTTACATCAAATCTACATGAGTTTTAAACCCCAAAGTCAGAATGATAATTAATACTTATATTAGTAATCACTATTTGGGTAACTGCTACACGCGCGCGCACATGCAGTTATTATGCTCGTATTTATTACATCCAAGTCAATATTTAAACAGATCAAAATAAGTATCTAGCACGGAAAAATGGAAATCTACACACATAGGTATGAGACAAAGGGCTGTTTACTTGATGTTTATACAAGTTTTTGAGTTATTCTTATAACTTTGAGTATCCGGCTACTTTGGTTAAACGGATGTTGGTCATCTACTACTTTATGCATTCATCGCTGAAGTCAAAAATTACTTCCAATTACTTATCAAGATTTCTTGTTAATCGTAATTTGCAATCGCCGGCGTTAGACGTTTACGAAATATGCATTTACGAGCATTTATATTAAATAGATTCATTTTCATTGATTGCAATAGGAAGTTTTCAATAATAAAAAAGGTCTGCAAGCGTGAGGTGCTGTAATCTGCACGTTGTTGCAGTCAAGCTCTGGGTACTTCTGGAAATTCAGAGACAAATAGCCCCCCCGTAAGGTTCAACTTCAATCACGGTAGTACCGCCACCAGCCCGAGACCAACGGCCGTAGTTGCCCGAAAAGTGGAAAAAATAGTCCAAAGTAGTCCCACGAGTAATGATGAAATATATGGGTGCCATAAGCTCTTTTTATGTTGAATTTCATTGCATTCGTGTTTTATTACAATGAGATTACTTATGTTTTATAAGTTACTGGGACTGTTAATGTTCCTGTATATAGGTTTTACAAGCCCCTCTTTGGATTTTTGTATTCTTCCGCGTCGTTAATTTCAGTGGGAGCTCTCCTTAATGGGATCACAGTACCAAACTTCTGTCATTAATCTATGCAGTTCTGGAGCGACAATTCTATATTTCATCTGGGTCAGAGAGAGCAAGCACCTTCAGGGGGCAGATAGCGACACGGCCATTAGAAGTTGGCACCCAGTTGGAACCTGTTCTGCTTTTCCTTTATCTGAACTTGTAGACACTTCTTTCCTCAATTCCACCCGGAGTCATACCCGTTATACCAACTTATAGAGAGGTTTCAAATGAAAGTTTCCTCGATTCGTTTTTCTCTTCTGTAGTTGAGCCACCGAAGATTGACCCCATCAAAGCCTTCCACGATTTTATAATCATGTTATTTTCTTCTTGTTTGCCTCTTTATAGATTAAACACTTTGAAATAACTTGCGTCGAATATAAAAGCGGTACGTATGAGACTTTACGATGTATCACTTTAAAGGGGGATAACAGGTACAGAACTACCCTTCCAGACATAACAGGGGAAGCTAGACTGAGCCTCACTTTTCAAGAGCACTTTCAACAAGTTCAATCAAAGCCATCTACGCTGTTCCTATCCAAACAAACCTCAGTGAAGTTACACTGCTTTGTAGCATTGGTATCGAGTTTCAGTTAAACATGACAAGTCGCATGAAACCTTTTTATCTCGAGGTTAATTCTTATTCGAGATTTTACAGGGAAATGTTGCGCTTTTCAGCGTAGTGCTTCAGCTTTGGGGAATTTTCCGCAACTAGTGTTGAATAAGAAGAACATTCAAATTTGCAGCGCGGACAACACTCTGGTAATCCAGTTCACTATTCTGAACTCATGCCTAAAATGCACCAACATTTAGCATCTGTGAATTGTACATACAACAAATGGTGAATCACTGTTGATTCCAATAAAGGTTAGATAATCAACAGGAAACAAATAAAGAATAATCGTTCACATTAAAACCATTAACACCCGCGGAAGATGCTACCATGTTCCATAAGCACAGCATTATACTTGAAGAATAACTATGCAATTATATTGTTAAATATGGCAGCAAATTTCCACAAAGCTTTATTTTTCCCAGCATCTAATGAACACAGGGGTAGCCAATCTGTTATCATTTTGGAATGAATTGTTTGAAAGTGAATGTCGTCCAGAACATTACAAGAACTTTGTTTACTGTGTTTTCTGTGCTCCATTTTCATCAATTCTTTGGGACCACCTCAGGCCAGATGGGCAAGCAGGCAAGTTTTCAGTTTAACTTCTTATCTGAAAACCTTACAATTATAGGCTACCTTTAAGGAAAGCATCCAACCCATCCTTTATCTGCTACATCATTCACAGAGCAAAAAAACTGGAAATTAGAGCCACTATGAATGCATCAATTTAGACAGGAGATTACTGGTGAACTAAGGGTGAGGTACAACCAGGGATCAAATCCAGAAGTCAGGCTGACAACAGATAGAGTAATAGATGCTTAGTTACAGTTATAATCAAGAACCTAACAAATTGACAAAATGATTTACATAAAATGGTTAATTGTATAATCCTGCTCCAATGAATAGAACCACATTTATTGGGAGAGAGTTACTGTCATATTTTCATCTTATACTCTCTTCAAATTGTTACCCCTGCTGGAAGTAATGAATCACTAAATTAATCCAATGGGGTAATGAAAACACAGGACTGAGACAAGCTGCAGTCTAATCAAAACATTCAAATGGTTTATATAATTAAATAATGAAGACAAGAAGTTCTGATTATTTACATATGCAGAATGGGTATGAGATATAATTCATTAACCAATGGAGCCACTCAGCAAATTCAAATTATAGGAGAATATAGTTACTTCACAGGATGATGTGGATTGATTTGGCTACAACTGGAGGATTGCATTCAATTTTAGCCTGTTTCCATGCTGTAAGACTCTCTGACTCTCCAAATGGGAGATTTTATTTGAAGGCAAGTTTATCAGCCGTATTTGGGACATAGTGGCAGATACACTTGGAGAATTTATCAAGCAGGATATGGGAGAGTTTACAAAGGGGACTGGAGAGGATACCAGAAGTGAAAACTTGGAGAGATGCTTGTCAGCAGGTGGAATAAGTGGAAATTTTGGCAGCAACTGGGATAGGGATCTACAAGGGGTGATTGCTAAGTCGGTGGCCTAAGGTAGAAGGAGTCAATTTTAGAAAACATAGCACATTTTTTTTCAACATAGTCCCCTCCTTCAAACTTTCTGCATAATCACTCAAAGAGTTGAACCACATGTACATGTAACGAGAGCTATATAACTCATCTCCTTCTACCTTAGGTCACGAACTTATCAATCACCCATCTGTGGACACTTTCTGGAGCTCCAAGATCCGTATGTTCCATGACCACTGGACTAAGTGTGTAAGTGTAAGAGGGGACTATGTTCAAAAATAAATGTGCTAGGTTTTCTAAAATTGACTCCTTCTACCTTAGGCCACAAACTTATCAATCACCCCTCGTACTTGTTGAAACTCAGGATGAGTAGTTCACAAAAATGAATTGGGCAGAAACTTGCCAGCTAGAGCCAGAAGAGTTTATGAGAGAGAGCTATGTTTACAAGCATGAACTATGCATGGAATCTTTCACCAAGAACTGTGAGAGGATTTGCCTGCTAGAACTACGTGTAAGAGTTCATGAGAATGTTAATATTGCAAGGGAATTTCATTGCACATTGATATATGTGACAATAAGCTATCTCAATCAGAGTACATGAATTTATGAGGAAATGGGTAAAAAGTTAATTACCATAGGAGTTAAACAAAACCAGAAACTGGGGCCTCATTTATCATCTCAAATTGGAATAAAAATTTACGAAATGGGGCTGGGAGAACATTTGATCTCCAGGAACTTGGAAGAAGTTTACTAGCAGGATCTGTAAGAGAGAAGTATCAGAAATAATTGGAAGGGAAATTAATCAGAAGTAAGGAACAGAATTGTGGTATGATTGTAACACAGAAGGAAGCTATCTGTTCCATTGTAACACACACACACACACACACACACACACACACACACTGTTGAGGGATCTCATCAAGTCAGGTAGCGTCTATTGAGTGGAATTAACAGTCAATGTTTCAGCCTGAGACCATTCATCAGAATATTTCAGCCTGAAAATTCAACTTTTTATTCTTCTCAATAGGTGCTGCCTGAACCTGGTTAGTTCCCCCAGTATTTTATGTGCATGCTCTGGATTTCCAGCATCTGCAGAATCATTTGTGTTTATAATTTGAGCCATGGCGTTTACATTGGCTTTCTATCAAAGTAGCTGTCTAGTTCTACTCATTGGCCCTTTCTTTATAGCCCTGGATTTTTCTCTACCATTGAAGCCATGCTGGAATCTGCCTCTACAATATGCCCATGTAGGGCATTTTACATCGCAGGCTCATGCAGCCCAAACTGGAATGAAATTCATCAGCAGAAATTGTGAGAGAAGGTGACCAGTGGGAACAGATTTAAGAGTAGAATATGGAAGAGAAGTTTATTTTGAGGAATTGGAAGAAAACATGCAAGGGGAACCAAGAAGGATTCTCAGTTTGGATTTGAAATGTATTTCCAGAAACTGGGAGATGTTTGTGACCATGAACTGGCAAGAAATTTACAACCAAGACATAGGAGAGAAGTTTATATTCTGGAACTAGGAGAAAAGATTACATCCTTCAACTGACACAGCAATTTTGCAAACAGAAAATAGGAAAGAATTTTAATAGGAATAGGATTACTCTTAGCTCATACAGAGGCTAACCAGAAAGTAATGGGAGAAAAAGCTGTGAATGAAGTTTATGAGCTGGTAGTGAATTCTTCCAGTAGGAAATGGGGAAGTATTTTGCCAGAAAAATTTCCAACTTTGAGGGAGGAGTTAAGTTTACCACAGGAACTGGGGGATGGATTATCCAACTGAAATTGGAAGACAAACTAGTGTGTGGAACTGAGAGTGAAGTTTACTGACAACAACTGGCTGTGATTTGGGAAAAGTGTTTCCAAATAGGAAGTAGAGGAGATCTGAAATTGGACAGTGGCTTACTAACAGGATCAATACAGAGGTGGAGTTACATCATCTGGGGGAAAGGATTCTCAAGTATTTTGAAAGGGGAATAGGCCAGATTTATTCAGATGGTTGGAAAGTCATACAGAACAACTTATGCTAAATTAAATTCTAGTGGAGTTTTTTTTATTTTCCCCATACTTCCAGCAGCTCTCTTCAGTTTTTATCACTACCTACAATATAGGAGCAATTTACATTGGCCAATTAACCCTTTGACCTGCATGTTTTTGTGTGTGAGGGACAGATAGAATAGCCAGGGAAAAACTTAAAGAACACAGGAAAAACAGGCAGCACCAGAGGTTGTAATTGAACCTGGATCCCAGGGGTTGTGAGGCAGCAGCTCCATTAGCTGCAGCATTGTGTTGCTTGTTCTGCAGAGTTTTCTATAGAACAATTATGTCTAACACAGAATTCTGTGTTTAATCTTTATTGTCAGATTCTGGTTGAAATTACATCTCACGGTAATCAGCATGCAGTGATGTCAGAATTCAATGTAATGAGTACAAGGATAAATCACAGCACTGGTTTATCCTAATTTATGACTGGATTGGGGATTACCAAACATTATGTGGTTTTTCTTGTGTGGTCTGTTTTGTTCTTTTTTGTGATTTCATTCCAGAGAATGTTGTCTCATTTTTTAACTGCATTGTATTTGTGGTTTATAAATGACAATAAACTGAATCTGAATACGTTCCCAACTGTCTATAGTTCACTATGAAGAAGATCTCATGATTTTTCACCTTAAGAACTGGACAAAGAATTTATTTCAGAACTCATTTGTATCATGGAAACTTTCTTGATGTTAGTTCCTCCTTGATCATTGGTGATTTCATTCGCCCTGCGGTGCAATTCTGGATTAATTTACTCAGTTATCTTCCCTGCTATACAAACTTCCTTAAGTCAGCAACTAGAACATTGCAGCACTTCCTGGGCCGCAACCATTCTTTGAAAATGGAAATGGATTTCATCTTTTCGTTTTCATGATCTGTTCTGCACTGATACTGGGGTGTGCTTCACCTCAGATCATCGTGGGGACATTTCGACATTTAAGTGAAACTGCTGATCCTCTGTACAAGACAGATGTTTCACCTCGGAAGAAAAGTGGTTCTTAGGAATTATAGAGCTGTGGAAGGAAATAGCATGGAAATGGGTCCTAGCGACCATGAGATCTACACTGACCATCCATTTGGAGTAACCCTGCTATAATGCTATTTTATGTTCGTCCCACATTCTCATCAACTTCCCTCCAGACTCAACCAAACGCCTAGTCACTTGGGGTATTTTAGAGCCTCCAATTAATATACGGACCCACATATCCTTAAGATGCAGGAGTAACTAGTTCATCTAATGGAAATCCTAATGGAAACAGAGGAAATGTGCAAACTGCACCCAAATATCGCTCAAGGTCAGGACTGAACTTAGGTCTCTGATGCTTTGAGGAGCCATGGCACTTTGCTGCACCTAAATGGAAATGCATGAATGAAACATTGCTACCAGTCCTTCTTTTTCTTTGGCAATATTTTAGAAATTTGGATGACTTGCTTCCCCTCCAATTTTCTTGGTACTGAGGTAACCATTAAGCCAATGTTGGAATCCTAGACTATTCCGTAGATGGGGCAGGTGATGTCCGACTGGTTGCAGGATGAGTAGACTGTGCAGTGATGGATCTTTCTTTTTCTATAGAGCTTCTGCACATTGCCAGTGCATGGTCTTGAGATTCTCAATACTATTCCAAATACTTTTTCCCCAATGGTCATTGGCCAGAGACTCCAGAGACTCCCAAGATTCAGTGAGGATGTTGGACTCCTTCATGAAAGCTTTGAGGACATCCTGGAGTTATTTCCATGGTTCACCTGGTTATCTTCACCCAAGACAGAGCTTGGAATAGAATGACAATTTCAGGAATCTGGAACTGGGCACATGAGCCAACACAGCCAACTGTGAGTAACTAATGCATTACACTGGGAATGTTGGCCCATGAATGGATGTTGTTATGGTTTTGATTATCTTTCCAGCATCTTTTTCAGATTTTGAGGAGACAGTATTTGCAGCAATTTTTCAAAGCCACAAGGTTCTATGTAGCCTAGATCCCTGAAATGTATAACAGAAGAGGAAAAGTTTTTCCTGATAGATCATGTGTTTGGACCATCTCTGTGGTTTAATTTTAAGATACTTGTTTCCTTAGTCAACCAAAGGCCCTGCTGCCACATTGAAGGTGGTAGTGAATTCCATCATCAACAGCTGGCTTCACTGAAAAGTGACTCTTAAGATTTAGGAAGCAGCCCATGTTTTTCAAAAGCTCGTCGGGACATGTGATGCAATGAATATTGGGTACCACGGTGTGCAGAGGTTAGTGTGACGCCACTACAGCTCAGGGCATCCGAAATTTGGAATTCAATTCTGGCACCACTCTGTAAGGAGTATGTACGTCATTCCCATAGAATGTGTGGGTTTTCCTCGGGTGCCCTGGTTTCCTCCCACAGTCCAAAGACGTACGGGTTTGGTTAATGTAAAATTGTCCCATGGTTAGGTTAGAGTTAATTGAGTTTGTCAGTGGTTGATGGAGCCAGAAGGGCCTACTCTGCACTGTATCACTAAATAAAAAGTAAATATAAGTCTACAAATATATGTCTATATGGCCTGACTTCTGAAAAGCTTCAGTGAATGCATTCCCAATGTCTTGGAGTTTGCAATGTCTTTAAGCATGTTCAGACACAATGATCATCTGTTTTCCACAGCTCAATAACTGAGGTTGAGTTGACCTTGCTTCTGGAATGAAGATTGAATAATTTCTCATTAGTGCTGAGGATTACCTTCATTTTTATGGGAGGGTTGTTGGAGGTGAATGAAACATTACAACAAGCAAAAGTGAAGGAAGTTCAGGGGTAATGATGCACGCACAGGAGATTCTGCAGATGCTGGAAATCTTGAGCAACATACATAAACGACCCACTGTTTGGCCAATTTAAACGCCGGGCCAGATTGAAAAGGTGAGGGTGTTGGGGCAGAAGAGAGGGATGGGCCGGTGCTCAGCCCACTGCTTGGGAGCTTCACTCATCTCTATGCAACTAGCGGGCTCCTGGATCGGCAGAAACTAGCTTCGTGACTGTGAATGTACTTCCGTGAACTTCAGTTCTGAATGTTATTTACTTACTTTTATTGTTTGCAGGATTAGTTTTTTTTAATTTTTCACACTGACAGTCTTATGCTTATAATGGGCTCTATTGGGTTTCTTAATTTTGTGGCTGCCTACAAGGAGATGAATCTCAAGGTTGAATATAGTATACATACTTTGATCATAAATGTACTTTGAACTTTAAAATGCTGCAGGAACTTAGCAGTTCAGGCATAATCTACAGAGGGGATTTTGGCCCGAGTCTGTCAACTGCTTATTCCCCTCCATAGATGATGTCTGACCTGTTGTGTTTCTCCAGCATTTTGTGTATGCCGGAGTAAAGATGCAACTTTATTTGGAAATTGTCATAATAAATTTTAGTTCTATTGCAGACCCATTGGCTTGTACCATTATTCAGACACTGAAATGTAGAAACTGTTCACTGTCTAACTCTTGGTTACACTAATCAAACAAGGCAGGAGTTGTAAAAGCCAACACATGGACTTGCCTCTTGCTATTTTTCAAATTACTTTTATCACCTGTATGTCTCCTTTGAAGTTTCACTGCCAAAACTATGCATAGTTTTCAGGTTCAGTCTGAGCATTTCAGTTTGATATTGACCTCTTCCAGCCTAGGTTGACCAAACCAAGCATTATACTTGATTTGTTTACTAATCTGAATTGGCCCAACTTGTTCATTACTAACCAGTGTTGATCATTGCTAGCTGTGCTAGCTGACTTCTTCGGCTGTGATCAGATTTCTATTATCTCCCCACTGCTCCGGAAGAAGTTGACTCCTTCTGAGTCAGTCTTTGGTTCCATGCCCAAGGGAGATTATTCACATGTGAATTTTGATGGAGGACTCTTAAGGTTACAGTCTCAAAAGATAACTAACATTTTTCACCACAGATGTCTCTGGTTGAGTAAGGCTGTCTCTTCTGTAATGATGCTGAAAGCACAGCTTCTGTGCTGTGTGCAGCCAGCAGGAGTGACACAGGCAGACACCCTCTGCCGAACAGAAGCTCGCAAGATATCCAGTCTGATACAGATTGTTATATATTTTTTATATTGAGATACAGCACAGTAAACAGTCTTTCCGGCCCAACAAACTTGTGCCTCCTAATTACACCCATCTGAGCAATTACCTATTAAGCTGTATGTCTTTGGAATGTGGGAGGAATCCAGAGCATCCGAAGGATACTCGTGTGGTCACGGGGAGAACGCACAAGCACCTTAAAGGCAGCAGCGGGAACTGATATTGTAAGGAGTTATGTTAACCACCATACTACTATCCTCAACACTGAATGCTTTACAGCAGTAAAATTTCAGAGTAGATGGTGCTTAAAATTATGCAGGGGTTTGATGAAATACCTGCAATAACCATTCACATGGTTAGAAAGTGGGTCCCATGCAGGATTCAGAGGATGGGTCGGACTTGGCTGTAATCTGCACATCTCAATATTCTGCCAAAAAAGAGTGGGCCACACATGCTCTGATCCTATTCCACTAGTTAAACATAGCTATTCTCTATTCACGCTCACATTACGCCCACCCCCCAAAATAGTTTTTGATGCACCTTCTTTGCTATTCCTCTTTTGTGCTGTTGCTTATCATAACTTACAGTAATTTTTAGGTCATGCACTTTACAGGACCGCAAAACAACAAATCTCACAATGTATGACAGTGATCATAAACCTGATTCTGTTTCTGATTCAGAAAAAAATACCTGAGTTTCTGTATCTCAGCACCTACAGCCTTTAGGGAGAAAGGGTTATGCATTTCTAATTGTTAGTAAAAAAAAGTTGGCTGATTGCCCTTGGGTGCATTCCGAGAGAATAAACCACGTTTTTGATTTCTGTATCATCAAAAAACTTGATCCATCCTGAAACGATGAATAATCAAAACAAAGAGATCTTCACTAGGAAATGAAATTTCAATTGTATGTACAGAAAATTAAAGCTAGCAGTAAAACCCTGGGTCACCAGAATCCAAGCTTTTTAGCTCACTTACAGGGAATCAAGAGAGCTGAACCTAGACAGTCAAGCCATGAATGAAGTTTTCACCACTGGGACCTGCAGCATCACACATGTGAACTGTGTAGGTCAACAGCTTCAGGACATTAACTGCAGTGAACTGGCAAATAATAACAGAAGGGTACAAAAGGAATTACATCCAGCAATATATCTGTGACCTATTTTGTGTATGGGATAGAGAATTAGTCGGGCAGGGAGAAGCAAAGGAAAGGAAAGAGAGGTGTGGCCTGCTCTCAAAACTGAATGGTGAAGCTAGCAAGGGTGCTGCACCTTGAATGCTACTTTGACTTAGCGAAGAGTCAAAGGTCTGCTGCTGGACAAGATTCTATGATTGGTGCCACTGTTTATTTGGAGCAGGCCAGTTTTACTGTGGATAATCCAGAGCTCAAGAGGTTAGAGCCTGGTTTGGATTCAGGGTGGGACAGAGATTGGAGATTGAAAGCAAGGTCATGGATTCAGGTTGAAGTCATTTATTGGTTGGTGTTGAGGCAGCATTTGGAGCCTGGGTTAGGATTTTTGATAAGTAATAGGTCAGAACTTGACAGTTGACTTTAGGAATGGATGAGGCATGGGAAAGACAATGAGTCAGAATTTTGGAGCAACATTTGAGGTTGTTATTTGGTGTAAATCCGGTTTTGAGATCAGAAACATGAGTTGGGAGCTGGATTGGAGTGAGTCATGGAATGAGGTCTGGTTGGGAACCAAGGATGACGAATGGATTAAGGATTGAAGCTTAAATTGTAATTAGGCACAGATTGAGTTCTCAGTCAGGATCAGGCTAAGGTAAGGTGTTGCCGGATGAAGCTGGAGTGGAAAGGTGCAAGTTTGGGCCTGGAACAGGAATTGCAGGAATATACAGCAGTTATTGTTGTCAGGGCTGGGATCTAATTTGTGACTGAAAAAGAATAGTATGAATTGATCAGGTATTGTATATGGGTTGTAAACAACATGAGTATTTTTACTGATGTAAGGCACTTACCTGTTTCAGATGATCCCTAAGGTTGCATACTTTAGTACTGGCTGCCTCTGGGAAAACTATGCTTGAACATTAGGGAGTGGATCTAAAGAAATCAATACTCTGTAATATTTTGGCAGATAAATATTCTTTATATATAACCTTGAATTTATACAGAAGACAGCTTTCCATCTTTTCATTACAATAAACACTGGATATGATGTTCATTGAAAACGTGTATAGAGGTCATAGAAGTAAATGCAAGGAGTGTTCAACAATGTTTAAGAAATATTAAACATTGCTTAATTGTTAAAAAATCAAATGCACTGAAAACCCCTATCTAGAAAGTAATCTCCAATAATTGGTGAAAAAAATACATATTTGAATATTATCTATATCATATAGAGAGCATGATATTCTCTACACTATATCCATGGTTTGGCATTTGCAAGCTCTATTGTTTCTGACTAATGTAGGTCTTTGGAGCTTTTATATATAGAGGATCAAACATTCCTGTTCTTAGAAAAAGAGCTTGATGTTCAATAAAATATACATAAAATAGAATCCATGTATGTTTTGATATTGGAATGTACAATGTATAATATTCTTTCAATATTTACTATTTCACTATAAAGTATAAAATTATTCTCAATAAACATGTGAATCATTGTATAAAATATCTGATTTTTTTTTGCATTGAATATTTGCCATTTGCTGTAACTGTAGTGTCGGCATTCCCTATAAAATATACAGGGAATTTGTTGCAACATATAAAGGACCTACTGGTCCTTATAATACATTCAGGATATGCTAATTACTATAATATTCAGAACATGCTTTTCCCTTGCAAATGTGTTCCTTAGCAGCCAAGGTTATTATTTATTTCATGATGCAGCTTATTTTCCAGCATCAGGCATATGAAGATCATGTCATTTTAATGCTGCATTCCTGATTTTTATTTCAATGCTCTTTTAGCTAGTCAATGCATGTTTACCTCTGAGCTCCAATAGCTCCGACTCCTTCAAGCTTTTAGACTATTTTTCCTTTAATGCGTAAATATATTGCAGCATAAAGTAGCACACATCCAGAAGCCCGATTCCAGCTACTGCTATAACTTTGATTAAATTCCCCGGCTTTGCTATCACCTATGAGATGTCATTTGAGCTCATTGGCGTGTTAAGACCTTGCAAGGCACTTTTGTTTTTTTTAAATAGTTTTTTTTACCCATCATTATATCTGGGGTTAGCAGTCTCATGCCGAGAGCACTGAGCAGTGTCTGAAGGACTGGAATACATATAACATCACCACTTTACACTGTGTCATTGTAACTCAATAGCTATGATAATGTTAAATTGTCTCAAGAAACATTTATATATGGTGTTAACCTTTGCTGACAGCATGGTAGCTGGGGACAGATGTTTGAGGTTACAGAAGAAGCTTGACATGAAGCCCACTTTGTCTCCCAGTGGTGCCATTATGGAAACACGAATTTGCCCCAGGCTCTGCTGCTGTGTAAACAAACCTCAGCACTCTGAAAGCACTGCTGGTCTTTCAGGTTGCAACCTCCAGGATTTGCAATCTCCTACCAAAGTTAAGAAAACTTATTTGCACTTACTTAGCATTAACTTGTCTCATTTGTTGCATGAAATCAGATTCAGTTCATCATTGCAGCTAAGTAATTTAAGCATGTCTGCCTGATAATTAAATGAAAATTCCTCTCCCTTTTTAGTTCCATCAATCTACTGTCGGAAGGAAGGGAGCTGACATGACATTTCCTATTGAGGCACTTAATTGATTTGAAAATACCACTTTGTGTCTTTGTGCTGAGTTTAATATTGTTCAAGAGCCTTCTCCTTATCCCACAGTGATCAAGAGCAGAAGGATAAAGGTGAAAGTAATGTCGAAACTTGCTTGTCGCCTGGTTGGGGTGGAGACTTTGTAGAAACGAATGAGGGGTTGCCCACTGATTTCAATCTACATTGGCAACGAGGGATGAAAATTAACTGTGAAATGGTGCTAAAGTGGGAGAGGACAAACAGGTCAAAGGGTGTAGCCAGACACCTGCAAACTAAATCTGTCCGTTGATATAGGGGTGTTAGATGCAGGAAAATGTCTGTAAAATACAAATTGCAAGAAACACTAATACTACCTAAAAAGTTTAGACCTGGCAGAAGGTGGGGCTCTAAGTAAATAACATGTTGAACACCACCAAATTACAACTAAACCACTGAATAAACAGGAGAAAGTCCGCAGATGCCGGAAATCCAGAGCAATGCACACAAAGTGCTGGAGCAACTCAGCAGGTCAGGCAGTGTCTATGGAAATGAATAAACAGTCGACTCTTCAAGCCAAAACCCTTCTTCAGGACCACTGAATGCAAGGTGATAGGGAATTTTTTAAAATCAGAAGACTATAGCATATACAGTAGATGCTGTTATATGTTTTATTTGACATTGAAGGACGTGATGTAGCCTATTGAACTTATGTCTGCTGTCAGAACAATCCATTAATCTCATTTCTTCATACTTTTAGCCAGAGGGTGGTGAACTTGTTACCACGGGCAGCTGTGGAGGCCAGGTGGAGCTTGATAGGTTCTTGATTGGACATGGCATTAAAAGTTACAGGGAGAAGGTCAGAGGGTGGCGCTAAGAAGGAGATAAAAGGATCATCCATGATTGATTGAATGGCAGAGCAGACTTGAAGGGCCAAATGACCTAATTCTGCTCCTATGACTTTTATAATTTCCCTGTAATTTATACTATCTCACCTCACACCCACCACAATCCTCACCCCTTCTGCTCCACCCCAAAAGTTCTCCCCCCCCCACCTGCCTACAGTAGGAAAATGTCTTTAGTCAATTAATCTACAAAAATCTTTGAGATAGGTAAGAGTCCCTGTAGAAAACACACATGTCCAGAAGGGACTTGCAAATCCCACACAAAGAGCACCTGAAGTCAGGTTCAAACTGAAGAATCTGGATCTTCTTACTAACTTTGGAGGGCCGAACTGTAGGAAGGCAGAACAGGATGACATGAATACCTTAGAATAATTCTTGAAAGTGTAATGTCCTGACAAACTGTAACAATAGAATGTTTTTATGCCGGTGGGATGGAAGAAATTATGATATTAGTTTAAGATCCAGATAGATTTTACTGTGGAGGAATGTTTCCCATCTCTCAAAGAATAAATAACATTCTTCATTCTGAAGGATCAATGCTTTTAGTGTTGCTGATGACTGCTCAGCCCTCTTCGACTTGCATTCCATTCTTCAATTTACATGGAGAAGGCATACAAGTCTTCTTGAGATTTTTTTTTCTTCACTCCAAAAGACATACGTTATAGACCAACTATTGAGATAGAGGTTAGGAATTGTTTTTAAATGACATATAGTGTATGGAGATAGTTTTCTGAACAATACATTACTTTAGGCCTATCATTTCCTGATAGGACAGCAGTTACAAAGTAGCTGGAATGATTTTGCAATCCCGCATTTAGGTTGGTCCAAATACATTTTGATTTGTTGCCTTGCTGTTTCTTGCTTGCCATACTGGATAGCAGCCTGGAATTTTCAGGACTATCAGTTTTCATTTAATCATCAGTAAAAAGCCAGACAGTTTGTTCCTGTGACTCATTGTCTTTGTGAAGGTGATGGTAAACCATCTCCTTTACACTCAAATCCTTTGACAAAGGTTCTCCTGCAATGCTGTGAGCAAGAATGTTCCTTGATTTTAACCCCGTGATGGTAATAGAGCGGTGATATAATTCCAAGTCATGTTTATTTCTTGGAGGGGAATTTACAAGTCTAGCATTTCCATGTGTCCTCCACCCTTGTTCATTGCACAATAAAAGGAGTCTTGGAAATTTAATGCAGAGCATCTTGCTGATGGTCTATTTAGGAGCAGCTTCTCCCACTCTTCATCAGATTTCTGAATATTCAGAAACTCATGAACAATACTTCATTACTGATATTCATTTTATGTTTTTCATTGTACCATTGCTGGGAAACAAAATCATATAAGAGAATGAAAATAAACCTGATTCTGATTCTGCTGTCTTGATGACCATTGTTCAGGAAAGGGCTTTCTGAGAATGCAAAGAGTGGATGGTTCATTGCAAAAAGTTGTAAGGTTGGATGGAATCAAGTTTTTGAATGTTAGAAATGTAGATACAGTCAGCCCTCCTTATCCGCGAGGGATTGGTTCCAGGACTCCTGGCGGATACCAAAAAACATGGATGCTCAAGTCCCTTATTCAACCTGTCTCAATACAGTGGACCTTAGGACCCAGCGGAACTCCAGACCTTATTTAACCTGTCGCAGTGCGATGGACATTAGGACCCGGTGGCGGAGTTCTGAATCCGCAGTGTTTCTGTTCACGAAAATAATCACGATCACCATTGAAAATAAAGTGGAAATAATAAGGTGATCGGAAAGAGGCGAAACACCATAAGTCATTGGAAAAGCGTTAGGCTACAGTCGGTCAACAATTGGAACAATTTTAAAGGATAAAATGAGAAAGGCCCTGCCCCAATGAAAGCTACAATTATTACTAAACAATGCATTGGTTTAATTATTGGGATTTGGGGTTTTGGGTTTTTGATCCTCCACACCAATCAGGCACGGATGGAGAGCATGCTCGGACGTGGTCTGTCACTGGATTGAACTCGAGAGCCCGGCGCTGAAACATATGTTCTTAAGTGTTTTATATGCACAGAAAGGTAATATATATTCTATATACTAAGACAAACGTTTGACTAACTGACGCTAAGTAATACTGGATGTGCCTGTTCCGACTTACATAGTAAGAGAACTTCGGATTCTTTTTCGATCTCAATCCACGGGAACCTACGCACATCCTCCCATATACTTTAAATCATCTCTAGATTACTTATAATACCTAATACAATGCAAATGCTATGTAAAATAGTTGTTATACTGCATTGTTTAGGGAATAATGACAAGAAAAAAAAAGTCTGTACATGCTCGAACAACAAGAGCTGGAAGAACACTTCCGGGTTTTCTTGATTCGCGGTTGGTTGAATTCGCGGATGCAGAACTCGCGGATAAGGAGGGCCAACTGTATTAAAATTAGGAATTGGTACAAACTTGATGGTCCATTGAGTTTGCGTGACTAATGAGTATGACCATGGCCAATCCTCTGTTTCAAATCCAAATTCCCACTTTTCTCCAAATCTCTAAATATCTCTCTGATTTAATTTGATATCAGTTGTCAGTGCTGCATATTTAGGTGAAAGGAGACCACTTCTATCTTTTCATTGCTTGGTAGAGTGTGAACAGGGCATTAGGGGAGTTGGTAGAATTGGAAGTGGTGATTCATTCGCTGCAGATTATATAAGTTTTTGCTGCTCTTGCAGCCACAGTTTCTTTGTAGCTCATCCAATACACAGGATGTTGATGCCAGGTGATTTGATAATAGTCATGTTGCTGAAGTGATAGTTAGAATTTATCCTGTTGAAGAGGGTTATTGCCTGGTACTCGTGAAACACAAATAACATTTGCCATTTATCAACTTATGCCTGAATATTGTATATATCTTGCTTCATGCCAGCATTAGGTGCTTCAAAGGAATTGCAAAAGGATGAAATGGTTGCATAATCATCACTGAGCATTCCTGCTTCTGACCTCATGTTGGATGGAAACTATTGCCAAAGCAGCTGAAAATGATTGGCCTTGAATTCTGTCCTGAATATCACCTCTAGTGATATACTGGAGTTGAGATATTTATGAACACCAACCACAACAAATTTCCTCAGTGCAAGGTTTTACTTCAGCCATTGTCGAGTTTTCTCAAATGTTTTTGTCATCAGTGTCACCAGAGTTCCTGCACCACATCGTGCCAAATGCTAGAATGTCAAGGACGCTGATTCTCATCTCTGAAACCCGCACACTTTGGTCCTGTCTGGGCGAAGGCTATTGTGGGGTCTGGAAGCCATGATCCTGACAAAGTTCAAACCTAAGCATGCTACTGGGGAGAACGTGCTGGCTGCTAATATTGTGTTCATCTCCTTCTATCATTTCAATACTAATCAGCAGTAGATTGATGATATGTTGATTGTCTGGATTTAATCTGTCATTTTTACATGAATGATTGAGAGATATCAATGTTTCCAACTGCTATGTTTGGCCAAAGTTCCAATGTGTATGGGAGCACAGTTCTTTGTCACTTATTGATGGCATGTCTTCTAATCCCACAGACTTTACAATATCTACTGAGCTTAATTTAGCACCCATCATCAAGGATCCCCACACGCAGGTCATGCTCTTTTAACGCTGCTGCCATCAGGAGGAAGGTACAGGAGCCTTAGATAGATAGATAGATAGATAGATAGATACTTTATTCATCCCCATGGGGAAATTCAACATTTTTTCCAATGTCCCATACACTTGTTGTAGCAAAAAACTCATTACATACAATACTTAACTCAGTAATAATATGATATGCATCTAAATCACTAACTCAGAAAGCATTAATAATAGCTTTAAAAAAACTCACACCACCATGTTCAGGATCAGTTATTACCTTTCAATCATCAGGTTTTTGAACCAAAGGAGGTAACTTCACTCAACTTCACTTGTCCCATCAATGGAAATATTCCCGCAGCACATGGACTCACTTACAAGGACTCTTCATCTCATGTTCTCTTAATTATTGTTTATTTAATTACTTTCTTTCTTTTTGTACTCATGCAGTTTGCTGTTTATTGAGATACAGTGCGGAATAGGCCCTTCTGTCCCCTTGAGGCACACCGCCCAGCAATCCCCAATTTAATTCTAGCCTAATCACTGAGCAATTTTTAATGACCAATTAACGTACCAACCAGTCCATTTTTGGACTGTGGGAGGAAACCAGAGTACTTGGAGGAAACCCATGCAGTTATGGGGAGAACGTACAAACTCCTTACTGGCAAAGGCGGGATATGAACCTAGGTCCTTGGTACTGTAAAGTGTTATGCTAACTACTGCACTACCTTGCTTCCCCCAGTGTCTTTTGAACACTGGTTGTATACCCAGTTGGTGCACTCTTTCATTGTTTCTATTATGGTTATTGGATTTATTGAGTATGCCTGTAAGGAAATGAATTTCAGGATTATATATGGTGACATATATGTACTTTGATAATAAATTTACTTTGAACTTAACATATGGAGTAAGCCAGATAGATTAAGGAGAACCTCTGGGATACTGGTCCTTAGAAGCAGATCAAGTTGATTCACCCAGTTGATATTCTTGCAGTAGATGGTTATATTCCTTTCAGCCATAAGGGTGTGAAGTTCTAGGATCAGTCCCAAATGGTGGAGGCTGTGGGATTCTTGGATCAGACAATGGGTAGGTGTAGAATTCTGAGGGCAAAGCTATTAGATAACAATGATACAGAATGGACTCACTTCTGATGTGTTAGGAAGTGTCTCTAATGCTATATCTTCCTAAACATTCCTTTATTGGTGCAAATTAGAAAGTTAGCAAGAAAAGAAGCAGGAAACACTTGGCCCAGAAATAAGATGGACAACTCCCTATATCAGAATCAAAATCTTGGTAATTGTCACTGACATTAGTCATGAAATTTGTTGTGTTACAGCAGCAATAAATTACTATAAGTAAATAAATAATGCAAAGAAGGAATAGTGAGGTAGTGCTCATGAACCATCCAGAAATCTGAAGGCAGAAGGAAAGAAGCTGTTCCTAAAATGCTGAGTGTGAGACTTCAGGCTCCTGTACCTTCTACCTCATGGTAGTAATGAGAAGAGGGAATGTCCCAAATGATGAGAGTCCTTATTGATGAATATCCCTTCTTGAGGCCTGCCTTTAGAAGATGTCCTTGATAGTGGGGAGCTTTGTGCCTCTGAAGGAGTTGACTGAGTCTACAACCCTCAACAACCAGCATGAATAACTTCGCTTACCTCAAAACTGAATTGATTCCACAACCTATGGAGTCACTTTCAAGGACTCATGTAGTATTTATTTATTTAGGTATTTATTATTATTTGTTTTTCTTGTATTTGGATGATTTATCTTCTTTCACACATTGATTGTTTCTCAGTCTTTTTAGGTATGTAGTTTTATCGTTGACTCCATTGTATTCCTTAGTTCTACTGTGAATACCTGCAAAAATGAATCTCGGGGAAGTATATGATGACGTATACATACTTTCATAATGTCTACTTTGAATTTTGAACTTTGAATTAAGCCTCTCATGATCCTCTGCATTGGTGCCTTCACACCAGGCAGTGATGTAACCAGTCGGAATGCTGTCCTACACTGTACATCTGTAGAAATTTGTTAAGAATATCTTATTTTATTTTATTTAGAGATAAAGTGTGTAACAGGCCCTTCTGGCCCACTGAGCTGTGCTGTCCAGCAACACACCAATTAACCTCAGCCTTATCACAGGACAATATACAATGACAGCTTTTTGGACTGTGCGAGGAAACCGGAGCTCTCGGAGGAAACCCATGCACACACAGGAAGGAACGTACAAACTTGCTTACTGAGGACGCCAGAATTGAACTCTGACACCCGGAGCTGTAATAGTGTTGCACTAAAAACTATGCTGCCATGGTGACCTTTGAGGTGTTAGGTGACATACCTCAAGCTTCTGATGAAGATTAACCACTGGTGTGCCTTCAATGTGATTGTATCAATATGGTGGGGCCAGGATAGATCCTCTGAGATGTTGACACACAGGAACTTCACACTACTCACCTTGAGCACTAATGGCCCCTTAATGAGGTGTGTTCTCTCCTTCCTAAAGTCCACAATCAATTCCTTCATCTTTCTTACCTTGAGGAGAGTGTGTCTCATACTCTTTCTGCAAATTTTACAGTCTGTCTGCCTAATCTACACAGACACTTTGTACTCTATTAAGTCTTAACATGATGATAATGCTTACGTTGTTGGATATTGTTTCTATTAGTATTTAAATAATTTAATATGCTTTTTGTTATCCTTTATTATTGATCACGATAAGTAGACCATTGCCAATTTTTGAGAATTCCCCAGGATAGGCAGTTAATCTCCAGTCAGAGGATATTTAAGAGTAAGGATCTGCTGTCATAAATCTGGGAGAGTTGGGAATTCTCTGCATTGGGCTCAGCTTGATAGTTTGTATAGAGGCCACCTCAGGCACTAGGACCCAGCTGCCAGCCCGAGGTCAGACAGAAAGCAGCTTCCAATGGCATGTCTGCAATATGGGAAAGGGATGCCCCTATTTAAATCCTCACAAATGATTGTCTGTGTTGCCTTTGGCATCTTGTAGAGAGAATAATCTGTTGTACGCTTACATATTGTTAATGGTGCTGAGCCTTTGTTTGGTGTTTCCTCTCTCCCTCTGGGAGAATTTTACAAAGTCCAGTGGAAGTCAGACCTCAAGGAGTAACACAAGCTGTTGTCATTGTGCAGCCCAAGCAGTTCTTATTTCCTGTGTGCTCTCCTGTGGAATGGTTTAGCGTGTTTCTGTGCAGATTTTAAGGCTCCACAGACAACTGAATCAGTTTGTTTCAAAAGATCAGGTTTTTACTGATTAGTACTGAAGTTTTAAGAGGTAGAATTTTTAAGACCATCTGAAATTTCTGACTTATTTCATGCAAGCCTTCTGCTGGTTTGGAGGGTTTTGGCATGGTACTCCTAGGCATATACCTCTCTCTAATGGGAACCAAATTTGAAACTGATTGATCAGTTTAAAATATGACATAGTACCTGAAGACTAAATGGGGAGGAAGGTGTAGGGGTAGGATGAAGAAATGAGGTTATAATGCAGGGTCATTTCCTATGTATCAGGAAAGGGAACTGTTGCTTGATTGCATTGTTTGAATTTGGATAATAAATTTATTTTGTTTGGTTGTCCTGTGCATGACCTTCCCTGTATTTCATTCCAAGACACATCTTTGCGCAGCAAATACAAAGTCAGTTCATTCAAATTATCTGATAATTCAAGTATTATCGCACTCAATTATCACCCTTCTCTTTTGAACAAGTTCCTAAATGCTTTTTCTAAGTGAAAAATATGGCTGAATTATGGGAAGCAGTCAGGATCCTAAGGTAACCTTCTGCTTCTCTATATTATTGCCTTCAGTTTTATGCTGAGTGTGCTCTTCTTTTCTGCTAATCATTTTTATTATGTAACAATGAAGTCTAAATATAATCAGTAATGCTTTTTCTATCTCCTTCCTTTGTGGAAAAAAATTCCTATAATGCAGGAGGTAGGTGAGCAGTAACACATCACTGTCATTACAAAGAGCATTTGTGATAACTTTTAGAACTGTTGAAAAACATACAATTCTCTTCTTTGGTGTCTGGATTACATTCTGCTAATATTCCTTCCATTAATATTTCTAAAGAAATTTTACTTTTTGCTAGCTGAATAATAGGCCTGGCAATTTTGGTGTTTTGCTGCATGTTAATAGCAGTGGTCAACTCTATACTATGCAAGGGCAGGTCAACAAAGTGATAATGGTTGAACCCACCACCCTGGCTATCAACACACCTATTTCAGCAGACCGATCTCTCAAACTAAGATTCAGTTTTGAGGCCTAATTTTTATCCAATCCAATCCATTACACCCAACTAAAGCACAAGAGACTGCTGATGCTCATTAATGCAAGTATCTATCAGCCAATCAGCTGGCAGAAAACTCAATGCATAAAAGTCCACTATTAATGTTCAAGAGGTTCAGTAGCTGTTCAGAGCAAACATCGGTATGGGGATGAATGGGATCTAAGTGACTTTGACTGTGGAATGATTGTTGGTGCCAGACGGGCTGATTAGAGTATCTCAGAAACTGCTGTTACCCTGTGATTGTCACACATGACAGTATCTAGAATTTATAGAGAATGGTGCATGAAACAAAAAATATCCAGTGAGTGGGAGTTCTGTGAGTGTTAATAAGTCGGAGGAGAATGGCCAGAATGGTTCAAGCAGAAAGGAAGGCAACAGTAACTCAATAAGTCACACATTATAACAGAGGTTTGCAGAAGAGCATCTCTAAATGCACAATACACCAGACGTTAAAGTAGATGGGCTACAACAGCAGAAGATTATAGCCATACAAAGAGTAATCACTTTATTATGTACAGAAGGTACCGAACAAAGTGGTCACTGAGTGCATACAACATGTTCCTCCAAAAGCAGTCACATTTGAATTCATATATATGCCCTGGCTTGTCTAACATCCAAAGTGTCCAGATACAACAGGAAATAATTCAGCCCAATCCCTGCTCCTAAACACACACATCGATATGAGAGGATTTACTGGCAGAATTTAGGAGCAGGAACTGGGCTGTGTTATTTTCAATTGCATCTGACCACATTGGATGGAGTTACCAATGTGAAAATAGTTATGAGTTCACATCACAGTCACTTGTAAATTTTACATTGGCTTATTATTGTCACATGTACCAAGCTATGGTGAAAAATTATGTTTTGCATACCATCTGTATACATTATTTTATAATGTCAGTACATTGAGGTAGTATACAGGAACAACAATAGCAGAAACAATGATAGAAGGCAGACTAAGGTGTTACATTTACAGAGAAAGTACAATACAGGTACAATTAAGATGCAACTCAATGACGATGTAGATTGTGAAGTCAAAATAGGTAAACTCCAGCAGGATGCCAGTCCCATGAAACTCTCCAGTAAGGGAGAGAGTTTGAAAAGAGCAGACAGCAAGTCTGGGGATACAAGAGTATGCCCGTGGAAAAGCAAGTGATGGATGTAATGAAAGCTGCACACAAACCAACGAGTGACAGAAAGTGTGAGAACGTGAAATGCTGGAGACAGTAAAATGTCTGTAATTTGCAATCCACTGATGTTCAGTGACTGCTCAAGGATTAATGATTAAAATCTTTTGTCTAGCAGATGGAAGAATGACTCATAGAGCCACAAACTATTTTATTCAGCACTGTTAGCATAATCACAGTGTAAAGAACTGTAGCCAATCACTTCATGCTTTCATCATCACAACCTGTTTGCAGTGGAGAAACTGCATACAGCTTATTATTCTAAATACTCTTATTTTATATTATTAAATAACTTTAGAATTCTCACTTTGTTTAAAATCAGAAGAGGTCTTTGCAATATCCTCCTAGCTTCAAAGCCCAAAAACTGTAACAGTCCGTAATGTAATTTCCATAGTCCAATAACCTAGCCTGACAGAATCTTTAAACACAAAATACACTGCAGATGCTGGGGTCAAAACAACACTCACAACACGCTGGAGGAACTCAGCAGGTCGGGCAGCACCTGTGGAAACGAACAGTCAACGTTTCGGGCTGAGACCCTTCGTCAGGACAGAATCTTTCTTATTTTGAATTTAGAACCTCCATTTTACAGCATTGTCTCCAATGCTGTAAGTTTTGTGTTATAATGGCTTTACGTGTGTGTAACATTTCTTGAAACACTATCATCTCTGATGTCCCATTTGGTGATATGACAGTATCTGATTTATCATAGCCTCAGTATTATGATATGGCTCCATTCTTTGATCATCACAGTGTGATATACCATTTTGTCTTATATACTACATTTGCCATAATAGTATCACAGACTTGTACAGAAAATGACCCTTTGGTCCACCAATTCTATTGGGACCATCACTTACCCATTTACAGTAACCCTGCATTAAACCAGTTTACTTATTCTTCCCACATTCTCATCCAGATGCTACAACTCTCCGACTCTAAATTGCATTCGGGGCAATTTACTGTGAACATTCAATCAATCAACCTATAGGTCTTTAGGATCTGGGAGGAAACTGGAACATCTTGGGGGGGTGGGGGCGGTGATGGGAGAAAGGTTCATTAGACACATGAGGTCAGGATAGAACCCATTTCTCTTGTGCTTTGAACCAGCACCACTGTTCTGCACATCAATGACTTGCGCTGAATATAAAGACATATTTTTTTATGGTTTCTTTCATAACCATGGCATTCTTATATCCATCCTCTCTGGTAATTGGGAGAAAAGCAATAAGCTGAAGGTTCTAATTTTCAGAAGAGTAATTTTGTATGAGGGCATTCATTGGGCACGTATGCACCAGAAACTGTTGCAACACAGAAAGTGTTAATGTTTGTGAAAGAGTACGAGCAAATCTATAATCAAGCAATGTATTACCATTGTAGTCAGCACTAAAGATTGGAGCAGATACCATAAATGACAAGAGTGCCTTTTGGTCCTGAACAGAGTATTAAGATGATATGGAAACACAGCAACAGGACCGTTGCCTTACCTTGTCCGGACCAAGTGATGCCTGTCTGAGTTAATCCCATTTGTGCTCATTAGCCCATTTCCCTTTGTTCTTCTTCTTTCTTCATACCCATCCAAGTGCCTTTTCAATGTTGTAATTGTACCCACTTCCACCATCTCCTCTGGCAGCTTGTTCCAAATAAACATCACATTAGTGTAAAAAACGTTTCCCCCAGACCTCCTTTAAAATTTTTTCTTTATCTTAAATCCATGCTCTCTATTCTTGGATTCCCCCACCCTGGAAAAAGGATTTTATCTGCCCTATTCATGCCCTTCATGAAAGTGTCTTATATTCTAGTCAGAATAAATCTCACCTATGCAATCTCTCTTTATAACCACAGTCCTCCATTCCAGCGGCAGCCTTGTGAATCTCTTCTGCATTCTCCCTATTGCTACCTCATCCTCCTTGTAATATAGTGACCTTAAGTCCTGTCTAAGCAATGCTTTGTACTACTTCAACAAGACATTCCAACTCTTATACTCAGTGCCTCAGCTAATGAAGGCTAGCATACCAAATGCTTTTTCTCACTACCTTATCCACTGAGTCGCCAGGTTCAGTGAACTATAGGCTTGTGCCTTGTGTCTTGCCTTTACTTAATATATCCTACCAGACTTTGACCTTCTGAGGAGTATTACTTCACACTCGTCTGGATTCCATTTCTTCAGACTAACATCTATTTAATCTATGTCTCTCTATGCCCTTCATGATTTTATATTCCTTTATAAGGTCAACTCTCAACCTCCTTTGCTCCAGGAAATATAGTCCCAGCATCAACATCCTGAGGACTCTTTTCTGCACCCTCTCCAGGTGAACCTGAGCCTTCATATAGTGTGGCAACCAGAATTGCTCACGATACTCCAAGTGTGGTTTCCCCAATGTTTTGTAGAACTGTAATGTGATGTCCCAATTACTGTACTGAGTGTCTTGACTGATGAAAACAAGCATGCCTTATGCATTCTTTATGACCTTGTCTGCTCATGTTGCCACTTTAAGGGAACTGTGTATTTGTACTCCTAAGTTGTTCTGTTCAACAGCACTCTTCAGCACCCTGCCATTCACTGTATGTGTCCTGGCCTGGTTTATCTTCCCAAATACAGCACTCCATACTTTTCTGAGTTAACTTCTACTGTATCTGTCATTCTTTGTCCATTTTCCCAGTTGGTCTAGATCCTGCAGTAACCTTAGACAACCTTCTACACTGTCGACTATGCCACCAATTTTCGTGTCATCTGCAAACCTATGCGTCCTATCATCCAAATCTTTAATATCTATGTCAAGCAACGGGGACATATTAACAAGCCAGTTAGTATTCTCTCAGAGACTAACATTGTTTACTCCATTAATATGGCTGCTTGAAGAGCAGGGAGCATCAAGATTACTGCATTGCATAACTGAATGTGGCTCAATAAGATTTTTTAAAATAACATTAGTAGAATGCATTAATTCAACACAACATCCACACTTTCAGAATACTGAATAAAATAGTTTTGTTTTAGATTAAAATCAAAGTTTAAGTAAATATTCTCATAATCCTATCATCCCTGGAGTAGATGCCAGTGTGTTGAAATACACGATCGAGAATGTGAGCAAAATAAAAAAGTGTTTTAGCCTGCTGACATCACAGTAAGATCCTTCTGTTCTAGGACCTAACTGATGACCAAAAATGAAGTGTCAGAGACCAATGCTCATGGCAATTTGCATTCTGAAATTTATTTTAGTAAACCTGTGTGTGGTTGGAGGGTTAAGGTGGAACGGGGAGTGAGTGGTGGAAATGTCTGGGAGAATTCTTTGCTGTAACATTGTTGAGAAGACACAATTCCAGCTATATTTCAAACACAGAACTACTTTTTATTAATTCTTCAAATGGAAAATCCCAATAGCTGCATGTACATTTTTGACAGTCCAAATGCACTTAATTTGCATTGATTGCTTTTCTTTACATTTATGCCACCCAAACCCGTATGTTGATTATACTGTTTGTTCCAATTTGTCAGATTGGCCATTCTTGCTTTCATTTCTTCCATTCTTACTCTTTTTCACAACCCCCCTCTACCATTTTGTGGGCATCATTCACAATCTTGAGTAATCATTGTTGTCCATCGTCTGATGCTGTTTGCTCCATTAAAGAACCCAGTGCCTCCTCAGCCAGAAGCTACTGGCACTGCCTGAGGTCACGTTAATTTATTGACTTCTATCCAGCCTCATCTTTGACCTACACCATTTCTCAGAGAACAGCAGCCTCCAACGGACCTCAACCTGAACTGACTGTAGTCCTTTGCATCCTAAAACGAGAAAAGGTTAAGGAAAGAACTGTGGTAAAGCCAATACTGGCCTTACTATGGGAAGGTTAGACATGTAGGTAGACCTCACCCTTCTGGATGAATACCCTTATAGCATCTTCTTCTTCAAGGGAAATGGATTCTCCCAGCTGCTGTTTGAATTTGTTGGTACTGCTGAATCATCACTTGTGAAATGTGGGCTGTGATACCTTCCGCTGTTTTGAGGGGATGTGAGCTATGAATCCTGACTGAGATTGCTGGCAGCTGAATAATGGAATTATGGCAACTGAGCCAAATTTAGTACTGCAAGTGGCACTAAAGCAAAACATACTGAGTTTGCAATTGCTGTGAAGATTTCAAACGCTGAGCACAGGTCCTTGGATGTCAATTCTTGTCATTGACAACCATATCTACCTTCTCACACTACTTTTCATTGTGCATTTAAAGTGTGTCCTGATGCTGCAGGGCTACTGAAAACTTCTTCTCTGCACCTCCTGAATAAGTATTAGCGCACCTGAATGTTATCTCTCATGAGCAGAACTCTTTCCCATGTGTTTCAGCTCAGAAAGGACAAACAATAGTCTCCATCCACAATATATTGCTTTTGCAGTAGGTGCAGTGTTGGCCTGAGCAGGAATTAGATTTAATTATGGCAAGTTATGGTTTTAACTCTTGGAGGCTTGGACTTGTTCCATAGAATGATTACCACTGGATGACTTCAGGAGAAGGAAGAAGGCAATGTGAATGGCCTGGCATCTAATAAGTTGCAGTATTTATGCATCACAATTATCTTTCCCAGATCAGGGAGTTATCAAATTCAGTTTCACTTTGCCAATTTTATAGTCTAATTTATAGATACTCCCAACAAGCAACTGCACAGACCTTTGTAATTCCCACTAGAAAACACCATGGTGTAAAGTTCAAAATCACAGAATGATAGACGATGAGTTTAGTGGTGTCAGTTGCTGCTCAGCAGATTTTAAACCCTGTTCACGTTCTTCAGCACAAGCAGAAATTCTAGGCGAGGGGTACCTAGGGTTCATTCTGCTCTCACATCCCTTTGAAGTAGCTTCCTCCAATCCCAAAGCAGCAGCAGGAGGGAATAATAATGGTGGCATTGCTGACGTGCCCTATCTTACCATATATGATCCACCGTGCATATGCTGCTCAACTGCTTTCAATGAGCTCAACACCAGGTGATGGTTATTTTCTGGGGTGGGAATAGACAATAGACAATAGGTGCAGGAGTAGGCCATTTGGCCCTTCGAACCAGCACCGCCATTCAATGTGATCATGGCTGATCATCCACAATCAGTACCCCGTTCCTGCCTTCTCCCCATATCCCTTGACTCTGTTTCTTGAAAGCATCCAGAGAATTGGCCTCCACTGCTTTCTGAGGCAGAGCATTCCATAGATCCACAGCTCTCTGGGTGAAAAAGTTTTTCCTGAACTCTGTTCTAAATGGCCTACCCCTTATTCTTAAACTGTGGCCTCTGGTCCTGGAGGAGGAGAAGTTGGTGTTGGGGGTGGGGGGTGGGAATTGAGTGATCGGAATGGGGTTTGGTTTGATAAAATGTTCTCTACTTACGCTAAAATTTCTTCCCTTGGCATGCCTGGAATGGTTTAATCCACACTAGAGTAGATGATGCATAAATACCATACACAGAGCAGTTGAGAAAATAATTAAGATTGTGTAAAGTAGCAATTTAAACATTCCTTTAAAAATCGCTTTTTTCTACAGATGCATCATGGCAATCATTCTAACTGGCTGCATCACCGACTGGTATGGGAGGGGGAGGGAGAGGGGAAATACTGTACAGGATCAAAATAAGCCGCAAAGAGTTGTAAATTTAGTCAGCTCCGTCACTGGCACTAGCCTCTGTAGGATCCAGGATATCTGCAAGGAGCGATACCTCAAAAAGATGGTGCCATCATTAAGGACCCCGCATCACCCAGGTCGTGTCTTGTTCTTAGTGCTACCACCAGGAAGGAGGTACAGAAGCATGAAAGCATACACTCAGTGATTCAGAAACAGCTTTTTCCCCTCTGCCATCCGATTTCTGGATGGACGGTGAATCCCTGAACACTACCTCACTACTTCTTCATTTCTACTTTTGCACTACTTACTTAATTTAACTATTTAATATATATATAAATTTACTGTAATTCAGTTTTTTTCCTGTTATTATGTATTACTATTTACTGCTGCTACAAAGACAACAAATTTCAAAATATATGCCAGTGATATTAAACCTGCACATACAAATGGTAAACATATGATTTTTTTTCCCATTTATTGCAGGAAATATTTTTTGCAGTGATATTTTTGTATAGTTTAAGCTCAGATATTTGTTTTTCAGTGACATTTATCAGATTGTATAATATTTTATAATGCAACATTATTGTTCACTTCTTACCTTATATTTTCTCTTCTAGGTTCCTGCATTTGATAGTTAATAAAACGAAAGACTAATCTGAGCATAAATACTGAGAGAACTGTATTCAACAGGGAGCATAAGGTACAGATGTTCAGTACTGATTTGGCTTTAAAAAAAAACCTTAAAAAGCTGCCGGCAAAGTCCCTGAGGGGTTAAAGAGGACCAGTACTGAATATTGTGTTTGATAATTTGGAAATATTAAGGCTTGCCTTAAAAAAGACAGCTTATCAATGTTGCCATCCTGCTGCATGCTCACTCAGCTCCATCACCAACACAGATGAAATGAAGAGAGATCAGTTGGAGGTGGGGAGAGTCTTGGCAGATTTAATTAATTACTGCTTATTAAAATGTTTGTTTACAGAAATGAACAGCTACAAAGGTCTGATGTTAATTAATTTAAAGCACAGTTTCCTGGTCCCGGCAACATGTTGACATCCACGTGGGTAGTTTAATGGCAGGTATGCTTGTGTCTCATTGAATTTATATCAACTGACTTGAGGTGTGTTGGGAAAGGAACAGTGCATGACTACAAATGCTGGTTGAATAAAGAGTCACAGGGAACACATGCACAGACGCTGCTAAGGGGTCCTGTGATATCATTTTCACTTTGGCACGTGCAGGAAATGCCTGCTTCTATAGATTCCCTATGGTTTTAACCCCTTGGCACCGTCAGTGATGTAAAAGTGTAGAGTGTTCCCTTCTTGGAACAGATGGGATGAAAAGAAGCTATTGGATGGCAGAGGTGGATTGATTGTAGGAAAACTGGGCTCTGAAGAGTGGCCACCACCTGCAGATAGAGGCTGATTTTTCTGTGCTTGGATGATTTAATAACTTTGGGTGAAAGAACAGAAAAGGCTGCTATCTGGTCACTATTGACTATTATTGGGGAAGCTTATCATGTCTCCTGAACTACAAGAATGAATGGACTGAAAACGTATTCCAATGGCAGTAAAGAGCTTTGCATCAAACTGTGGCCCTGCAAGGCTTCATGCGTCCAATAATCAATCACCTCTATGGTTGTAGATTCATAGATTTTCACAGCCTGGAAACAGGTCCTTAGGCACATCTCATCCATGCTGACCAACATGTCTATCTGCACTAATCCCATCTGCCTACATTTGGCTTTTATCTATCCAAACGTCTTTTAAACATTATCACAGTACCTGTCTCTACCACTTCCTTGGCAACTTCCACCATCATAACCACCATCCACTTTACCTGCAGATTATATTTAAATATTTCTCCTCGTACCTTAAACCAGTGCCCTCTAGTTTTAGACTCCCTTACCTGGGAAAAGACTCTGATTATCTATCTTATCTATATTCCACTTAATTTATAAATCTACATAAACTCAGTCTACTTCACTTCAGGAAAAACAGTCCCAGCCAATCGAATCTCTTCTTGCAACTCTATCGCTTCAGCCCGGACAACACTCCTCTGAGCATATTCTGCTCCCTCTCTTAATCACATCTTTCCTATCGCAAAGTGATCGGAACTACACACAATATTCCAGTCTGATCCATGATCGTACAGCTATAACTAACGTTTGCTTGGGTAGCACAACTAGTCGAACTGATGGCTCAGTGGTCTAAGAACCCAAGTTCAATCCTGCTTTCCTCCCACATTCCAAGCATGACTGAGTTAGTTGGTTAATTGTCTGCTGTAAATGGCTCCACTGTGCAGGCAAGTGGTAGAATCCGGGGGTGGTGAGGGAAGTGGTGGTGGGGGAGAGCTGGTTAGAATGTGGGGAAATGAGAATGGGATGAGGGTAGGATTAATGCAGATAGGTGGCTCCTTAAGGTTGCTATAGCTGGGGGTGGTAGTGCGGATAAGCTCCCACTGCCTATTAAATGGAAGTCCAATCACATGCATCTCTGACAAGCAAGTCCAGTTCCTGGTCTTCATGTGAGGTTTAGCTACTAGGTTCAGTGGAACCATCTCTACTGACAGGAGAAGTAGGAAAAGTGGGTTACTGGCACCTTAAAACCACTCATTTTGGGCAAATGGGGCTCATCGACTATGGTTGACAGATCACCTAGGAGAAGGAAAACTCTGATCTCAACTTTTGCTTTCTTGCAGCTGTGCCCACTCATGGGGATGATTTTTGGAAGTAAACCTCGAGTAAAAATTTGGAGCTGGAGACCTTAAGGCAGCTATATGTCAATTTCAATGCTGACTGGCAACTTCTGCTACGCTGCTGATAACAAACTGTATTCGTCTCTGCCATTCCTTTGGATTCACTAGCTGCATGGAGAGGGGTTTCCTGCTACATGGACACAACTGTCTCTCCATATCATACCACCCTTACTTGCATATCACATAGATATAGCTGGAACGCAACATCCATGGTCAACCCCAACCAACAAACGACCTCAAAAAATGCAAATGGTTTCTTGATATGGGATGTGGACTTGATGGGCTGAATTGCTGGACACTCTGACTCTACTTTTATTGATACTGGCTAATTTCTACTAAGTGAATTAAAATTCTCATATTGCTTTGGGATTTGAATTCAGGGTTAAAAGTGAAGGACTTGTGTCCAAAGTCATGCCACAGCATTACCATCCTCCATGAATCCAAACCCTCAGGAGCACTCGTGATATAAGTAGCTATTCAAAGTTATATTTCCATGAATTCTTGGATCTTGTTGGAAAAAGCTGGATGGAGTTGGTAGAGGCATTTGCCCATCAGTTCATTGAGTTTGGTAGCTCAAACAGTTGTGGCCAAGGTTCACCATTATTGTCATTTCCCACTTCACATTTCTGCTTCTTATTATTTGTGTTGATGAATTGTCTTTGCTTCTAAACCAAAGGACTGACAGCATAAATGTGCATCATATTCCACTGAATTAGGGGAGATCTGATTGAGGTGCTTAAAATTGTAAGTGAAGTCTAGCTAAAATGGAGTCATACTTTTTAAAGCAACAAATCCTTGTTAATGGAGTACTGTTAGATTGAAACTCTTGTTGTAATGGAAATGTTGATGCAAGAGACCTAATGACAAGGTAGCAGAAAGCAAACTGCTGGAGTAACTCAATGGTTTTGTGAGAGAAAGGGAAATGTTGGCATTCAAGTCGAGACGCTGCTTCAGGTTGAGTTCCTTCAGCAATTTGTTTTTATGCTCCAGATTCCCGGATTATATCTGTAATAAAATGATATCCTAGTTAGTAAACCACACTTGCAACCAGAGTCCTAGTTAGTGGACTACTAATGGAATGTAAACTAGATGATCAGTACACTAGTGGAATGGATTCTTTGTCATCGGAACATTAGGGATGGAACTCAAGATATTTCACCACTCATGGAGTGGAGTTAATGGAGCATTAATGGAAAGGAGTGCTCTTTAGGTTAGTACGGATGGAATGGAATCCTTGGTATTGGGCAGTTTTGAATAGGGACCTTGTTAATTTAGCATTGTTAGAATGGAGTGCTAATTTTTAGAGAGTTCTGGCTGGAAGTGAACAAATAATATGATGTCCTGGTTAGCTATATTCTTTTTGTGTCCTCGTTATCAGAATATTCATGGTAGTGGCATAAAAGAAACAATAGAGCATAGTTTAAAGTCAGAGGAATCAGTCTTAAATGAGAAAGGTGAAAAGTCTGCAAATGCTGGAAATCCAAAGGAACACACACAAAATGCTGGAGCTCAGCAGGTCAGGCAGCATCTATGGAAATGAATAGAGAGCTGATGTTTTTGGCCAATCTTCCACCTTCCTTCTCAGTCCCGAAGAAAGGTCTCGACCCGAAATGTTGACTATCAATTCAAATCCGTAGATGTTGCCTCACTTGCTGAATTCCTCCAGCATTTTGTGTGTGCGTCTTAAATGAGATTTGAAGGAGGTTTTGTATGGAGAATGGCTGATATCTGGAACTTGCTGCTTGAGGAGGCACTTAGACAGATACTTGTATAGGATATGGACCTAATGAAGGCAAATGGGATTAGTGTAAATGGGCAAAATGGTCAACATAAACTGGATGGGCTTGAGGACCTGTTTCTGTGCTCCACAACTCAACGACACTGTGAGTCTGTGAATGGAATCCTTGTTATCACTGCACCATTAGAACAAAGACTTGTCCTAGTATTGGTGGAATAGATTCCTGGATTGGATTACTACTGAAGAAATAGTTTTCTGGTTATTGATGCACTTAACTTGATGAAATACAATTCTAGTTATACAGCATTGATATCACAGTGTCATAGTTATTGAAGTTTGTGAATTACTGATGGTTTAGAGTCTGTTTAGGTAAGTGCTGATAGAACAGTGTACTAGTTATGTATATGAACCCCAGTCAGTGAACCCCTAATGAAATCAAGAAGCTTTTAATGGAATGCTAATAGAGGCATCTACTTGTAGAATACTGAGAAATTAAAATCTGAGATTGTCAAATAAGAATGAATGAAGTCCATTTTTTGAAGATAAAGAACATTAAAACAGTGTACATGCCCTTCAGCACTCCATGTTGTGCTTCCCTTTTAACCTACTCTAAGATCAAAATAAAGCTCCCTTCCTACATAACCCTCCATTTTCTATCATTTGTGTGCCTGTCAAAGAGTTTCTTAAATGTCCCTAATGTATCTGCCTTTACAACCACACCTAGCAGGGTGTTCCATACACTTAACACTCTGTCTCGAAAACTTACCTCTGACATCCCCTATCACCTTAAAATTAGGCCCCCTCATGTTAGCCATTTCTACCCTGGGAAAAAGTCCCTGGATATCTACTCTATCTATGCTTCTTATCTTGTACAATTCTATCACATTACCTCTCCTCTTGCTCTGCTCCAAAAAGGAAACCCCTAGCTCACTCAACCAGCCTTCATAAAACATGCTCTCTAGTCCAAGCAGCATCTTGGCAAACCTCTGCACCCTCTCAAAACTTCCACAGTCTTCCAATAACGAGTTGATCAGAACTGAACAAAATATTCTAAGTGTGGTCGAACTTGGGTACTATAGAGCTGCAACATTGCCTCGTGGCTCTTAAACTTAATCCCCCTATTAAAAAACACCATACGCCTTCTTACAACCCTATCAGACTGTGCAGTAATTTTGAGAGATCTATAGACATGTATCCCTCTGTTCCTTTACACTGCCAAGAATCCTGCCACTGACCCTATTTTCTTCCTTTAAATTTGACCTTCCAAAATGAATCACTTCACACTTTTCCAGGTTGAACCCCATCTGCTGCTTCTCAGCCAAGCCCTCCATCCCGTCAATATCCCATTGGAATTTACAACAGCTATCCTCAGCTCTACCAACAACGATGTCATCTGCAAACTTAGTAACCCTCCTTGCACTTCCTCATCCAAGTCATGGGATTTTTAATTGAATTAAATTCTTATTAGCAGTGGTATCAGAATAATATCAAATAGAAATTCACAACTTTAGAAATATCAGGCAAACTGATCAATATAATCTTTATTTTGAACTAATAACAGTAGCCGATAATCTGTGTACAGCCAAGTAGAAAGTCTCTGTTTACCGACATCGCTGTATCTATTAATCATATAGGACTGATATGAATGGCTCAGCACCTCCACATGACAATGGATAGAGCATTGTCACTCTCCTATTTCCTCTGCCGCAGAAAGTCGTACTGCACCCAGGGGATGGATTGTCTGAAACTGAGGAGTCAGGGCATTTCAGCGACTTCCAAAATTCCCTGTTGGTCTTAGACTTCACTTTCTCTAAATAGGTTATGAGTGACAGTGGAGAAGAAGTCAGCGTGAGTCTCAGGGGAAATATAGGTTTATTAGATTATAAAAGTCATACACAGGCAACAGGAGCCTTATCTCAGGTTGAGAGTTCTGCATTTCAAAATTTATAAGAGGAAAGCAATTCCCATTGTGATGATGAGGTTGGAAAGGAGGAGCTGGGGAATGGCGGTTGGACATATTTTATTGTCATATTGGGATTGGATGTGTGGAGGAGCGTTTGGTCAGTGGTTGGATGGTGACTCCTACTTATTTATTGACTCTTTGATGAAAGTGGAAAGGAGGAGCGGGAGAAAGTTGGGAACTATTTATTTATTGAGCTTGTATGACTGGATGGATGGGGGATTGGATGGTGAGACCCATCCACTTATTGTTGGATTGTGGTGAGGATTGATCGAATTTATTAATTCATATTTTGTTCGGGTTGAGTTCAGTTTTTGGCATTTTTTTAAAAGTTTGATTGAGTCCAATTTACTCATTGACAGATAGGGAGGAACAGGGGTTGGGGACAAGATCCCATTCATGTTTTGAATGATCAAAAAGGTAGAGTAGGTTCCTTTAACGTTAATCATGTTGTTGGATGCTGAGGCCCAGGCACCTGATGACAGCTGGTATTCGAGGTGATGCAAGACACCCAGGGCTGGTAGTAATAATCCTACATTCATTTATTCATAATTTGTGAGGGGTGAGCCTACCAATCACAAGGTTGGGAGGGGTGCAATCTTTCTTTCCTATTATGATATGGAAAGAAGCTTTCAAGCCCATCAACTTCATGCTGGCCCCCAGGAGATTTGTCAAATTCCCTTTCCTTATTTCCCAATTATTTTTACAACATATTCTAATTTAAATTCCTACCAATGCCCCTTCTGACACTTACTAACACCAAGGTGTATTGTGTGCAGGGATATGGAGCCCATCACAGAGAGAATGTGTAAGCTTCAAGCAACCCAGTCCAGGATTGTACCCAGAACCTAGCAGCAGTTTGGGTGCCCTTAATAATATGAAGCTTAATTGTTCAATGGTGCTTTGTAAGAAGGTTGTGGCACATCATATAATGACAGATTGCAAGGAAGATGAACCCCAGTCATTTATTGATAGTGCATGATGTGCCCCATACATTATTGACAGACGATTTCAGTGAGGGACAAGGCTGGAGAGGGGTTTGGCAATGGGATTGGAGAACAGGTTACGCGGTGAGAGCAATTGGTGTTTTTTGATCTGGGCATGAGACCCATTCATGACTTGCCAAATTGTGAGGGGCTTTGAATCCAAATGATTTTTCACTCATATTGTAATGGGAACTGAGCCCTTCTCACTCAATGACAGAGAGTGAAAGTAATGAGGAAAGTTATACCCCAGCACTTCATTGGCACATGGTTTAAGAAGATCCATTTTACATTAACATCTTCTATTACAATGGGTAGTGGATGACCTCGAATCATTTATTTACAGAGTACAAGTTGGATGAGAGTTGCTTAATCATGCAGCAATAGATAGCTATTATCCTACCATTGTTAGCGTTCAGCAGCCATGGCTTTCTGCTGAGTATGAGAGTGGGTAGCCTGTATACTAATTTTTTTAAAAAACTGTTCACTTGTTCAACTTTCTTGTCACAGTTTTTATGTAAAAGGCAAAACATGGATCTTCCTGTGGACCTAAAATTTGACTTAGAGCAAATGTTAGGTGTAATAAGCGACTTTGCAGTAAAAACTGAAAATAATAGAAATACTTAGCTTGTCAGGCAGTATCTGTGGAGAAAGCAGAACAGGGTAACCTTTCACCAGAAGTAGTAAGAGTTCAAAATCAAAAATGTTTTGAGTTGCAGAGGTGAGTGAGGTGTTGAAAGGACAAGGGCAAAATGTTGTTGACAACATGGAGACCAAGCGAGAGAACAATAAAAACTGTGGTGATGCTGGGTGAAGCCAATGTGGTGAAGGTTTACTAATTGCAAATGATCTGTGTTGCAGGAGTGTAAATAAGAGGTGAATAAGGACAAAGGAGAGAGCTAGAAATGTGACATGCAAAAACATTCCAATTGCTGGAAATCTAAGATAAAAGAGAATTCTGAAAATATCCAGTGGGACAGTCAGCATCTGTGGAGACAGAAGCTGATTGCTCAGGCTGCTTTCTTTTCATCAATACTGGCCAGTTCTGGAAAGGCTGACATTATTAAATTTAATGTTGACTTTTAATGTTGAGCTTAGGAGACAATGGTGCCAAACAGCATCTCCTTTGCTTGCAGCTTCGGAAACAGCTCTATTTCTGTCTTTATTATCTCTATTTTTCCCTTTCAGGGTTCTTTTGAAGACCTTGACCTGGAGTTATGTGCTGACTTTGGTTCTTTCCGGGAATGGGAACTGCTCTCAGGGTCACACGACTGGCTGTTATTCGATATACCAAGGATATGGCCTAGAAGATTAGCTCGCCTTTGGTTTTGGGATTTCGTGGCTCTGGAGGTGGGCGGACTCGAGGTCAGTGCCTCTGCAGGAAATTGGTGTATCATGGGAGACAGAAGATCTCTGGTTGTGTGCCCAGAGACCTGAATCCTTTGGGCACAGAGGTCGGAAAATGTGACGAAATGGACGCTTAACATCTTAAATCAGCGAGTTGTTTGTTATGTCTCCCCTCTTGCTGTGAAACGGAGACAGTTCTTTTTTCCTTATTAGGGAGGGAGAGAGACTGTGGTATGTCAAATTACCGGGCGAATGAATAGTCTTTGGGGTACTGCGTCTGTTTCTTTACTGATGCTTTGCTGCACGCTTGAATGCTTGGTGGGGGTCGCCGATGCTTTTATTCTACTGGTGGGGGAGAGGGGATTGTTGTTTTGCTGCTGCTTATGCGTGGGAGAGGGGAACTGGGGGGGCTTTGGGGTTCTAACATTTAGCTGTCATTCATTCTTTGTGCACTCCTCTGTTTTTGTGGATGGTTGCAAAGAAAATGAATTTCAGGATGTGCATTGAATACATTTCTCTGATGTTAAATGTACCTTTGAAACCTTTTAATTGGTGTTACCTATCAATCAGAGGACCACATCCTCTCTCATGTTACTGGAAGAATGTCAGAGACCAAGATTGAGAGGTCAGAGTGGGAGTGAGATGGATAATTAAAGTAACAGACAACTGCAAGATTGGGTTGCTCTTGTGCATCTAACACCTGATGTTCTGCAAAGGGAACGTTTGATCTGTGATGAGCTTCTCCATCTCTGAGGCATATCATACATATCGTGAACACCAGATGCAGTAAATTGGAGGGTGTTCAGCAATTGCTGGGCTGCCCAGCGAACGTGCCTGCGCCCCTCGATAGTGGGAAGGAAGACATAAAGGGCAGGTGCTTCATTTCCAGATTCATAGAGGGAGAAGTCTGTTTGGAATAATTAAGTGGGTGGAGTAGGAAAGGGAAAATGTTTTTCATGGGAGCATCATATGGTGGAAATGATTGAGAATGATATGCATGCAGATGTTGGATTAGAGTGTACAATTGTTATTTTTCTCATAATTTAACTTCCCTATGATTGCTTGTAATTTTTATATAATCACCAACATATGTGTAATTGTTCAGTGAATTCTCTAGTAATTGTAGTATATCAGATTTTACATTTTCTAGAAGCTTCTCAGTTTTTTCTGAAGCAGGTGTCACACTATTTGAGTCTGGGTATTTCATAGGTTACATTTTATCAATACAATGTGCTTTATTCCCAGTCTGGGTATGAGAAGACCACAACTTCCTTACTTTGTATTTCTTTGTTCATTCTTTGTTCTTGTTACCCCTAATAAAATGGCAATAACCATAAAATTTTTGGTCTCATTCTTGGCTTCCAAGAACCTCTGGATTAATATCACCAAGTCCAACAAGTAGCTGGTGTGCGCTGAAACTTTCCCCTTCATCTGGGATTCTACCACACCCTTAAATCATTACAGCCATCCTGCCAAACTATGCCAGGACACTGGATCGTTGTGTTTTCGCAGTCCAGACGTTCAAAGTCAAGAATGAGACATAAAGCTTGCTGCTTACCGACATTTTATTGAGTGTTAAAAAACAAAGAACACACACAGAAAAGAAGAGCCAAGAACATAAAAGCTGTGGCTGCCCTTAACAAAAAACTAGCTCTGACAAAGGAGATAACAGCACTCCAGTGCTAACAGTTAGCCTATAAAATGGCTGGATTCAAGTGGCATGACACCTGCCAGAGAAAAGCTAAGAAACTTCTGGAAAAATACAGAAGCAGCTATACCATAATTACTGGAAAATTCCCTGAGCAGTTACGCATACAGTATATACTCTGCACTCAGTGTCCGCTTTATTAGGTACAGGAGTGATACCCAGTGTGGTCTTCTGTTGCTGTAGCCCATCCACTTCAAGGGTCAATGTGCTGTGCATTCAGAGATGCTCTTCTGCACATTTCTCTTGCAGCAGATGGGTATTAAGTAACTGTCCCCTTCTCCTCAGCTTGAACCAGTCCAGCTGTTCTCCTTTGACCTTTCTCATTAACAAGGTCTTTTCACACACAGGACTACCACTCACTGGATTTTTTTTTTGCACCTTTCTCTGCAAACTATAGAACTGTTATGCTTGAAAATACCAGGGGATCAGCATTTTCTGAGATACACAAACCATCCCACCTGGCATCAACAATCATTCTACAGTTAAAGTCACTTAGATCACATTTCTTCCTCATTCCAGTGTTTTGTCTGAACAATAACTGAAGCTCTTGACCACACCTGCATGCTTTTATGCATTGAGTTGCTGCTACATTACTGGCTGATTAAATACTTGCATTAACAAGAAGGTATAGAGGTGTACCTAATAAAGTGGCCACTGAGTGTAAGCAATTATATAAAATACAAGCAAACATACAAAAGTTAAACTACCAAAAAAATACAATTCTACATCCTAATTCAACAGTGGGGGCCATGTAGAATTCTATCCTTGCCCTGTCTGGGAGGAAAGACAATGACAGTGCAAATGTGAGAAATATAATTGACGTGGTTGAGAACACTTCTAGTTATTGTGAAGTGGAAGGGGTGGTCAAGAAAATAAAAAGGCATCTTGAAAATACTCTTCCAAGGGGATATCGTAATCTTGCCGTGTTTGGAGGCTTGCGTACCTCAAATACCGGGAGAGCAATGGTGGCAGGAGTCAGGGCTTTACACTTTGGCTCTTGGTAGGTTCGCCCATGCTAAACAGGTCAACAGACAGAGGCAAGATTGGTCCACTTATCCTCCAGGTTCAGAGAGGAAGCTACAGACATGATGAAGGAAGCCCTGAACACCACAAGAGATGGAGGACCTTCATTGCTGCCCAAAATGCCAGAGGCATAATGGGCAGTAAAAAAAATTAAAAATACTAGTGAGGGAATTGTTGAACATATGTGCTGGCACTAGAAAAACTGTAAGAATGCAATGGAGTCTTTGCAGGAATCAAAGTGACAGGTGTGGTTGAGAGAGTTGTGGGAGTCTGTGGGTGTGTAATGACTACTTTGCATTGCTATGTTCAATATGTTTTGTTGAAGTAGTTCTTTAGATTAAGACACAATTGATGTAAATCAGAATACTAAAGAATGCCTCTCAGTAAAGTGAACAGAGTGCTATAAATTGCACTGATCAGAATAATATGCGATTAGTATGAAGCTGTAGAAATAAGCCTCCATTATTGCAGCTGTCGTACACATGTGGGGAAACAATGAGGAACATAAAGGGAAGACTGATTGATACAGGAGATTCTGCAGATGCTGGAAAATCTTGAGCAACACACACACACTAGCTGCTGGAGGAAGTCAGCTGTCAGGCAACATCTATGGAGAGGAATAAGGAGTATATGTTTCGGGATGCTAACCATTGGTGCATGGCTTTCACACAGGCGGTGAAATGACCACAAACTTAAACACACTGCAAAGTTTCTAAGAATAAACTTATCCAATAGCTGACCACGCCCTGACTTGTATCAAGTTTCCCTCCTTGGATGCTGTCTGACTACGTTTTAACTTTTTCTCTTTTCATTTCATGTTGTCCTATTGAATCATCAAGAATGGCTTTACGTTAGCTTGAACCATTTAAAATTTTGACTCCCACCTTCAAATCCCTCTGTGGCTTTTTTCTCATTATAGATATAACCTCATAGAAAGTGAGTGTTCCTTCAAACTGAGCCTTCTGTGCCTCCACCCTTCTGAGAGACTCTGAGTGACGGCTGCAGCTGCATAGGCCTGAAGTGTTAAATTCTCTCCTTAAAGCATTCTGCCTTTACAGAGAACTTTGACCAAGGATTTAGTTGTCTTTTCTAATTTTTGTTAATGTAGAACATAGAACAGTACGGCAAAGGGACAGGCCCTTTAATACAATGTCTATGCTGAACATGATGCAACTTTAAAACTGCAATCTGTTTGCACATGACCCATGACTTCCCATCCTCTGCATGTTCATGTGCCCATTGAAGTACGTCTTAGTTACCACTATTGTATCTGATTCCACTGCCACCTCCTGCCAATGCATTCCAGGCATCTACCACTTTCTATATTAAACAGATTAACCGCTACTTCCAAAATCCCTTTTAAACTTTCCCCCCTCTCAGTTGAAAGCTATGACCTCTCAGATTCAATACTTCCGCCTTGGGAAAAGGATTCTGACCGGCTATCCTAATCAAGCCTGTCATAATTTTATATAGCTACAGTGTATCAGTCTCTGATGTTCAGGAGAGAAATATCCAAGTTTGCCTCTTCCGTCTGCTTAGCACCCCTCACTTGGATCCAACCATCACTCGCTAGCTCTTACTCCATTCCTTATCTTACTGTTTTTATACTGACTGTCTCCCCTCTATCTTTCAGTTCAGGTGAAGCATTTTGACCCAAGTTGTTTACTGTCTTTATCCCCCTGTAGGTTCTGCTTGACCCATTCAGTTCAAAGCTAATTCTCTCTAATCCAGACAGTTTCCTGGTGATTCAGCATCAAATAATTATCCAAAAGCTCCTTCTTCAGTTTAGGAAAAGATTTTGACTGAATTGCCTCATTTTGCTCTGTTAAGGGCCGTGCTGTTTGAATTGAATTTGCGTTTGGCATAAATGCCAAGTTGACAAATGAGAATGATGGCAAATAAATATGCATCTTGTCATGTATAGCCATTCTGTCAATCAAAGTAAATTAGATGTGCCGCATTAGTTTACTCGCATACCATAATATTCTTAATCCCGTTCATCCCCAAACCTTAGATAATTGCCAATCAGAGTGAATAATCAATAAAGTTTATCATTAATAGGGGTGCCAAGGTAATGTAGAGGTTAGTGCAATGCAGTTAACGCATTTTGGCGTTCAATTCCGGTGCTGTCTATAAGGAGTTTGTATGTTCTCGCCATGCGTACACGGGTTTCCCCCCACGGTCCAAAAACATACCAGCTGGTAAGTTAATTGGTCATCGTAAACTTTGCCCTGTGATTAGATTGGTGTTAAATAGGTTCGTTGCTGTGCGGTGCATGGGGCCAGAAGGACCTATTCTGTGCTGAATCTCAAAATAAATAAAGTTGCATCTGCAAAAGATTGGAAACTGACTAGAATTAGTCCCAAATGTATTTGATGATTACAATGAATTGGAACTCAGGTGTCAATAAGGTATATTATAGGTGCCATTTTTAAGGGAACAGAATGTTTTTGCTCAGGTCACAAACAGACGAAGGCCTCCAGACAGGAACAGGAATTTGTGTGATCAGGGTGGCTGTGGGGGTGATGCAAAGGCATCAGGAAATATGCAAGAAGCCAAACTGGATGAATGCAGAAAGTCTTAGGGCTGAGGCATTCAGAAACAGGAAGGAGTTACAGAGGCAGGAAGGAGCGAGGTCACGGGAGAATTGGAACATGCTGAAGTGGCTTTAAAGCAGGAACATAAGGACTGTAAGACCACAGGATACTGGAGCAGAATTAGACCATCTGATTGCCCAAAAACCAGTATTGCACAGTGGACAGAGATTGGACAGTAGGCAGTGGACAAAAATTAGACAGTGGACAGTAGACTGAGATTGGACAGTGGACAATAGACAGTGAACAAGGATTGGACAGTGAGCAATGAACAAGGATTGCATAGTGGACAGAGACTGGACAGTGGACAGTGATTTGACAGAGGAGAGTGGATAGGTTGCAACCTGTCACCTATTAGGCTGCTAACAGCTGAATGAAGTCTCTTTTATGACATGTTTGGCACAGTTTTGTGGGCCGAAGGGCCTGTATTTTGCTGTATGTTTTCTATGTTTTCTATGTTTCTATGTTTTATGTTCGGGTAAGATAAGTAATTGACCCTAGGATGCACACCTTTCTAAAAGGCACAGGACAACATATTCATTAGTTCAGCATAGCTTAATCATGGCTTAATTAAAGGGCCTTGCCCAGCAAAAGGCAGATTTATGATCATACTAGGCAGTCCCAGTCTTCCTCATTTTAAGATGACTGAAAAACACAAAACACTCTATCTGAAGCAGAATTTGTATCACGGGTAACATGCATACCTTCTCTATGTTAATGTGCCTCAGCAGGTGTAAAGCAACGACTGTGTTGCCTTCTGAGATATGTTATGTACAGTCTGTTCAGCAAAAACATGCCTAATTATGTCTACTGACTTATCATCTGCTTTTTTTTCATGCTATAGATGTGGCTGACTTATAAAAACAAAGAGAACAAGAAATAGGGGAAGGATTAGACCAGTTCAGGCATGCTCCCTTGTTCAATGAGGTCATAGCTGATCTACCACAACTCTGTTTCCCTTCACTGGATCCCTTGTTTCCATTAATGTCCCAAGGTCTATTGATTTCTGTCTTGAATGACTGAGCACCTGCTGCCCTCCGGAGCAGCAAATTCTAAAGATGCAAAACTGAGTAAAGATATTTATCCTCATCTCAGTCCAAGATGGTTTACTCCTTACTCTGAGTCTTGGACTCAGTTAGGGGTGACATCCTTCATGAATTTGCTCTCTCTGTTTCTATGATTGTACCTCTTACTCTTTTCTAACCAAGCAGATCTGTTCGAGCTCCTAATTTTGAATGTCCCACTGACAGTACTTCTGTGCATTTCCTTGAGGACAAGCATCCTCCTCCTCAGGCAAGAAGCCAAAACACTGTATGCTCCAGTAGGGAGCATGGTGGTGGTTAGCACAACTCTGTACAGTGGCAGTGACTCTGATGCAATTCCCGCTGCTCCTGTAAAGAGCTTGTATGTTCTCCCCATGACTGTGTGGATCTCCTCTGGGTGTCCTGATTTCCTCCTACAGTCCAAAGGCCGGTCAGTTGGTAGGTTAGCTGGGCATTGTAAACAGACCCATGATTCGGCTAGGATTAAATCAGGGGTTGCTGGGCAGTGCAGCTCGGAGAAACTGAAGGGCCACTTCTGTGTAGTATCGCAACAAATAAGTAAATAAACCTTGTGCATTTCCTGCTCCCTTAAGTACAGCCCAAGCCTGATAAGCATGACTTCAGCAGTTGATGTGGCTACAGACCCCTCTCCCCAACAAATTTTATCAAGGCATCGAGCAGCCACTAATCCTCTTTTATTTCCCCAGCGCCTGTCCCAGCTCATTTTACTTTCCCAACTACTGCTCTAGATTGTAGTACTATTCTACATACTAGGGGCAATTTACAGTGGCTACAAGGTTCTCCTCTACTTATCTGCTCATCGAGGCTGTGCCACATTATGTATAATTGTCCCTGCAACACATAGCTGCCCAGGTCAATTTATTGATAACATTCTGAACTCATAATGACTCTCTGATTGTGGACCACTCACCGTTACCCTCTCCCGTGTACAGTAACCTAGCCTCAGATAAACGGCATGCTTGACAAAACACATCCCTCTCCAGCTCACTTACCCATTCTCATCTTAGTGTTCCCCTTTACATCTCACAATATAAGTATAAATCTCACAATTTATAGCCCACTAACCCATTCCCAGCTGGCTCCCTTTCCATCTCACAGGCAGGCTCTTCAACTTAACATTTACCCCTTTGCAGCTACATTTGTCATCATCAATCCAATTATAAAATCTACAACTCACTTTTAATCAGAAAAAACCTCAAAAGTATTCCTCTTCTCAATATCACCCCTTTCCTTGCTCCTTTACAATACCTCAGTTCACTGTTATCCCTTCCCTTAGCTGAGTCACCACACCCTCTCCCAATTCTTTGTCACTGGTCACCCAGCCCATGGTAAAGCAACTTTTGGGTTTAGCACATTTACATTTAGCAAATGACTAAACTTCAAATCTGAATATAAATGGTAGATTTAATTTAAAATGCAGTTATGAACAATGCATCCCTAAAAGCCTTGAATGACAGACCAAACAGTGCTGATTAAAATGTGTTTAGATGTCCGTGGTGTGGGTGCAAATTGGGAGGTGTGAAGTTTGTGTGCAGTTTCAAAGAAAGCATTGTGGATATATTGTAAATATGGAATTGTCCTTTGATGTTTAGCATATAAAATATCGAGCTCCACGTTGGCCAGCAGACCTTTTGGCCAAAAGGGCCTCAATATGAAGCCTACTGTATCTTGCCTTGTTGAATAAAGGAGCTGCTTTATATCTACCAGTACTTTTCTGCAGTGACTTCAATCACGCAACAATAGCCCAATCTTATGAGTTCACTGCTTGGTTATTCTCTTTTATGCTCTTGCAGCTCCATTCTACTTTTCTCTGTTCAATGTTTCTTCACTTTCAGTTCAGTCTTCCCACACCCAGGTAAACCTCTGTGTTCACTTTTTCCCCTTTTCGTTAATCACTTCCTTTTTGTCATCTCACTTTCTCCTACCCTGGGTCACTTACTCCTCCAACTCACTGTAATCAGTTACCCATTGCCACCTTATTCCTTATTCCTATTCCTTACCCATTCCTTATTGTACTTTTCCAGGTAGTTATTAGCTTCTCCGTACTCTCTTCCACTTTTCCAGTTCACCGATATCCCTTCTCCAAAGAGTTACTCTCCTCGACCCAGTAAACACTCCTCTGCTCACTTAAGTTCACTTTATTTTAGCTTTTTCCTGTTCACTGCTTCCCCTCTCTCCTTCCCTGTTCACTGCCACTACACCTCCAGCTCACTGATATCCCTTAGAATGATGGAGTAAAAAGGTTACATTTCATGAAACATAACCAGAGAGAAGATTCTTGGGAAACTGAAAGGTCTGAAGGAAGATGAGTCACCTGGACCAGATGATGTACTCCCTAGAGTTCTGAAAGAGGTGGCTGAAGAGCTTGTGGAGGCATTGGTAATGATCTTTCAAGAATCACTAGACTCTGGAAAGATTCCAGAAGACTGGAAAATTGCAAATGTCACTATGCTCTTCAAGAAGGGAGAGAGGCAGAAGAAGGAGACAATAGACCAGTTAGTCTGACCTCAGTGGTTGGGAAGTTGACTATCAAGGATGAGGTCTCAGCTTACTTGGAGGCACATGATAAAACAGGCCATAGTCAGCATGGTTTCTTTAAGGGAAAATCTTGCCTGACATATCTGTTGGAATTCTTTGAAGAAACAACAAGCAGGGTAGACAAAGGAGAATCGGTTGATGTTGTGTTCTTGGATTTTCAGGAGGCCTTTGACAAGGTGCCACACATGAGGCTCCTTAACAAGCTATGAGCCAATGATATTACAGGAAATATTCTAGCATGTATAACGCAGTGGCTGATTGGCAGGAGGCAAAGACTGTGGATAAAGGAAGTCTTTTCTGGCGGGCTGCTGGGGTCTAGTGGTATTCCACAGGGGTCTGTGTTGGGACCAATTCTTTTTACGTTACATGCCAGTGATTTGGATGATGGAATTGATGGCTTTGTTGTAAAATTTGCAGACAATATGAAGATAGGTGGAGGAGCAGGTAGTTTTGAGGACATAAAGAGGCTACAGAAGAACATAGACAGATTAGGAGAATGGGAAAAGAAATGGTATATGGAATACAATGTCGGGAAGTGTATGGCCATGCTTTGTTAGAAGAAAAGAAAGGGTTGACTATTTTCTAAATAGAGAGAAAGTACAAAAACATGAGGTGCAAAGGGACTTGGGAGTCCTTGTTCAGAATTCCCTAAAGGTTGATTTGCAGATTGAGTCTGTGGTGAGGAAGGCAAATGCAATGCTGGCATTCATTTCAAGAAGACTAGAATATAAATGCAAGGATGTAATGTTGAGACTTTATAAAGCACTGGCAAGGCATCACTTGGAGTATCGTGAGCAGGTTTGGGCCCCTTATCTTTGAAAGGATGTGCTGAAACTGGAGAGGGTTCAAAGGAGGTTCACAAAAATGATTCCACGATTGAATGGCTTGTCATATGAAGAACGTATGATGGCTGTGGGCCTGTATTCACTGGAATTCAGAAGAATGAGGGTTGACCTCATTGAAACCTATCGAATGGTCAAAGGCCTTGATGGAGTTGATGTAGAGAGGATGTTTCCTATGGTGGGAGAGTCAAGGACCAGAGGACACAGCCTCAGAATAGAGGGGCGTCCTTTTAGACTGGAGATGAGGAGGAATTTCTTTGGACAGATAATGGTGAATCTGTGGAATTCTTTGCCACAGGCAGCTGTGGAGGCCAAGTCTTTATGTCTATTTAAGGCAGAGGTTTATAGGGTCCTGATTAGTCAGGGCATGAAGGGGTATGGGGAGAAGACAGGAGACTGGGGCTGACAAGAAAATTGGATCCGCAATGATAAAATAGCGGAGCAGACTCAATGGGCCATATGGCCTAATTCTGCTCCTAATGGTCTTATGGTCTAAAGCAGGTATCCAATCATCTTTATAGTTACTGTTTTCACTCAAACCTTTCCCTGTCTTTTCTCTCTATGTTCCTCTGTTCCTATCTGCCATTTAAATTTATTCATACCAATTGTCCTTGTTTTTGGCAAGTTAAATACTCCTTCCTCTCATTGAAGATGTAACTTCGTAACCTAATGAAATGAATTCCTCATCTAAACACCATGCTCAGCTATGTTGAAATCTGTTCACAAATTATTTGTAAGTTTTATTAATTTGTTTCTTAGTTGATACAGTTTATTTCTAATTGCTCAACATACCCTGTCTCCAACTGCCAACGTGATGCCATGATCAAACATAGAAGTTATGTCTTATGATGTCAAAGCTAAGTGAACAATGGACATTCGTCATCCTGGCACTGATGGTTGTGGAATTTAACTCTGCCACTCTTTATATTATTATATTCTGTATACTATATTGAAGTCAGCTGGCCACAATTTTGCCACGTTTCAAGTCTCTGCATGCTCTGTTTATATTAATCTAAAGCAGTTTACTGTAATCTAGATTAATGGAGATTTAAGTAACAGACATCCACTGTTTTTCATTATCAATTCTCGCTGTAATGCTTTTAAATAATTCAATGCGATAGGTTAAGCTGCATGTTCCCTTCTGAAATTTATGATCTATTGATGATTACATTTTTATTGTCTATTTAATTCTTTATAGGAATATTTATAATATTATTATTATTTCCACATTTTTAAGCTGACTGCGTTGTAGTTTTGTCTTATTGTACTAGTTCTAACATTAAATAGGGATACTTTGTTAGCTATCTACTAATCTGCTAGCACTACATCTTTTGAAACAAATTATTAAATATGTCTAATCATGGCTTTAATATCTCTTCCCGAGGTTCCTTTAAAATGTGGGGCTGCAATCATCCGGACCATAGATTTTATCCTCTGTATTTGATTAGTTAAGATTTCTCTCCTTTTTAATTTTAATGTGGTTATAGCATTTCTAATCCCATGTCAAATCCACCTGATATGCATTCCTGATAACCACTAAAGCAATCTAATCATTTAATATTTCTTCTGTTTCACTTTTACTACTTGTAATTCCATATGAACAAGCAGCCTTATTTGCATTCCAGCTTCCCTTTTCTTAGTAATATGCCTGTGGATTTTTTTGTTTGATATTTTAATTTCAGAATTATTTTTATCTTCTTCTTTCTTCATGTTCACTCATTACGTTGCTCCATTCTGCCTTTTTGATGTCTTTCTTGAATCCATGTGCTTAGAATGTGTCTCTTTAGTCAGCTCCCAATCTTCCTTTTATTTAACCTCCTCAGTACTTGGTGTTTTGGAGCATATATTTTTGTCGTCTTCGTTTTTTATTTTTCTTCATGATGTGCCAGTATTATTGTCCAGATATTCCCCATTCAATTCATAGCTCCTCAAATTAGGCCTTTCTGTAACAATTTTCACCACACTCATGAACTGTACTGTTATACTGTGACCACTATTCTCTGAACACACAGCTACTAATGCCTCTTGCATTCTTCCTTATGATATAGAGTCATAAATGCATTCTGGTCCAGTTCTTTACAAGCTGGGTCATTCCTTTATGAGGGAATCTAGAACTAGTAGGAAATGGTTAAAAAGCATGAGACCTCCCATTTAAGACAATGCAATGAATGAGGAGATGAGGTTTCAACCAAATTAGTCACAGCCTTCAGAATCAGAAACAGGTTTACTCTCACCGGCATATGCCATGAAATTTAACTTAACAGCAGCAGTACAATGAAATCCATGATAAATAAATATAGAGAAAAACAAATTACAGTAAATATATATATAGAATAGTTAAGTTAAAACAGAAGTGGAAGTAGTGAAGGGTTCAATGCCCATTTAGAAATCAGATGGCAGATGGGAAGAAGCTGTTCCTGAATCACTGAGTTTGTGCCTTCAGGCTTCTGTACCTCCTTCCCAATGGTAATAATGAGAAGAGGGCATGTCGTGGGTGGTGGGGTTCCTTAATGGTGGACACTGCCTTCCTAAGGCATTCCTCTTTGAAGATGCTTTGGCTACTACAGAAGCTAGTAGCCATAATGGAGCTAACTAATCTGATCAGTTTCTGCAACTTACTTTGATCTTGTACAGTAACCTACGCCCCCCCATACCAGACAGTGATGCAGCCAGTCAGAATGCTCTCTACGATACAGTTGTAGATTTTTCAAAGGTTTCAAAGGTATATTTAGTGTCAAAGAAATGTATACAATATAAATCCTGAAATGCTTTTTCTTCGCAACCATCCACCCAAAGAATGAATGACAGTTAAATGTTAGAACTCCAAAGTCCTCCCCAGCCCCCCTCCCTCCTGCGTGTAAGCAGCAGCAAAGCAACATTCCCCCTCCTTCTCACCAGCAAAAAAATACATTGGCACCCACCACCGAGCACTCAAGTGAGCAGCAAAGCAACAGCAAAGACACAGACTTGCAGTACCCCAAAGACTACTCGTTCAACTTGTATTCGACATACCACAGGCTCTTTCTCTCCCTAATAAGGGAAAAAGAGGTGTCCCCATTTCACTGTGAGAGGGGAGACATAACAAACAGCTCTCTGGTTTACGATGTTAAAAGTCTGTTGCTTCGCTTTTTCCGAGCTCCGTGCACAAAGATCTTGGGTCTCTGGGCACATAGCCAGAGATCATCCGACTCCCACGACACACTGATCTCCTGCTGGGACACCGACCTTTGATCTGCCCATCTCCAGAGCCACGAGATCCCAGGCCTCCAAAGGTGAGCTAAGCTCTTAGGGTGCATCCTTGGTATGTCGGATAACGGCCGGTCATGAAACCCCGAGAGCGTGTCCTGTTCCCGCAAAGAACTGAAATCAGCATGTAACTCCAGGTCAGGGTCTTCAAAAGAACCCTGAAAGGGAAAAATGAGATATTAAAGATGGAAATAGAGCCATTTCCGAAGATGCAAGCACAGGAGTTGCCGTTTAGTGCCATCATAACTAAGCTCTGCCCTCTTTTGAGTGTTTTAGTTAACAAACCAAATCTCCTCAAACATCTAATGAAATGTAGCCGCTGTCTTGCCTTCTTTATAGAACCTTGTTGAAGCTTATTCAACCTTATTGAAGGAATCAGAATCAGGTTTAAGATTATTGTCATATGTTGTGAAATTTGTTGTTAGGCAGCATTGGAACATTGCAATACATAATCATAAAACCGTGAATCATATTAAGCATATATGTATATAATAGATATTAAAGAGTTAAATTAAGTAGTGCAAAAAAGTAGTGAGGTAGTGTTCATGCGTTCAATGTCCATTTAGAAATCTGATAGCAGACGGAACAAAGCCAGCTCAGTAGTTGAGTACCCTGTTCCTGTTTTTAACCTGAATGTTTGTACGTTCATAACAACTACTTTACTTAGATCTTCTCATTGAGAGATTAAGCACTGTAGAAGTAATTCTACCCTGAACCTATACTGTGATGCTGATCTTGAGTTCACATTAACCCAAACTGCAAGTAATATTGTGTGAAGTATCTCGGCCTGAAACGTTGACCGTTTATTGCCCTCCGTGGATGCTGCCTGACTTCCTGAGCTCTTCCAGCATTTTGTGCGTGTTGCTCAAGATTTCTAGCACCTGCAGAATCTCTTGTGTTTAAGTATGCTCCAATTTCACTGAAATAGCCAGATGATGTTCACTCACGCCCTGCAAACATTAACTATTCATCTTATGTGGATATCATTAGCTCAGCCACTACCCCTCAACAATTTGACGGTCAGTTCTTGAGCCTCTGCAGTCCATCTGTTGAGCCAGTGTCGCAAGACAGGATATAAACATACCAACTCATGAATTAAAGGATTTGCTAGTACTCTCCCTTATATTTATTTATTTACATATTTATTGATATACAGTGCAAATAAGACCCTTCTGGCCCTTCGATCCACGCTGCCCAGCAGCTCCCGATTTAACTCTAGCCTAATCATGGGACAATTTTCAATGCCCAATTAACCTGCCAACCGTTATGTCTTTGGACTGTGCAAGGAAACCGAATCGCCCGGAGGAAACCCATGCAGTCATGGGGAGAACATACAAACTTCTTACGGGCAATGGTGGGAATTGAACCCGGGTACTTACTTACAGGCTTAGGAGAAACTCTTCGGTGCAGCCTCAGGGAGTAGTTGTAGTGCATTTTGTAATTGCTAAGCAGTGCATTAGTGATGGAGGGTGTCCCTGTTTAAGGTGCACTAAGGAAGCTGCTTTGTTTTGGATGTTGTTAACCTTCTTGATGTTCTTCAACCTGTGCACTCATCCTGACAAGTGGGAATGCCCCATCATGCTCCTGGTTTGCTCCTTGTGGATAGTGGAAAGTCTCTGAAGCATCAGTAGTTGTATCATTTGCCACAAGATGCTAGCCCCAGTCCTGCTCTATTGTGACAATGCAGTTGGAGATTTTCCATCCAAATCCAGTGAAAAACCTTTAGAGTTGATGCTCTGCCCTCTTAATTACAAGTTTTGTTCATGTGCTCAGAGGGGGTCGAGGCAGAAGTAGGCCCAATGATGCTAAATGTACAATGGAAAGTAATCAGCAGCTACTCTTAAATTTCTGTCTACTTTGTTCACAACAATTTATTTTCTGTCAGTTTCCTGACAATCTCATTAGCTTAAGACAACCTTTTAAAAAATAAATTTGCATAGCCAAATGTACCCTATGAAAAGGGGAAAAGCTTCTGCTGTATATAGAGTGGTAGAGTCAAATGGCACTGCAATGCAAAAATAGCCCTTTTGGCCCATCTAGTCTGTGTTGAACTGTTATTCATCCTCATCCCGCTGACCTACTTCTGGACTATAGCCCTGCACATGTTGCCCATCCATGTGCTTATCCAAACTTTTCTTAAATGTTGCAATTGAACCCACATCTGCTGACTGTTGGTTCCACATTTCTACCACCCTCTGAGTTGAAGACATTCCTCTTCGCGTTCCCCTTAAATCCAGTTTGTATTCCAACTTTCACCCTTAACCTATGACATCTTGTTCTAGTCTCAAAAATATTTCAAAATATTTGAAAAATCCAGATCCATTACACACTTAATTTAGGTAGTCTGATGTAATTTAGGTGCCATAGTGGTTTCTGATTGGACGACTACATTGAAGGTAGGAACTGTGTGAATGCTTTGAGAATGAAGCGATCAGCACAAGATCAGCCAGAGTCAGACACAGCCATGCTGTTGGTGTTTTGATACCTACCTTGCCATTCTGAAGCTCAGTATCTCAGGTCCCACTGTTACTTGGCTGCATAAGGTCCTCAGCTCCAGGAAGAAATGGAAATAACATTATTTGGAGGAGTTTTCAGGCTAGCTACTGATTGCTTTCCAACTGTTGGTAAGACTGTACTATTGTCTAGGACTTTATTTTGTCTTTTAAAGTTTTTAAAGTACCCACATATTGGCATTGGCAGACGCTGAAGAACTTTATTCTGAATTCATGGCTGGTGCCGAAAACAGAGAGACACAGAAGACTACCGGTGCTGGAATCTGGAGTAACAAACAAGACAGTGGAGGAACTCAATGAGTCAGGCTGCATTTGTGGAGGGAAATGGATAATTGAGTTAAGGGTCAAGGCCTTTCATCTGGACTCATGTCAGTTGTCCATTTTCTTCCATAGATGTAGCCTGATGCCTTGAGTTCCTCCAGCACCTTGTGTGTTGTTGCAGGAAAATATTGCTGTTGGGACCGGGCACAGTAAACCAGAAGAGGATGTGGGATATATGGTAAGAGGAAGTAGGGTGTAGGAAGAAAGGATGAGGCTGCCTCAAGGTGCTACATCTAGTTAATTGCGGGAATGTGTTGAATAGGGGGCAGTAATTCCATCTGTGACTTTACCAGGGATCGATGGGGAGAGTAGGTTTGCAAATAGTGGTCAGGAGTACTGATGGATAGAAACATGTAATGCTGGAAGGATAATTTATCAATCAGAATCTGAATTTGTGAGAGGTAGTGAGTAGTTAATCATGAAATATAAAGCTAGAAAATATCTGGAGAGAAGATACTTGTTTATGAGCACATCTTTAACATTCTTTCATTACAATAGCAGACTGTGGGCCAATAGGAAGACTGACAGTCAGAAGATGACAGGAGGGAAAAGTAATTCACTGAGAGGGAGGGAAAGGCTAGAAGTTCACACCAGCTGTACTGGGACAGGCAGTCTCTTTTGTCCAAATTAAGTCTATGCTTTTGATGCTGACTGAAACAAAGGTTTGGTGAATCCCTTAAGATTTATCTTCTACCTCCAGGGAAATGTTGACCTGTGGTTATGAAGGCTTGGTGTACTCTACTAAATGTTGCCCAGGACAGCACTGCAGCTTGAAAGATAATGCATTTGAAACTGCATTCTCTAATCTTGACTCTGCACTCCTTGCAATTTGCAACCTACCCCGCAGGACTTGGCTCCTCACACTGACAACCATGACTGACTGTCCAGACAGCCTTCAGCCCGGGAGTCTTCTGCCCCTCTCTGGATAGAACATACTCTTTCCCTCCAATAACGTGCCCAGGGTCATCAGCAAAATACTGGATCAAATCCTCTTCCATGATAATAGAGGCCTTCGACTGATCAAACCTGTGTCGACCATCAGACATCCACTTATAATAATCATATGTGCAAGGGCCAAATCTGTAGCAGCCGATTAACCTGAGAATCCACAAGTCTTTATGATATTGGATGAAATGAGAGCATCTAGAGAAACCCCAGCCAGTCACAGGGAGAATATGTAAACCACATAGAGTAGACAATACCAGACGGCAGGATTGAATTTGGAACTGACACTGTGAGGCAGCATCTCCCCTCTCTGTACTATTGTACTGCTGTAGGATAATACACCTCTCCTTATAAAAAATACAGACCAACTTAAAATAGTATATATAGGCTCGCAGTGGTGATAGTCTCCCTTGCTGTTGCCTCTTGCTGTGTTGCATAGCCAATGAATAACATGGACTGCATTGATTGCACATGGTAATTAGTAAACAACATGAACTTGTCAAGCTATCTGCCTGGCATGCAATAAGCAGTGGGTTAATTCTTCCCTTGGATTACTTGTAGGTAACCCCTGATTCTTCAAACTTAACAAATATAAAGCTTGAAACAATTCAACTATGATTTAAGCATATTAGGCACAGCATGATTAAGAAAGCTTTCTAGCTTTCAATGTGACTAATACTGACAGCATCATAATGCAGTCAATGAAATAGGAATTTTGTGAAGAAATACCAACAGTAAATTAATATTTACATGTGTCAATAAGAAAATGGCAGAATTTTTAAAGTCTTTTTTCTCTCATGCAGAAAATTCAGGCCACAGTTCTAATCATATTTTAAATTTGCTCTGGAAATTTGAACGTATGCCTCTTATTTTAGGAAGGAGTATTTGAATAAACTCTGATTTACTGGGAGTAAAGGATGGAGAAATATCAGGCATAGCATGATCAGGCGTCCAATTGTCCTGTATCCAAATTTTCACAATCTAGTAATCTGGGTTGAGCCCAAATGTGCGTGTGACTGCCATAAACTACAAGAAACATCGGTCTAAGTGAAAGGTGCTGGGCAAAATCCTGAAGCATTTTAAACCACTTTGCCTGCAAGAAACTGGTACCAATCAACTAAAAAACAAGCAGTACCTGTGTTATATTTTATTCAACTGCACAAAGGGTGACTTGTTTTGTTTGCCAAAGGTGAATTGAATTTAGTTATTATAGAATAAGCAGACTCAGTGGTGATGATACAGACTAGTAGACAGAACTGCTTGACTAGCTCGCATTGCCCCAGGTAGCATTAGCCAGTGAAAATAGCAACCCCAGACCACCTACTCTAATTAATGGAATTACAATTATGCAAATCAAATACACAAGGGATCAGAGGTGACACCTTCAGTGATGTCCTAAAACTAATGGCAAAAAAATAAAGTATCGACAAGATTCAGCTACACATTTGCTCAATCTATATTATCTGACATTTAATTGGATACTAAATTTGGAACATCCCAACTAAAGCATCACCCTCAGGCTTTGTAAGTAAAGTGGGATTTTGATGAAACTTTTCTGATTGAGTTTGCAATATCATTCTGTCCTCTAACATGTCCCAAATGGTAATCTAACAGACGTGGCTTCACAGATTCTTAGCAGGTCCAAATGAAGCAGAAGATAACTCCTTTCTTTCTGCATAAGTACACTGACTGGATGTGACCAACTGCAGGTTTAGACAATACTTAATACAACACACCACAGTAATTTCCTGTGAAATACCACGAAACAGAATCTGAGAATGCCAGAAATAAAGAGCCAGTCATAAAGTCATACAGCTGGGAAACAGGCATTTTGGCCCAGCTGGTCTGCGCTGACCAAGATGCCCAAGCTTGTCCCGTTTGTCTATATTTGTCCCCTATACTTCTAAACCTCTCCTATCCATATACCTGTCCAACTGTCTTTTAAAGGTTGTTACTGTACCTACCTTATCCACTTCCTCTGGCAGCTCATTACATATACAGTGCCTATAAAAAGTATTCCCCCCCCCACCACTTGGAAGTTTTCATGTTTTATTGTTTTACAACATTGAATCACAGTGGATTTAATTTGTCTTTTGTTGACTCTGATCAACAGAAAAAGACTCTTCTGTGTCAAAGTGATCTACAGAGTGATCTAAATTAATTATAAATATAAAACACAAAATAATTGATTGCGTATGTATTCACTCCCTTTAATATGACACACCAAATCATGACTGGTGCAGCCAGTTGGTTTCAGAAGTCACATTATTAGCTAAATGGAGGTCTGTTTTTGGAGAACTGTGTGCAGTCAAGGTGTTTCACTTGGTTGTAGTAAAAATACACCTGTATCTGGAAGGTCCAATTGCTGCTGAGTCAATCCAGGCAAAAACTACACTATGAAGACAAAAGAACACTCCAAGCAGCTCTGTGAAAAGGTTATTGAAAAGCACAAGTCAGGAGATGGTTAAGTCACTGAAATCATTTCTGCTCTGATGTAGGAGTTCAATGGTTCCATTTAATATCAGAGAATGTATAGGGTATACAATCAGAAACTCTTACTCCTCACAGACATCCACAAACAGAAGAAAAAACCCAAAGAATGAATGATAGGAAAATGTTAGAAGCCCAAAGTACCCTTCCCCCTCCCACGTACAAGCAGCAGCCTTCTCCCTCCCCCCTCCTCATGCCTCAGCAAAGAGATCAGCTCCCCACCACCCACCCTGCAAGCAATACCGAAGTCCCCAAAGAGACCATGATCTAGAGTCCATCAGAAACCACTGTTCATCCCAACACTTCGACATCCCACAAGCTCTCTCACTCACTAACGAAGGAGAGAGAGGTATCATTCCTGCAACAGGCCAACAATTTGCTGTCCTGATGTTACAGTCTGCAGCAGCACTGAGTTCGACAACGGCTTACGCTGCTGTCTCGATGTTCCGATCTCCCACGACACTGTCAAGGGTCAACGGGGCCGCACCCTGAAGGCACAAGTCTTCCTGGCCTCTCCTGGCGATAGCATTCTTCAAGTTCCAAGAAGCCATGTACACCTACTTGACAGACCAACTGAAACTGAAAAATAGAACATCTGCAGCACTTCTCTGGTAATCCATTGTAATCACCAATGTATTCGTTTGGAGACATAAAAGACTGCAGATGCTGGAAACTAGAGTAACATAAAATCTGCTCGAGGAACTTAGCAGGCCGAGCAGCATCTACAGGAGGGAAGGAATTCTCAACATTTCAGGTCAAAACCTTTTATGAGGCATGGGCATCGAACGCACAACCATATAGTCAGTGATGTTGATATTTCCATTGAGCTTCAACCTAGTTGGCTGATACCACATTGTGATGGGACAGCAAGTGAGTCCCGTTCCATCTGTCCGTCATCATCCCCCTCCCACATCAGGTACCACTTATCACCAGTATCCTCTGTCCCACCTGTTCTCAAGCTGCTCCATACTGACAACCTTCTTAGAGCTAACTTCAATCTATCTGGAAATCAAAATCAACCAAAATAAATGTTATTGGTTTTTACCCTGCCTGGTTATCTTTTTTTAAATAACTTCTTTACTCTCAGTTCTGTTGCAGGGTCTCAACCCAATATATTGACACACACCTTTTGTCTCCATAGATGCTGCTTGACCTGCCGAGTTCTTCCAACATTGGTATTCTCTTTTGTCCTGTACTTCTAACTACTTTGCAACCATTGCTGGATATTTAATTTATATTCTTAAGCAGAGTGCTGCAGGACAGACACCAGATATGATCACTGGCACTGATAACACTTAAAATCAGTGCAGTGTTAATGGGTAGGTGATAGGTTATAGGGATATATGGGCAGTGAATGGGATTGGTCTAATGCCAATGCAGAAATGATGGGCTAATAGTCTCTTTCTATAAGAGAGGAAAATAAGATATTACATCAGCATGGATCTCTGCTGGGGCTACGTTAGAGTTTCCTGCAAAAGCAAAAGAAGACAAAGTGGTGATAATGGGGCAGAATTGCACAGGATCATCAGAAGGTGCAGAGGGTTGTAGACTTAACAGGCTCCAACACTGGCACTCACACCCCACCCCATCATCAAGAACTTGTTCAAAAGGCAGTCCCCCAAGAAGGTAGTGTTCAACATTAACGGCCCTCACCATCTGTGGCTTGCCCCCTTATTATTATACCATGACAGAGGAGGTACGGGAGTCAGACAACACACACTCAACGATTTAGGAACAGCCCCATCCCCTCCTCCATCAGAATTATTAACAGTGCGTGAACCCACAGATATTATCTTGCTATTCCTCTTTAGCGCTGTTTATGTATTAATTAATTGATTGATTGCCACATACAGTGTTTTTTATGTCTTGCACTGTATCATTGCCAGAGCACAACAAACTTCACAACATATGTATGTGACAATAAACATGATTCTGAATTGCTTTGCTATTAGGTGTAATATCTCTTGATGCTGAAAAGTGAATGGGATTTGGGGGGGGCGGGGTGTTGTAGTGCTTGGGGACGTGTGATGGCCAAGAAGCGACAGACTGAGGGGACCCATTGAATCCTAGGCAGGGTAACACGTTAACAATTGAAGAACTGGTAATCTCAGACTCTCCAACTCCATCTGAAACTGCTTTGTTTGCTCACTTTGCTTTCTGAAGAGAGTCCACAACATCTTTGAAATAACGATGACTAGTGTGAGGGACATTCAGCAGGGATTTGCACTGCTGGTCAGCTGCCAGAAACACTTGCTGAATCTTTGTTAGCTAAAGCCAGATGTGATGGTGATCTAGTCCGACCATCATGTCTACCCATGAGGTTGAATGATCATGGGTGTGGATTCAACCAGTCTATCAGGGCCAAATAAACCAGTGAGAGGCAACAGCTTCCAGAGAGGAGCAAATCAGAGCAGAAACTTCTAATTGCTTTATTTTCTGGCTGGATTAACACTATTAATTGGAATCAGATTTAAATCCGGAATTGCAGGTTTACTCTCCATTCAGTTAATTTTCCTACCAGCTATATTTATAAGATTTTAAAGCTTACCATGAGAGCAAGTCCTTTCACATTTGGAACAGGCTGCCGATTCCTGTTATCGTTTCCCCCCACACACAATGCCAGAGCTTTATGTGAGTCATCTCCTCACAACTCTTCCTTGCCCACTTTTGCCCTTTTCTGCTAGTGATTAAACTGCAGGGAGTAAGGGAGATTGTAGTCAGAGGCAGCTGACTGCAGGTGCTGTTAAACTCAGGCTGAGGAAAGCTGAACTTGCAACTGTTAGTTTTGGCCAATTTCAGCACACAGGAATAATCATGCATCGAGCTATCCAGTGAAAGAGAGCACAGATTTATCATTAAACATTATATCAGAACAAGAAATTCTGTAGATGCTGAAAATCCTGAGCAACCCCCACCAACAGGGTAGATGTCAGGGGTAAGTTTTTTACTCAGAGAGTGGTGAGTGCGTGGAATAGGCTGCCAGCGATGGTGGTGGAGGCGGATATGATAGGGTCTTTTAAGAGACTTTTGGATAGATACATGGAGCTTAGGAAAATAGAGGGCTATAGGTAAGCCTAGTAATTTCTTGGGTAGGGACATGCTCGGCACAGCATTGTGGGCTGAAGGGCCTGTATTGTGCTGTAGGTTTTCTATGTTTCTAAATGCTGGAAGAATTTAGCAGGCCAGGCAGCATTTATGGAGGGGAATAAATGTCAGTGTTTTGAGCTGAGACCCTTCATCAGGATTAAGTGGGCATTGTCTTTTCCTATTCAATGTTATTTTTCATCTAGGTGATTCTGATTGGTGCGGCAGGGATGAATAGTGAGGGAAAAGTGCTTCTAAAATGGCTTACCACGTTACTTGGAGATCCAGAGATTCATGGAGACCAACTTTTTCTTCAAGTCATCAAGAACATCAATGGAGAGAGAAATCACTCTCCACAGATGCTGTCTGACCTATTTTGTCTTACGGCTATACAGCGTGGAAGTAAGCCCATTGGCACGCTAAGCCCATGTCGATCATCAAGCACCCGTTTTCATTAATCCTTTGTTGTTCTCCGGGCATGTCCATGAGTCACTTTCCCCTTCCCCCACCACCCACACCCCAACCCCTTCAGTTCTATCACTCACAGGTTCTACTCAGGGCAACTTGCAGTGGCCACATAACCTTGCAAACCAAGCTTGTTTGTAGTGTGGAAGGAAACCCATGGAGAAAGTGGAGAAAATTCAACCACAGGGAGACCGTGCAGACTCCACGTAAACAGCATCAGAAGTTTAGACTGACCCAGGGTCACTGGAGCTAAAGGGCAGCAGCTCCAGATCTATGCCAAGTCTCTCCAGTATTTTTTTGATATTTCAGGTTTTCTCCATTTGTGGCTTTCTGCTTATTCTTAAGATCCCAGTGTTAACAATTAACTTTTTTAATCCACACTTGGTTTTTCATTCAGTAGTTTGTGACTTACATTGACACTAAAGCGATTCACTTTAAATTTGATCAACAAGACTGCCCACTTACTGGTCCATTTGACAAGTGGATGAACACTGCAGGCTTCACCAGTCCTTGTGGCCTCATCTTCTCATGAGCTTGTCTTAAATTAGAGGTCATCTGCTGGAGCATCAGATGCTCCTGATGCAAACCCCTGGGGTCCTAGCAGGCGGTCGGGAAAGCTCAAAGGCACAGTTTGGTCTGAGTCTTCCCACAGGCAGTGGGTGATCAGAGGATTTTAGTTCTCATATAAGCCTTGGGGATTACATAAATCAGGATACTGTGAAAACATACCTGTGGGAATTCTGCCTCAGTGGCTACGAACCTAAAGTGATAAACCATTGTTTATTGGGACTACACACATTAAACTATTGGATCAATAATCCAGAGAGCAGGACTAATGATACACTGACATGGATTCAAATTCCACCATGGCAACATGAATTCAGTGAATTAAATACTGTCGAAGTTCAAAGTTTATATTTATTATCAAAGTATACATACCATATAAAACCATATTCATCTTCCTGGCACGAGACGTCGATTGTTTACTCTTTTCCATAGATGCTGCCTGGCTGGCTGTGTTCCACCAGCATTTTGTGTGTGTTCCCTAAAAGTGAGTCCACAACTACAGTCAGTTCAGCGCTGAGATGAAGAAGCCAGTCCAAGGGTCCGATGGCTACAGGACAACAACTGCTTCCGAACCTGGCAGCATGGGGCATAAGTCTCCTGGAAATTCTGCCCAATAGTAGTAACGAGAAGAGAGGGAGATGGGTCAAATGTAGGCAGATGGCACTGAACATCATCTAGGGCCTTGAGCTTCAATCTGGCTTAATGTGAGATATGCCAACTAGCGGAATGGTGCTGCAGCAACAACCTGGCACTCAACGTCAGTAAGACAAAAGAGCTGATTATGGACTTTAGGAAGGCTAAGACGAAGGAGCACATACCAATCCTCATAGAGGGATCAGAAGTGGAGAGAGTGAGCAGCTTCAAGTTCCTGGGTGTCAAGATCTCTGAGGATCTAACCTGGTCCCAGCATATTGATGTAGTCATAAAGAAGGCAAGACAGTGCTATACTTTATTAGGAGTTTGAAGAGATTTGGCTTGTCAACAAATATACTCAAAAACGCCTATAGTTGTACCGTGGAGAGCATTCTGACAGGCTGCATCACTGTCTGGTATGGAGGGGCTACTGCACAGGACCAAAAAAAACTGCAGAGGGTTGTAAATCTAGTCAGCTCCATCTTGGGTACTAACCTACAAAGTACCCAGGATATCTTTAGGGAGAGGTGTCTCAGAAAGGCAGCATCCATTATTAGTCTTCCAGCACCCAGGGCATGCCCTTTTCTCACTGTTACCATCAGGTAGGAGGTACAGAAACCTGAAGACACACACTCAGCGATTCAGGAGCAGCTTCTTCCCCTCTGCCATCCGATTCCTAAATGAACATTGAAGCTTTTTTTAATATACAGTATTTCTGTTTTTGCACATTTTAAAAAATCTATTCAATATATGTAATTGATTTACTTGTATATTTATTATCATGTTTCATTTTATTTATTATTATTTTTTCTCTCTCTTTGCTAGATTATGTCTTGCATTGAACTGCTGCTACTAAGTTAACAAATTTCACGTCATATGCCGGTGATAATAAACCTGATTCTGATTTTGATTCTAATTCCGATGCTTTAATTGGGAGTGGAGTAATAGAGCTGAGCACAAGTTTGTTTTCCATTCTTGGGCTTTGATATGGCATCCATCCCCAGCGATGGCCGCCCCAGCAAGGCCGTACCTGCATTTAATTAGTCTCAATAATTCCGGCTATAAAATAATTATATTTTCGTTAAAAGCTAATTTGTTCATTTATATCCTTCAAAAGAATAAAGTCACAGTGTCACACAGTGCAGAAACAGGCCTTTCGGCCCACTGAATCCACGCTGACCATCAATCACCTATTTATACCAATTCTACATGAATCTCATTTAATCTCTCACACTCCACCACTAACTGATACATTAGGGGTAATTAACAGTTACCAATTAACCTACTGACCTGCATGTCATTGGGACGTGGAAAGAAGCCAGAACACCTGGAAGAATTCTACACAGTCACAGGGAGAATGTGCAAACTCTCACAGACAGCACCCGTGCTCAGGAATGAACCCAGGTTAATTGAAACTGTGAGGCATCAGGCTTACTAGCCATGCCAGTGTGACACCCTTTTGTTTTCCATTCGGGAAGCAAAACAGCCATCTTACCTGATATGTACCCCAGGCTCACAGCAACATAACTGATAGTTAACTCTCCTCTGAAATAACCCAATTTACCACCACTCATATCAAACTAAAAAAAATGAATGTACAATATAAAATTTGATACAATTTTTGGGCATCAGTAGAGCTCCTGCTTTAGACACAGCAAAGTCTGTCCTCGCTCAGTCAACCTTGCTAAATCTGAAAATCGAGGGTCTAAGTTATTGACCTCCAGACTATTTAAACAATGACTAACAGTTACAGGCTCTAGTTAACAGGTACTATACCAGGCCCCTTCCTAAAAATCAGTGATTATATTTTATTCAACCAGCAGTGGTGAGCTGCTGTAAGTGAAGGCCCAATGGTTAGAGCTTGGAGACAATCATCCTAGGAATCCTCACTATTGCTTTTAGACTCAAGAATTCTCATGGTTGACAGATAAATATAGAGCAGCTGTAGACCTTGAGCCTATTATGTTATTTAATGACATTGTGGCCAAACTTTGCTGAAATTTTGTGTTCGTGCCTACTCCTCAGCAACCTTTTGCCTCCTTGCTTTCCAGAATCTACCAACATCAGTCTTAGAAATATTCAAAGGCTCTGCTTCCATTACCCATGAGGAAGCATGTTCCAAGGATGCAACTCACAGAGTCATAAAAAATCAACTCATTGGAAACTTGTTATTTTTAAAACAGTGATCCTGCATTTTATAGCCTCCTGTGAGGGTAAACATTTTCCACACGTCCACCCTATCAAGGGTCCTCAGGATCTTATGCACTCCAATCAAGGCTACACTCACATTTCTAAACCACAGCTGAAACAAATTATGCCTGTCTAACCTTTCTGCAAATGGCAACCGCTCATTGGTGGGGCACAATAGACTTCAGATGCTAGAATCTCAAGCAAACTCCTGATGCTGACACCTGATGCAGAGTCTTGATCCAAATGACCGACTATCCCTTTACCTCCACAAATGCTGTTGTTTTGTGCGCATTCCAGATATCATTCTGGTGATCTGCTTTCAACAGATTTACATATTTCCTTAAGTCATGAGCTCAATACTGCAGATGATAATCCAGAGGCGATTCATCAATGTTCTGTATAAATGGAGTGTTATCCACTGCACTGGTGCTTAACGTTTATAAAACTCTGTTTAGTAGACTAATGAAGTAGAGAGACAGGATAAAACAAGGGACACATGAAACCTATGAAATGTTGGTTAAATATTTTGCAGGGAAATGAACATAAATAGCAAACTGTCTAAGCAGAGTAAAAGATTGGCTCGGCTGATCATGTGCTGTAGATTAAATGGAGGGGTTGGATCAGAACTGCCGGAGCTCACTGTAATTTCATTCATCTGAGCTGGCAGAGTGTGCCTCCCTCTAACTTCTTATCCCTAGACTAATCGCTTCTAGTAGATGGTTACTCCCTGAATCCCCAGCCTTGTCTTTCTTGATGAAAGGGTTGAACAATGGAGAAGACATAATAATGGGACACTGATAGGATGCAGAGCTGGGCTGAGAAGTGGAAGATGGAGTTCAGTCCAGAGAAGAGTGAAGTGCTTCACTTTGGAAGGCGGAACTTGAATGTAGAGTACAAGGTTAATGGCAGGATTTTTAGCAGTGTGGAGGAACAGAGTGTTCCACGCCCATAGATACCTCAAAATTAATGTGCAAGATGATAGGGTGGTGTATTGGCCTTCGTTTTTTGAGGGATTGAACTCAAGCTCTGCAAAGTAACGTCGCTCTGGTTGGAGCATACGTGGAGCCATGTGCTCAGTTGCGGTCACATCATTACAGGAAGGACGTGAAGCTTTAGAAGGGGTGCAGAGATTTATCAGGATGCTGGCTGGATTAGAGAGCATGTCTTTTGAGGAAAGGTTGAATGTGCCAAGGCAGTTCTCTTTGGTGCGAAGGAGGATGAGAGGCGGCCACTGTTCTTTCTAAGCTGTGCGGGTGTGCAGCCGCCCAGTAGCCGCAATGCTTCCATGGTCGTGGCCTTTGTTGCCACTCAGCTGGAATTCTCTCAACACTTAAACATTTAAAGCGCCACGTAGATTTCAGCCCGTGTAAAAATTTCCTGCTCAGAACAATGGTTGGTCTACGTGCTGTAAAAATAATTAGAGGGAACATTGGAGGTGACTTGATAGAGATGTGTAAGATAATAAAATGATATAGATAGAGTAGGCAGACCTGCTGAAGGGCCTCGGCCCGAAACATCAACTGTACTCTTTTCCATAGTTGCTGCCTGGCCTGCTGTGTTCCTCCAGCGTTTTGTGTGCGTTCCTTGGATTTCCAGCATCTGCAGATTTTCTCTTGTTTGTAGACAGGCAATGCCTTTTCTCCAGGGCAGAAGTGGCTATTATGAGAGGACATAGATTTGAGATGATTGGAGGAAAATATAAAAGGAATATCAGAGGTAGGTTTTTTACCCAGGGAATGGTGAGTGCGTGAAATGCTCCATCAAGCGGAGTGGTAGGGGTGTGTATGGTAGGGACATTTAAGAGATTCTTACATCGGCAGGGGGATGAAAGAGAAATGGAGCAATATGTGGGAAGAGAGGTTTTGATTGATCTTGAAGCAGGTTAAAGGGTCGGCACAGTATTTTAGACCGAAGGGCCTGTACTGAGCTGTACAGTTCTTTTTTCTATGTACTATGAACTATGATGTTTAAACAGAACTGGGAGGATAGGGAAACCTGAGAAACGTGATGAAGTTATAGTAATAATTATAAAGGTGTTGATGTAGAAGTGTTCAAAACTCAGAACCACGTAGTTCATGATAAACACAATGAGGAATTGTGGAGAGAGAGTACAAGTTAGAATTCAGATAGCAATGCACATTATATTGTTTCTCACAAGGGAACCTGCACAACTAGATGGGGGAGAAAGGATTAGAAGAAGTAGTTTCTGGAATGGGATTACGTAAATCCAAAGGAGGCTCATGGAACAAAACATTGAAATGTTGGTCAGAATGGTTTGTTTTGAATACTACATTGATTGGCCTAATCTCAAATAATAATGAGGCAGCCTGCAGAGAGGAAGTCATCACCCTGACATAGTAGTGTCAAGAAAACAACCTCTCCCTCAATGTGGCAGAAACAAAGGAGCTGGTTGTGGACTTCATTAGAAATGGAGACAAGCTAACACCTATAGACATCAATGGATCTGGGGTTAAGAGGGTGAACAGCTTTAAGTTCCTCGGCATACAAATCACCGAGTACTTCACGTGGTCTGTACATATCAACTGTGTGGTGAAAAAGGCACAACAGCACCTCTTTCACCTCAAATAGTTGAAGAAGTTTGGTATAGGCCCCCAAATCCTAAGAACTTTCTATAGGGGCATAATTGAGAGCATCTTGACGGGCTGCATCACTGCCTGGTATGGGAACTGTACCTCCCTCAATCGCAGGACTCTGCAGAGAGTGGTGCGGACAGCCCAGTGCATCTGTAGATGTGAACTTCCCACTATTCAGGACATTTACAGAGACAGGTGCATAAAAAGGGCCCGAAGGATCATTGAGGACCCGAGTCACTCCAACCACAAATTGTTCCAGCTGCTACCATCCAGGAAACGGTACCGCAGCATAAAAGCCAAGATCAAAAGACTCCGGGACAGCTTCTTCCACCAGGCCATCAGACTGATTAATTCATGCTGGCACAACTGTATTTCTATGTTATATTGACTGTCCTGTTGTACATACTATTTTTTATAAATTACTACAAAATGCACATTACACATTTAAAAGGAAGATGTAACATAAAGGTTTTTATACCTCATGTATATGAAGGATGTAAATAATAAAGTCAATTCAATTCAATTGTATATGCTATGTAATTCTGTCCAATTCCAAAATTGCTAGTACTATTAACTAAGTCAAATAACAATGAAGTTGATTAAGCTGAACTCCCCATTGTGTTGGTTGGTAGCTGGCACATCTGACTTCAGATGGAAACCATCAACCATTCTTCCCCTTCATAGCCCCCACCTTGGAAAGTGTGTGTGTTTTTCTGTGCGATTGTGTACGCAGGTGCATTAATGAGTGTGTGTGTGTGTGTGTGTGTGTGTGTGTGTGTGTGTGTGTGTGTGTGTGTGTGTGTGTGTGTGTGTGTGTGTGTGTGTGTGAACACTGAATCAAGCTAAACAAGATTGCTTCCAAATGGCCAGTTGCCCCTTGCTACTACCCGATTTGTCTAATACATAAGTGAACATCCTAGAGATCTTGAATGGCTGACAATGCTTACGGAATGACAGCCCAGCCAGATTCAGTCAATTGAGGAGGAAGGGTGCAAACATGAGAAGGAATAGATTTTGAAATAGATAAACATATGGCATTGAAGCAGCGAGAGTCTTTCAAATGATCTGTTATTTGGGAATGGATTAAGGCAAACTACATGATGACACACACCATGGGTGGTCTCCCTGTAGGGCTCTGCCATAGACAATGATATATTCCTTCACTTCGGAGGTCAGCTCCGCACTGCCCAGTATATCACATGCAATCAATGCTGTCAATAAATAAGCCTCAGTGTTGCAGGCTATTGTAAAATCTAAATTTACAGAAATCAAATGATAAGAAGAGGGACAGTAAAGTGATGTTTGAGGTGCAGAGCCTTCTTCTGCTGACCTCAGTGTATTTTATAATTCACACTTCTTGCTTCATTCCACACACTACCGCAGCTATGAACATGTCCATGAAAGTGCTTCTATTTCTGTACCGCCTTTACCAACCAGAGTATGCTTCAAAATAAAATGAGGAAAGTATGTAGGAGATACACCATATTATCACTGTTGTAGAATAAAAACACCCGAAGTTGCTTCTCTGATGCATAATAAGCCACAAAGAACCAACAATGAATGAAGTTACAAATACAAGGAAGTCTGCAAATGCTGGAAATCCAAAGCAACACACATAAAACGCTGGAGGAACTCAGCAGGTCAGGCAGCATCTATGGAAGAGTAGACAGTCGGCATTTCCAGCCGAGTCCCCTCTTCAGGACTGAGAAGGAAGGGGGAAGATGCCACAATAAAAAGGTGGGGGGAGGGGAAGGAGGTTAGCGGGAAGGTGATAGCCAGGTGGGTGGGAAAGGCCAAGGGCTGGAGACGAAAGAATCTGATAGGGGAGGAGTGTGGACAATAGGAGAAAAGGAAGGAGGAGGGGATCCAGCTGGAAGTATTAGGCAGGTGTGAAGATGTAAAAGGTCAGAGTTACAAGTTTGATCTGCGAATAAAGGGTGGGGGCGCAGATTATAGAAAGAAATGATGATTTGGTACTTTAAGAGGCAGGACTGCCAGCAGTTCATTGTGGAATCAACTACACTGTACTAACTAACACACAGTGTCAACTAATCCCATCCTTGAGCTTGTTTTTATTATGATTTGGAGTGTAGGAAAATGTCTTTATTAACCATCATTCCATTGAGATAATGAATCAGATAATGATATTTCGCACAGCGTACATGCATTTCTTTCCATTTGAGTAACAGACCATCAAGGGGTTCTACTGCAGGCGGAGAATTAAAATATATGCATCTATCAAAGGATTCAGGAAAATGTTATCTAATTTACTTTTATAATCAGGCTCAAGATGAACAGGTGACTAACACAAATGAATTATGTGGAGGAGGAAGCCAGCTGTTCTTTGAGTGCAGTGCACAGAATGCACAAAATATCATTTCTATAACATTCCCTGAATGTAGAGGAACATCGCAGAGTAGTGTAGAGTGCAATTGTGCTAGAACCATTTGAAGGACAATGAAGAAAGAAGTACTTGAAATTCACAGGTTGCTTACATGTGTTGTCCTTGGAAGCAGGTCTGCATCAAAAAGAGAAAGTATTTTGTGAACAAGTTGAGATCTGGCGTATTCCATGCAGCTGTTAGTCAGGCATTCTCTAAGGAACTGTCTTCCTAATGTTTTATTCCATGTTTTTCTGTCTCCAGAACAACCAGGGTCACTTTCATTTGGGTATAAGTTTATTGGTTTTTCGAGTTGGCAAAATATTGGAAGACACAGCGAGCTCCAACTATGTACTCAATCTGGAGAATATTGCAAAGTCTTCCTAATCCATTAAGGTAGCAGATGTACTCTTTAAAAACCTGATGGTCCTCCTAATGATCAATCTGCTAGAGATTTGCTGTTATGCTTCTCAGCTGTTCCATTTGCAACTCTGAGAAGGGTCATTATCCTTGGCAGCAAGAATTATAACTTATCACTGACAAACCGTCCATTCCTGTGACGATGTGCCTTAAATAACTCAGGGAATATGGAAATGCTGTTGATAACTGCCATGGTGGAAACTTTCGGGAAATATAGTCCTCTACATTTGGGGACATACAATATGAACATTGGATTGAACTTACTTGACTTTACTTCTAACATCTTTCATATACATGAGGAGTAAAAATCTTTACGTTACGTCACCATCTAAATGTGCGATGTGCAATTTATAGTAATTTATAATAAATAGTATGTACAACAGGATGGTCAATATAACTTAGAAATACAGTTGTGTCAGCATGAATTGATCAGTCTGATGACTGGTGGAAGAAGCTGTCCCGGGGCCTGTTGGTCCTAACTTTAATGTTGCAGTACAATTTCCCTGATGGTAGCAGCTGGAACAGTTTGTGGTTGGGGCGACTCAGGTCCCCGATAATCCTTTGGGCCCTTTTTACACATCTGTCTTTGTAAATGTCCAGAATAGCGGGAAGTTCACATCTACAGATGTGCTGGGCTGTCCGCACCACTCTCTGCAGAGTCCTGCGATTGAGGGAAGTTGCCCAACCAGGCAGTGATAGAGCCAGTCAGGATGCGCTCAATTGTGCCCCTACGGAAAGTTCTTAGGATTTGGGGGCCCACACCAAACTTCGACATTGGCACAGCTTCCTTAGGAATATACAAGTTCAAGTTCAGATTTATTGTCACCTGACTGTACATACATACAAACAAACGAAACAGCATTGCCCTGGACCATGGTGCTTCCTCAAAACACATCACACATAACACATACATCAAAATATTACCATAAATATGTTAATAAAATATGATTCAAAATGCATGTAGTGTGCAGCACAAGTAAACAATAAGCAGTTTACTATCCTACTGATGAGACCTTGGTGGTGACAGGGTATTCATTAGTCTCATAGCCTGAGGGAAGAAGCTGTTGCTCAGGCTGTCACTCCTAATCCTGATGCTCCTGTACCTCACTCTTGACAGCAGTGGGTCAAAGAGATTGTGTGATGGGTGGTAGGGATCCTCAGCAATGTTTTGGGCCCTCTGTCTACAACGCTCCTGTTAGATGGGGAGGGAGACCCCTGTGATTCCCTTGGCAGTTTTTAATATCCTCTGTAGGGTTTTGTAGTGCCTAAGAAGTTCTTTAGCCATTCAAATGGATCTTGCTAAATTTGAATCTTAGCTTGACAACTCCATCCACTTTGAATCAATGACTATTAAACATCCTTTCCTAAAACAAGCTAAGTTTGGAAATTTAAATTGGTATATAACCCAACATATTTTAATGGGGTTATGGGGGGGGGGGGGGGGGAAGGTGGTGAACTGGTGAGAGCCCTAATCCTTCCACAATCAATGCTATGAGAAATGGTGATTCCAGAGACTATTTCTATTGGCCTGGTTATAAATCTCCACTGTCTTCCCTTATTCAGGAAGAAACAATTTCTCTCTATTTACCCAACCTCAAATTAATTAGTTCTGTTTACAGCTCAATTTGATGACAGATTCTTAGATTTGAGGAACCATTAAAGCTAGTTGGTCCTGAAAAATTAACACATTTAAGACATATCTCTGTCCGGAAGATAGATAGATAGATAGATAGATAGATAGATAGATAGATAGATAGATAGATAGATAGATAGATAGATAGATAGATAGATAGATAGATAGATACTTTATTCATCCCCATGGGGAAATTCAACTTTTTTCCAATGTCCCATACACTTGTTGTAGCAAAACTAATTACATACAATACTTAACTCAGTAAAAAATATGATATGCATCTAAATCACTGTCTCAAAAAGCATTAATAATAGCTTTTAAAAAGTTCTTAAGTCCTGGCGGTAGAATTGTAAAGCCTAATGGCATTGGGGAGTATTGACCTCTTCATCCTGTCTGAGGAGCATTGCATCGATAGTAACCTGTCGCTGAAACTGCTTCTCTGTCTCTGGATGGTGCTATGTAGAGGATGTTCAGAGTTATCCATAATTGACCGTAGCCTACTCAGCGCCCTTCGCTCAGCTACCGATGTTAAACTCTCCAGTACTTTGCCCACGATGTATTGCTGCCAACTTTTTCTCAGCCTGAATTTCCTTCCTGAGCACCTGGTACCCAAAAATGAAGCTAGTGTTCCAAATGGAATCTAATCATGGCTTTCCATGAATTACTCTCTACATGTAGGTCTAATGATACTCTGAAAGTTAAATCCTATCATGGACAGGTAACATGTTTTATTGGCACAGTTCAAAAACTGAAAATATATCTCTTCACACCAACATGGTATAGCTACACCATGTTCTATCTTTAAGATGCTCTGCGGCCACTCACCAAGACTTCTTCAAATGTAATTTGCAACACAGTGTTATCAGTTGGAAGATTGAGGTTCGTTAGCATTTGGAAATAATACATTTCTCAAGTCCTATTTAGAAATACTTCTTTTTCCCCTTCAGCGACACTCTCAAAAGTGCAGACATCCATATCAAAACGTAAGATGGGAATCACACGATTTGGGAAAGCATATCATCATTATCTTATTAAGAGGGATAAAAGATGAGAAATTGAATATGCTTAAATTAAACAGAAAATACTCGGCAGGTTGGGCAGCATCCGTGGAGAAGGAAAGAAGTTTGGCTGATGACCTTTCATCAGGACAGGCTTCATTAGCATTAATATTTCATGTAGATAGCACCATGGTGTGGCAGGTAGCTCTGCTGCTCTGCTCCACCAACCCAGGTTAGGTTCTGACAGGTGTAGTCAGTGTGGAGTTTGCATGTTCTCTTTTGATCATGTGGGGTTTCCCCTGGCGTGCACTAATATCCTCCCACAACTCAAAGCCATGCTGATTAGTCAATTGGTTACTATTAGCTGTTTCTGGAGTAGCTGGAAGACAGAAGAATTAGTGGGAAGTTGAAAGGTATGTCAAAGAGTAACAGTCTAAGTGGGGGAATGGTTTAAATGGGATTGCTGTGATGGCTGACATAACCACAATGGACTGAATGGCCTCCTTCAAAGTCATAACAAAATATGAATTTAATAATCTTTTGTTAAGGATGAGAAGTGCTGGCTTTGTCAGTGATTTAAATGAGTAAACAAGAATGTCAGCCTTTCTAAACTAGATGGCTGTTCATGCCTTTGTTCCGGTGAGATACTAAATTGGACAAACTCTCATTTGAGAATGGCCTGTGGTACAAATCCAAGCCTATTGTGGTGAATTATGTGGTTTGAAGTACTATCAGAGTGCTGAACTGTTGTAAATACTAACTTTCTGATGAGATAATGAGCAGGTACCCTAAATACTATTCTTAAAACATCCATTACAAGCCATTAAAAGCAAGATGAACTATTTCCACTTTGCTGATGATTATTTAATTGTCAGCCAATTTCACTTAACAGCAAATTATCTGATTAGTATCATGTTGCTATTTATGAGATCTTTCTGTGCTCAGTTTAGATTGGGTGCAATGCTTCTCACGTTGCTGGTGTGATAATTCATCAGTACTATCTTTGTGTACCACTTTGAGAAAACCCTGATCTTATAAAGGGCATTGTAGAAATGTGATTCTTTTTCATTCTAACTTACTCCAGTTCTTTTGTGATCTTGGGTGCTGCCCGTGTAGAGCTTGCAATTCCTTCTGTAAATGCACGGGTTTTGCTGGGTGCAATGCTCTCCTCCCACATTTCAAATAAGTAAAATAATAGGTAAGATAAATAACTGCTCTAAATTACCCTTCAGTGTAAGTACATGGAAAAAGATGAGTAGGAGGGGGTTTGATGAGGATGTCAGAAAGAGAATAAGTTGTAGGGTATAAGGAGCAGAGGAATGGGACTAGTAAGATTTCTTCAGTGCTGGCCAGCAGGAGCCTGATGAGCTGAATGGCCTCCTTCCCTGTTGCAATGAGAATGAGTGCATTGGGGACCATGTATTGCTCTACTGCTCTACATGGACCACTTTCTACTGTAAATATACATACATTAGTAAATTCTTGTAAACAAATAGGTATTTGTATTTCTCATTTCTATCATCTCTCAAATCATAGCATAGTCATTACAGAATGGAAGCCCATCAGGAAGAGCAAACACTCAGCAATTACTTCCAATAATTCCAATACTGTAACTGCAGACAAAAAAATACTGTAGCAAAAACATCTGTGATCAAAGAAAATCACTGGCAGTGATACAGAGTCAAAGTCAAAGGTGAGTTTATTGTCATATGCACAAGCACATGTATGCATAGATGCAATGAAGAACTTACTTATCACAGGTACATTCACTCAATGTCAAAAGGGAAACATAAAACATAACTTATTCCCAATTTTCACTAGAAAGAACATAGAGCAAATCAAAACAAGGTTCATTGAAGTACAAAGTGGTTGAGTTACGGTACTGAGGTAGTGTGAACATTGTGCAAGTTGTTTCAAGAGCTGGGTGTTTGAAGGAAAGAATATGAACAAAATTTAGCAAGTATAAAAACAAAATGCTGGAGGATCTTAAGAGGTCAGGTAACATGTGTGGAGGATGAAGCACAGTTAACATTTCAGATTGAAGACTCTTCTTTGGAACAGGTTTTGATGAAGAGTGGTAGAACTGAAATGTAACTTTGTCTCTCATTCCACAGATGCTGCTTGACCTGCCGTGTTGCCAGTTTCTGCTCATATTTCAGAGTGTGTGTGTGTGTGTGTGTGTGTGTGTGTGTGTGTGTGTGTGTGTGTGTGTGTGTGTGTGTGCCTGTGTGTGTGTGTGTGTGTGTGTGTGTGTGTGTGTGTGTGTGTGTGTGTGTGTGTGTGTGGTTTTTCATTTATAGTGATATAGCATGGAAAAGGTATTGAGATACATATTTACAAGAGCAGCATTTATGAAAATGATAACATTTTACTCTTCCTGACCTGTGGAATTGTATCAAATGAAAAGCAAGATCACAGCAAGAGTTAAAGGACTAAAGCCATGTGGAAGAATGGAAAGAGGTCTGGGGGTTAGTACTATTGCCCAGGAAACTAAGGTGGGGAGTTGGCTCAATGTGATTTTGTAAAACTTCGGGGCATGACATTACATTTGTGGAAGAAGGACCAGAAATTCCTTTGGAGAACCAGAGTCTGAAACAAGAAAACAACTGTTAGAAGTTCCCACAGAAATGGAAAATAAGTTAGGATGGAAAATTATTCACAGAGTTTCTAGCACAGAAACAGTCTACATCACAACTATGCTATACCATTGTCTGGTCTCTACATGAGCTTGCTATTTCCTCCCAGTACATCTGCCAAAAATGCATTCATTTTCACCTCTCATGAATTTATTAAGATTTCTCTTTATGCACTGATATTTGTCACTCAAGCACAGTGCGGCAGAAAGCTCTCCAGCCTCACAAATCTCTGGGTAAAGACTTTGCTCCTGAATTGCCTATTAGATTTATTAGCAAATATCATAAATTTATGACACCTGGTACTACTCTCTGTGCATGATGGGTCCATTACAACCTATCTAAACAAGCCAGAGAAAAAAAATCAAATGGATTTTTGTGCTACTGGCATTGCCAATATCACACAGAGGTCAGGTTGCACACTCCTTGAGAGAGGGCTTGTCTTTAGCGGCATTTCTTATTGCAGGTTATTGATTTGAACTATTGTCTGTGGCCTTGAAATAACTAAGCAACAGTGAAAAGATGTAACATTTATAGGGATCTTTATCAACATCCATCATATCCTTTCTGTCTCAAGACACTCACAATGCATATTATAGTGATGAGTGTGTTAAAGAACCTCTTATATCAAAGGGTGTTCTGAAAAATATGCATTGTTGAAAACATTAGTGTACCAAGGAATGAAGTTATTCTGTGGCATTGAGATGCAGGTACGAGCTGCATTACACAGTGTTATAATGACTGATAGTAATTACTTTAGAGCATGAAACAGAGACAGAGCATGCAATACAACAGAGATGTGGGATATTTGTGTGTTTAATACGAAGGATAGATAAAATACAAAAGAGTTCCGGTAGGCTAATAGTGTATAAGATGAGTTTTACCATTCTAATGTGATATTATAATTGGGCATTTGGAGCAGAGGGGGAGATTGACAGAGTAAGGTGTATGGAATGTAACACTGAGTGCTATAGTGATATATATGGAATATCATGGAGTGTCTTAAAGTGGGATGTAGTGGTTATAATAGTGTGTACCAGTGAAATGTAATGAGTAGAATATTTACAGTGACATGTAATAGATTTAATAGAGTGTATTATGGTGAGATATACTGTAAAGAATAGAGAGTGTTATGTGTGATACTTTGGTTATAGCAGTGTCTGAGACTCTCTAACTGATGGGTGATTGTAGAGTTCTGAGATTCTATGGAATCTTGGAGGCTAAGTGCATAAGGTATAGTGAGTAATTTGAAAAGAACATTATTGCCGGTGGAAAGAGTATAAAAGTAGAGAGATTACACTGCAGTTAAATATGGGAATATATGGAGTACTGTGTACAATGTTGGTCTCCTTAGTTATGGAAGAGTGTATTGGGAATGGTTCAGAGAAGCTTTATGTCACAAATACCTGAAAAGGATAGACTGAGCTCTGAAAGGAAAGTTTGGACAGGCTGGGCTTGTATCTGGAGATTTGAATAAAGAATGCAAAATGCCCAGGGGTCTAGAGAGGGTGCATGTGGAACACTCTTTTCCATAGATGCTGCCTGTCCTGCTGAGTTCTTCAAGCATTTTGTGTGTGTTGCTTGGATTTCCAACATCTGTAGATTTTCTCTTGTTTGTGATTGGTCTGTCAGAGTGAGTCAACACTTCTTCAAAGGGGGGTGGAAGCAGAGTTTTTGAATAATTTTTAAGGAAGAAATGTCTAGATTCTTGATAACCTAAATGGACAAGCAGGTTTGTAGCCTAAGTAGTCTACTCATCGTTATTCAGTGGTTTGAACATTATAGTGCTAGATAATGGTTGGAGCAGAGAATCTTACTGTGAGGGATTGTCGGTATGACAATGTGCATGACAAATATGCATTGAGCACAAGAGTGTGTTACAATAAGACATCATGGCTAGAGTAATATATACTATTGTGAAGTGTCACAGTGGCCAAATGGCTCCGTCAAAGAAGCTAAATGATCTGTCATGGATTTTGCTGAGTGAATTGCACAGAGGTATAATAGATGTAGTGGACTGTATTACACCATGGGGTAAGAGATAAAAGAAAGTGTGTTATAGTGAAGTATTATAGGTAGAGCAGGATGTGTTACATTGGGTAGAGTGAAGTGTGCATTAGAGGTGTACAGACCATAGCAGAACATCTTATGTTAAGATACAATGATTAGAATGATTAGCAGAATTAGGTTATCATTGAGAATTGAAGTAGTAGTGATTTCCTGTAGAGGATAGTGAATCTTTGGAATTCTCGATCCTGGAGGGTGGTGAGAGCTAAATTATTTAGGATATTTAAAGAACAAATAGACAGACTTTTGAAAGATCAGTGCATTGAGGTGCTGCAAAAGAGAACTGGTACAAAAAAGCAGATAAGGCCTGAAGGAGATCAGCCATGATTGTACTGAATGATGGGGCAGGCTTGAGGGCCTTTGGTGAAACAATCTAGACCTAGGGTCAAATAAAACTATAAGGACAGAATTTCTTCTTTCAAAGGGTTGTGAGTACTGAATGCAAATATACTTGAAGTAGACTGATATGGGTCTCCATGGCTACAGGTTTCAAAGTCAAATTCAAGTTCTTTGTCATATTCACAAGTACATGTACACACAAGTGAAATCAGAAACTTGCAACAGACACAAGGTATCAGACAACAACCACAAGGAAAACATAAACTGTCCGTAAGTCAAACAAAATTATATAGCAAGGTATGTGATTAAAAGAAAAAAATGTCCATTTTAGTGCAAAGTAGTCAAAGTGACCATACTTAATAACCTGCACAAGCTTAATCATCACTTCAAGAATCAAGTGGCTGTAGGGAAGTAGATGTTTTTGAACCTAGTGGTGTGGGACTTCAGGCTACTGTACCTCCGGCTCAATGGTAGCTGTCAGAAAATGGCATGGGCCGGATGGTGGGGATTGTTGGTGATAGATGTTGCCTTCTTGAGGAAATACCTCCTGTAGATACTAATGATGGTGGAGAGGAATGTTCCCATGATATTTTGGGCTGACTCCACTATTCTCTGCAGCTTCTTCCATTGCTGCGCATTCAAATTGCAAACCATGATGCAACCAGTCAGGGTACTTTCAACACTACATCCGTAAAAGTCTGTTAGATTGTTTGGTGATATGCCAAACCTCCTTAACCTTCTAAGAAAGTAAAGATGCTGCTGTGCCTTCCTTGTGATTGAATCTATTGCTGGGCCCAGGAATTTAAAGACACGTCCTTCAGGAAAGTGGAGTCGAGACCAATAACAGAGCAGACTCAATCTTATTGAATGGCTTGTCAGGTTGAGGGGCAATGTACCTATGCTGACTTGTAATGGCTGGTGTCTGCTACATGCAGTATCATTTTTCTAAACACAGCAGCAGAAAAGAAAATGACATCCACTTTATCTCCTTCCTTTCCAGGTTCTCCCTGAATATCTCTCCTGGAGTGCAATACCAACAGCTGTATCTTGTAGCCCATTTGTGCAGTGTCCCACAATTAGCCATCCTTTAAACTACACGTAACATCTGTTTCAGAGCCCAACGTCACTAGCAGGGGGTATAATGATGCGGTGCCTTTGTAACTGCTGTTCCTGCAAGCCCTGGTTAGGCTGGATGTTAAAGACATCTGAAAAGAGAAAGCGACAACATAAAGTCATGGGTGAGATGGCCATCTGCAGTTTGCACTGGAAGAGGTCGAATGTGACAAGTTGGATGGTTTTGATGATTCCATCATCAGGCACAGAGGCGTCCAGCATCCAAAAACAATTCTCTCTTTCCTACTTTCAGTTAGCCCCTGCTGATGCTAACTGACCATCACCAGCAAAAAGGGTACTGTGAAACTCTTTGTATTTTCTACTATCATGGTTGAGTTGTTGGTAGAGTTTGTGTACTGTGAGGTGTGAGATGTGATGTTTACAGCAATGTCCGCATTGCAAGGGTACAGGGAGCCAGTGAACAACAGCCACAACCTCACACTGAAAAAGAGTGTTGGTAACTGAGTTTTGGGGAAGTAGTGCATTGACTTGTCTCTGTGGCCGATGTTGCATTTGGTATAG